>NC_136262.1:51241571-51565471 GCF_964187855.1 Myxine glutinosa | reverse complement strand
ACATCACGTGATCCTCGCAGAAGTACCCGGCATTGCCGGGTGGGGGAGGGGAGACCCGTACATTCCCAACCCGTACATTCGCCCTCTCGACTCAAGCTCGTATTTGATTCGTATTCAAAATCGAAAGGGGAAAGGGGAAATCCTTCGTATTCGAATTCGTAAACACGAAATATGAATTAAAATTTAATTCATATCGCACAAAATCGACACAAAACACGGTCGCATAAAGGTGAAAAACCGTAATCGCTTTTCGCCCTGAATTACGTGCAAACGTGTGACGTGTGACGGGATGGAACATCACGTGATCGCTCTGAGCGAATCGGCGAGCTCTGGCACCGGCTGAGATTAGCGGGTACTTCGCTGAAATGCGCTGACGTAAATATGAATAAAAAATATGGATCTCGTCAAATATGGTCTCAGCCATGTTCGTCCCAGGCTCAATGGCCATGTCTATGCCAAATATCAAGCACGTGAGCCTCTCCGTTTCGGAGTCTATCGGTAACATTACACACACACACACACACACACACACACACACACACACACAAACTGTGTTTTATCTATCTATAATTCCAGCAATCTCTGTGTGTGTGTGTGTGTGTCTGTGTGTCTGTGTGTCTGTGTGTGTGTTTGTTTGTTTGTCTGTGACCGCTGTTTCTCGACAACCACGGGTCCGATATACTTTAAACTTGCCAGGTATATTGCTGGGGACCCGAGGATGTGCCTTTTCAAGGTTTCATATTAATCGGAGAAGTAGTTACCGAGCTATGTCCAAAAAACGATTCAACCAATCAGAGAGCAGCGAGCTATCACGTGTGCCGAACGTGGCGAACAGACTCTGCCTCGGACGGCACATTTGAGAGCGTATTCATTTATTTCCCGTCGGCAAACTATGTTGGCGCTATGTTGGCGTTAAACTATGTTTTAAAACTAATTAAAACTAATTTGCGATTCTTTCGCTTTGCGATGCGATTTGCGATTGCGTTAAACTCGCTCGGGCGTTAAACTATGTTTTAAAACTAATTAAAACTAATTTGCGATTCATTCGCTTTCCTGCGCGTTTGTGCACGCGATGGCGATTTCTTTACCAAACTCCGCAAGCCGTTAGCTTTGGACCAAACCATTTCATGTAAATAGAGGGGGGGGATTGTCACCGTACTCGCAAGCCGTTCGCTTTGGACCAAACCATTGCATGTAAATAGAGGGGGGGGGATATACTTTTAGATATATATATAGTACGGGCATGCCCTAGTATATATAGATGTATGAATTGCTTTTGTGAATGAAACGTATTTCTGATCTGTGTTAGGAATTGCTGAAATGTCTCCAGATGTCTTTGAAAGTTCATTCATAAATAGATGTGTATCATAATGTGCGTTGTTGTGAAGAAAGACTGGAATGAAAGAGGGGAGTTTATAATGAATATTACAACTTTGATGAGCTGGACCTCGATATTTACCTGTGAGATGACAATGGTCTCCAACCTTTAACCTTTACCAATTTTCTCCTCACAAATATGACATTCAACCTTTGGTTGTCTAAACTTATTTTTCTCTTCTTTTGTTAAGCACATGGGTTTATAGGTTTCTCTCATTATCTTGGTGAATCGGACACAGTCATTCTCCAGTCGTTTTACAAACTCACGAGAGGCATCTTCTCCTCTATGATGATTTGATATAATAACAGAAACCACAAGGAGTATGTTTTTTATATTTATTTGTGTGTGATTTTTTTTGGATTTGGAGAAGCAGCATTCATCTTTTCAAGGATACTTTCAAAGTCTGTGTTCAAAGTCTTTTCAAAGTTGAGGATCTCGCGAGATCTCGGAGACGGTGGGAGGGATTTTCGAAGCTCCACACGGTCTCCACGTTTTTCGAAGTTAAGTCTGTTCACAATTGTATTTTGTCGAAACTGTATTTATCTTTCTGTGTGAAGTTATTGTGTGCAACTTTGGTTGTTTCTCGGTGTTTATCTTTCATAAATCGATCGTCTGTTTGCCGTGTCGTGTCTTGAGGCCTTGTACAGTGTGCACTGTACAACCTTGAGGCTTTGTTTTTCTCTCAGCGGTCCGTCATTTGTGATCCAATAACTTTCGTTCTCTGTATTCCCAGGCTTTTCACCCATAGCCTACTTCCTTGTGTAAATCTCAACTCAAAAAAAAAAAAACAAAAAAAAAAAACATTTCCTTCTCTGTTCTCATTCGTTTATTCATTCTTATTCGTTCGTTCGTTCTTCGACCACGTGTTTCTCCCCCATTTCCCCAGATAGTTTTCACTCATTAACCTTCAATGTTTACACTTTCCCCTCAAGTTATGTATTCCGTCATATTTTATAACACCTTTTTCTTCTTCTTCTTTAAAAGGCTGCTTTCGACTTGCTCACCAAATCAATTCATCCCAAAAAAAATATCCATCTCCTATAGTGCCTTTTTTCTACATTCCCTAAACTCTCCTGCACTCCATCCTCCATCCAGCGTCCTTAAACGTATTTTTAACTCGAAGGTCACAAGAAACTCATTTTGCAATAAATGTTCGTTTCCCATAAATCGTACACTTTCAAAAATCCAATCTCACCCCTCCCCTCCAAATCTTCCCCATAACCCCTCCCCTCCAAATCTTCCCCATCACCCCTCCCCTCCAAATCTTCCCCATCACCCATCCCTTTCAAATCTCCCCCCTTGCCCCCTCCCTCCTAAACTACCCCCTCACCCCTCCCCGCCAAGACGCCCCCTCGCCCCTCCCCTCCTAGACTCCTGCCTCACCCCTCCCCTCCAAATCTCCCCCATATCCCATCCCTTTCAAATCCCTCCCCTTGTCCCTTCCCTCCCAAACTCCCCCCTCACCCCTCCCCTTCAAATCTCCCCACCCTCATTGCTTCTCAATTTCCCCCCTCTCACTCCCCCTCCTCAAAGCGTCCTCCCCGCTTCTTCCCCCTTCAAACTCTCACCTCCATCTCCCCCAACCTTCTGCCTCGCTCTTCCCCCTCCTCAAATAACACCTCATTGTGGCTCACCCAATCACCATCAAACCTTTTGTCCGCCCCATCCTTCCCTTTCTCCGAGCTATTCTGAAATCTCTGACACACCTTCAACAGCTCTCCCTATCTCTTCCACCTCTTCCACATCTTACCCTACCCCTCCTCCCCCCTGTTCTGTATCTGATGCTCCCCCTTCCTCTTCATTAACGGTATGGACCTCAAACATCCGGGGCCTTCGTTCAAACTTAACTGATCTCTCCATACAGGTTGCTTCTGTCAAACCAGACGTGATCTGCTTAACAGAAACTTTCCTCCTTTATGATGTCTCTGATTCCATAGTATCTCTCCCGGGCTACTCCCTCCTCCGGTATGATAGACCTGAGCCTCGTCCTGGAGGCGGGGTTGCTATCTTTATCAAAAACTCTCTTCCTCACTCGCCCTGCACTGCACTCTCTCCACCTCACCCCCAGGAATACCTCTGGCTACGGCTTCCCCTTCGCTCCCACCTCTTGTTCATATGTGTGTTGTACCGTCCACCAAACAGTGATGACTCCATCTACATCTCGCTGTCTGATGATATGGACCAACTTCTATCTACTCATCCCAACTCTCTCTTCCTCATATGTGGTGATTTCAATTGTCACCATGCCAGTTGGCTGGGTGTGGGTACCTCTCTCACCAGCCATGGCTCTTCAGCAAAGGACTTCTGCGACTCACTGGGACTGACACAATCTGTCAATTTCCCGACCCGGATCTCAGTCAACGGAACATCTTCTCTTCTGGACTTGGTTATGACTAACTTCCCTGAAAATGTCTGCTGCTGCTCTTCTGCTCCGATCGGATCATCTGATCATGTCCTTGTTAAAGTGGACATCTCTCTGACCATCCTCAGGGAGCCTGCTCAGCGTCGACGAGTCTGGCATTTCACTCAGGCCAACTGGCACGGTCTTCAAGCAGCCATCAATCATCTGGACTGGTCTCCCATCTCTACCACCTCTGACATCAACTCATCCTGGGAATTCTTCCAAAGTAAATTGCTCTCTCTCATGCACAGATTTATCCCATCTCGTCTTCAGTTGTCATACCCTTCCTCCCGTCCATGGTACACGGAATCTTGTGGTGAGGCTGTTGCCCAGAAACAACTTGCCTTCGTCTCCTGGAAAGCAAATCCAACGGAAGGAAATCTCATTTCCTTTCACAAAGCCCGAAACAAGTGTGTGTCCACCCTCAGGAGAGCCAGGAAACAATATCTCTCCGTTCTCAAGACCGAACTCTCTTATCTGTCTCCCTCTTCCAAATCCTGGTGGCGTCTGGTCAAATCCGTTTCTGGTGTTTGTTCCCCCTCCATCCCCTCCCTTACCTCAAACGGCTACACAGCTGACTCCGCACGTGAAAAAGCTGAATGCCTCAACTCTGTGTTTGCCTCTAAATCTTGTGTTCCAAACCCATCCCTCTCTGTACCCACCATACCCAGTCGTACCCTGCTGCTCCTGGACTCCGTGTCCTTTCCTCCTGACAAGGTGGAAAAGTTTCTGTCAACCCTCGACTCTGATTCTGCAACTGGACCCGACGGCATCAGCCCACGGGTCCTAAAATCCTGCTCTGCTGCTCTATCTCACCCTCTCTCTGTTCTCTTCACCCTCTCTTTTGCTCAAGGTCAACTGCCATCTGCTTGGAAATCAGCCAACATCACCGCTTTGCACAAAAAAGGTGCAAAAACAGATCCTAGCAACTACAGACCAATCAGCCTTCTCCCAATTATCAGCAAAGTCATGGAATCCATCATTGCTTCGGATATGAAATCTTTCCTCTTCTCCAATGGCTTGATCTCTGATCATCAATTTGGTTTCAGACCAGGTCACTCTACTCTGGACATGCTGCTTCTGCTGTCTCAACAATGGATGGAGGTCCTCAATGCCAAACAGGAAATTAGAGCTGTCTCCCTCGACATATCACGTGCCTTCGACACGGTCTGGCACCCCGCTCTGCTCACCAAACTCTCCTCCTTTGGTATCCATGGAAATCTCCACGCATGGCTGGCGGACTTCCTCTCTAGTCGTCGTCAACGTGTGGCCCTGAATGGGTTTCTCTCATCTCCTCTTCCTGTTCAGGCTGGAGTTCCCCAAGGCAGTGTTCTGGGCCCCGTGCTTTTTCTGGTCTTCATCAATGATCTCTCTGACTCTCTCGAAAATCCTCTGTATCTCTTTGCTGATGACTCCACTCTCTGCCGCTCCATTCCTCTTCCCTCAGATCGGCAGTCTGCTGCCTCCTCACTCTCTGAAGACCTGGACAAAATCACAGACTGGTCAAACAAGTGGAACATGTCTTTCAATCCTGACAAATCTCACACTCTTACTATGTCTCTCCGAAAAGATCGACTGGACAACCCTCCCATCTACTTTCTCAACAATCCTCTCCAAGAAGTTCTGTCGCTCAAGATTTTGGGTCTCACTATCTGCCATGATCTTTCTTGGGAAAACCACATTTCCAAGCTGGCCTCCAAAGCCAGTCGCCGACTGGGCATCCTCCGTCGTGCGAAGTCCTTCCTCGGCACACCTGAGCTCCTCACCACATACAAGGCTTTCATCCGCAGCTCAATGGAATACTGTTCTCCCCTATGGGCCGGTGCTCCTGCCTCACACCTAGCTCGGCTTCACGCTGTTGAAACCAAAGCTTTCAGAATTATTGGAATCTCCCGCGATGAAGCTATCTCTGAGGGCCTTTCACTCACTCACCGCAGGCAGGTAGGTGGTCTTTCTGTCTTCTACCGACTCCTCTCCGGCCTTGCACCCCCAGCTCTCTCTGTGCTCTGTCCCCCAAATATTCCTACAGGTCGCACAAGATCTGCCAGCAACCCTCTGATGGTTAAACTGCCGAAATCTCGGCTCTCTGCTCACCTTCACTCTTTCATTCCTCTTTTCTCCCGCCTCTGGAACAAACTCCCTCACTCCCTTCAATCCCACTCCTCCCTCCAGGTCTTTAAAACAGCTGTTCACCACCATCTCTTATCTTCCCCCATCCAAAACCTTGATCTTTTCTACCCCCGCTAATGCACCCCAGATCCACCTTGTTTGAAATTCCAACTTCTTTCCTGGAAGTCCTGGCAGTGTCCATATGTTTTATACCTCTCCCACCGCCCCCTTCCCATGCCCCCCCCCCCAAAGCCCTCGCCCTCTCTCAGATCTCTCGATGTCTCCATGTCTCTCGGTCCCTGCTCTCAAATGTTGTGTTTGTGTCCTTCCCCCTCTCTCCCCATCTTGTCTACCGCTCCCGATGTTATATGTTTTATGTGTCGGTTTGTCTTTCTGTGTGATTAATGTTCGCTCTTTCACGAGCCTCGATCTTGTATACAACAACAAAAAAAAAACAAACAAAAAAAAAAAACAAACAAGTCAGCATATATTACAAACGGATGTTTTATGGATTTGTTGAAATCTTTAATTGATATACCTGATCCTGCTTTTGGCATATTGATTACAGTTGATTTATGATTACTACAATATTTTGAATGTTGATCGAATCGTTCTTTTGTTTGAAAGAAGTTGAGACATCGCTTACATGGATATGTTTTACATTTTTTATTGATTAATTGTGAAGTGATTAATCTTGATAAATTTTTGATGGAAGCATAATGTGATTTTTCTTTCGAAGCAAAGTAAAGAAGGTCAATATGTTTCATTATTTATATTATCAGAAAATTTTAATATCTGAACTTTGTTTGTATCCGTTAATCCATATACATTAATTGATAGATAATTATTCATCTGTTCAAATTTAGAAATATCTATTAATGACATTGGGAATTTTAAATATTTAACATTTAGCATATTCTCATATTTCTTATAATGAGATACTCTCTCGGGTTTGCAAGGTGGGGGATGAAGGTGAGTGAGAACAGACCATAGGAAACATTTATTATCTTTGTTTTGAATATTAACAACTGCCTTTTTAAGTTTAATTTCTCTTGGTAAATCAATATAAGAAGATGCATGAAGAGGGTCTGATTTTAGAATGTGTATATCTCGGAAAATGATTTTACTAATACTATATCCGCTACCCACAACAGTATTATCTACATCCTGCTCCTGTTTTACAAGTTCACCATAAACACCTGATGATAAGAAATCTTGGAATGATGTGATAAAGTGAGGGACTGTTCTCATACAAGGAGTTTCTTCAACACCATCTTTTACCATACCCATTTTTACCCCCATATAAAACTTTAAAGTATTCATCTCAGTCAACGTATCTTTTATCAGTGTTTCAACAGCAGGTTTAACCATCTGAATCGCATCAGCTATTGATTTTGGTCTAGGAGTTCCAAACTCAAAAACCCTTATCTTAATATGTCCCTTAAATGCTCCATCAGAGTTTTTAATAGAGTATCCAACTGACTCTTCATTCTTCTTGTGTTTTTGTGATTGAAGGTGTCTAGGAAAACCCTTCTTCAAGACATCCTTAGAACAGACATCACAATGTTTTCTTTCTCGTTCAAGCAGGGATATCAGCTGAAAACGATTGAATGTGTGTTTGTGGGTTTGGAGATGTTTTTCGTAATATTTGTACTCATGATAACAAACGTCGCAATACGTTGTATTCACCATATTTATATAGTAAAACTTTACTTAAAATAAAATATTCTTGATGAAAATCTCATGGTAATAATTTATAGATACTTTTCTGCTTAAAATAAAATTTTCTTGATGAAAATCTCGTGGTAATTTATAGATACGTTTTCGCTTCACATAAAAAATCGGTTCTTGGCACAGATCCAAATTAGTATGGCTCCTTGGAGGAGACTGTTTAAGGTTTTAGACCTTATTTTTCAATTTTTATTTTGGAGGAGACTGTTTAACCCTCTAACTTTTTTACTTAATAAATACAATGTTTCAAAACACAAAAGACAAATTTCAATCAATTTCCTCATTTAAAAAGGATACTGAAATATATTTCACCATTGTAAAATTGAACAAAGATGATTACAATAACTTTTGGATTAAACCTATTATGAAAGATAAAATATGAGCTTGAAGGAGCTGGGGCTCCCACGTCGATCGGAAGAATGGACGCGACAAAAAGCTGGAATTCATCCGAGTTGCTTTAATCAAATCAAACACTCAGGCACCCTGAAAACCCTTTGATCGGGCAGCAATATATATCTATTATCCCGGGGGGTTTGCCCAGGCCCGGCGCCAGGGGGCGTGGCCCAGCGTCCTGGCTGCGGCCTGGCAAGTTGAGGGCGAGCCTGCCCGGGCGTCCTGGACGAGCCCGGCATGGTGATCGCTCCGCGTCCTTGATAGGTGCAAGGCGATTGTGAAAACCCAGCGGCAGCCGCTACACACGTCCCCCCAGAATCGACTTGCACCGGCAGGGTCAATTTGAGGGGGGTCCTGATGACCCGGCCGAAGCGACCCCTGGCGGGTCGTGGGAGGGGGTCCGGTGAGGTGGTGGGCGGTCGAGTGGGGGGCACCGTGGACGGGGGGCGGCCTCGCCGCGGCGGAAGGGCCACCCGTGGTGGGTGGTCGACGTCCACGTGCGCCGGCTTGAGACGGTCCACCGCAATCCGGTCCGACCTGCCGCTGATGTCGATGACGAACGACTTGTCGTCCCGTCGCAGCACCCGGAAGGGCCCGTCGTACGGCGGCTGGAGTGGCCACCGATGTGCGTCATGACGCACAAAAACATACTCCGCTGTGCGGAGTGCTGGGGGGACGTAGGACTGGGGGTCACCGTGGTGGGATGTTGGCATGGGGGCAAACCGTCGGGCGGCCTCCTGGAGGTCCGAGCGCTGGTGAGCTGCGGACCAGGGACTGGTAGCGTCGGGCACGAATTCGCCCGGGACGCGTAGCGCCTGGCCATAGACAAGCTCGGCGGTGGATGCCTGGAGGTCCTCCTTGGGGGCCGTGCGAAGGCCCAAAAGGACCCACGGCAGCCGGTCGGCCCAACCGCCGTCTTGAAGGCCGGCCATGAGCGCGGCCTTCATGGAGCGGTGGAATCGCTCGCACAACCCGTTTGCTTGGGGGTGGTAGGCCGTAGTACGGTGGAGCTTGACCCCCAGGTTGCGGGCGACCGCGCCCCACAGCTCGGAGGTGAACTGTGGTCCGCGGTCTGACGAGATGTCCGCCGGTGCGCCGAAGCGGGCGACCCAGGTGGCGATGAAAGCCTGTGCCACGTCGGCGGTGGTGGTGGAGACGAGGGGAACGGCCTCCGGCCACCTGGTGGTCCTGTCCACCATGGTGAGCAGGTGTGTGAACCCCCGTGACGGGGGGAGGGGGCCCACCAGATCCACGTTGACGTGGTCGAAACGTCGTTCGGGCACGGTGAAAGGTGCCAGCGGGGCCTGGGTGTGTCGGTGGACCTTGGCCCGTTGGCAGGCCGTGCAGGTGCTGGTCCAATCGCGGACGTCCCGACGAAGGCCGTGCCAGACGAAACGCGCCGACACCAGCTTCTGGGAAGCTTTCCGGCCCGGGTGGGAAAGGCCGTGGAGGGAGGCGAAGATGCGGCGTTGCCAGGTGACGGGCACGATGGGGCGAGGCTGGCCTTGGGAGACGTCGCAGAGCAGGACAGTGTCCGCGCAGGGGATGTCGGCCAGGCGGAGGCCCGTGTCCGCCGCCCGGAGGGCTTGCACCGTGGAGTCGGTGGTTTGGTCCGCCGCCATAAGCGCAAAATCCACGCCCAGGTGGACCGCGTTCGCGCTGGCCCGGGAAAGACAGTCGGCCACGGCGTTGTTTTTGCCGGCGACGTGCCGGATGTCCGTGGTAAACTCCGACACGGCGGAGAGGTGGCGCTGTTGGCGGGCCGACCATGGCTCCGTGACCTTGGCCATGGCGTAAACCAACGGCTTGTGGTGGACGAACGCCGTGAAAGGTCGGCCCTCCAGGAGGTGGCGGAAATGGCGGACGGCCAGATGTAGACCGAGGAGCTCCCGGTCAAACGTGCTGTATTTGAGCTCGTTCGGCCGGAGCTGCCGGCTGAAAAAAGCGAGTGGCTGCCAAACCCCGTTCACCCATTGCTCATGTACGGCGCCCACCGCGTAGTCGGAGGCATCCGTGGTGAGGGCGATGGGAGCGTTGAGCACCGGGTGAGCGAGCAGTGTTGCGTCGGCGAGGGCCCGCTTTGAGCGTTGGAAGGCCGCATCCATTGCTGCGGACCAGGCGATGTCGTGCTTGGCCGGCTTGCCCCGGAGGGCTTCGTAGAGGGGCTGCATGAGTTGTGCAGCGCGGGGCACGAAGCGGTGATAAAAATTCACCATTCCCAGGAATTCCTGCAGGGCCTTTATGGTGCGGGGACGCGGGAACGTGGTGATGGCCTCGACCTTGGTTGGCAGCGGCACGGCCCCGTTCTTGGTGATGTGGTGGCCCAAAAAATCAACGGCCGTCGTGCCGAAGTGGCATTTGGCCGGGTTGACGATGAGGCCGTGCTCGCTGAGGCGCCCGAACAGTGTTCGGAGGTGGAGGAGGTGCTCGGCCCGGGACGTGCTGGCGACGAGGATGTCGTCCAGGTAAACGAAAAGGAACGGCAGGTCACGCAGCACGCCGTCCATCAAGCGCTGGAACGCCTGAGCCGCGTTCTTGAGACCAAATGGCATCCGCAAGAATTCGAATAAGCCGAACGGCGTGATGACTGCCGTTTTAGGGACGTCGGCCGCCCTGACAGGTACCTGGTGATATCCCCGTATGAGATCAATTTTCGAAAAAATGACCCGTCCCGCCAGACGGGCGGAGAAGTCTTGGATATGCGGGATCGGGTACCTGTCGGGGGTGGTAGCGTCATTGAGACGGCGGTAGTCGCCGCACGGGCGCCATCCACCCCCCGGCTTTGGCACGATGTGCAGTGGCGAGGCCCACGCGCTATCGGGGCGCCGCACGATGCCGAGGTGCTCCAACGCGTCGAATTCGGCCTTCGCTACGGCGAGCTTGGCTGGGTCGAGGCGGCGGGCCCTGGCGTAGACCGGCGGGCCCGTGGTTGGTATGTGGTGCTCAATCCCATGCCGTACTGCGACGGCCGAAAACGTCGGCCGCGTGAGGGCCGGGAACTCCGTGAGCAGGCGAGCAAACTCGTTCGCCGCCGGGACGGTGCATGCCAGCTCGGTCGGCGCGGGGCTGCTCAATGTGCATACCAGGGAGCTGAAGGTTTCGGCGTTGATTAAACGACGCCGTTGGACGTCCACCAGCAGTCCGTGTGCGCAGAGGAAGTCGGTGCCTAGCAGAGCCATGGGCACGTTTGCGGTTACAAACGTCCAAGCAAAGCGTTGGCCGCCGAAGCAGAGGGTGACGTTGCGCGGGCCGAAGGTGCGGATGGTCGATCCGTTGGCCGCAACCAAGGAGGGGCCGCAAACCGCGGATTGCCTGTCCTGGTCAGAGGCGGGTATGACGCTCAGTTGGGCGCCGGTGTCGCACAGGAAGCGCCGTCCAGACGCTTTATCCGTGATGAACAGTAAGTTGCCCGTGTGGCCGGCGCTCATGGCTGGTAATGAACGCCGGCCCGGCCGTTTCCCGGCCTGCCGAAGGTGCACGGGGGTCGGCATGTCCGGGCCTTCTGTCCGAACCTGGCATGATAGTAACACCACGCTTGGTCAGGTGGAGGCCCCGGTCGTCGTGCTGGAGGTGGTCGGCTCGGTGTAGCGGCCGCCAATTGCATCGGCAGTTCGGCCGTCGACCGTGCCGGGTGCTCGGGCGCCATGGGTGTTGCGTCGGACGGCGGTGGGTCCCATGTCGCCGCTGCGATGCGCTGTCCTGCGGCGGAGATCTTGTCGGCTTCTCTGGCAAGGGCCCGGGGATCTGTGATCGTCGTGCTTGCCAGGGCGAGGCGTACCGGGTTAGGCAGCTGACGGAGGAACAGCTCCCGGAACAGGAATGCCGGAGAGTGCTCGCCGAGCAGTGAAAGCATGTAGTCCATTCGCTCGGAAGGGCGCGTGTCGCCGAGCTCAGGCAGTTCGAGCAGGCGCCGTGCGCGTTCCGCCGATGGGAGGGCGAAAGCATCGAGGAGAAGCTTCTTAATCGCGCCGTATTTGTCAGCGGCTGGCGGGCTCTCGAGGAGGCTCAGGGCGCGGGCCGCGGTAGCCGAACCGAGCGCAGCTACCACATGGTGGAAGCGGGTGTCGTCGGCCGTGATGCCTCGCAGGGCGAACAGGGACTCCGCCTGTGCGAACCAAACCGCCGCGTGAGCCTCCCAGAAGGTAGGCAGTTTAAGGGCGACTGCCGTGTCCATGTCGGTAGGTCACCAATGAAGGAGCTGGGGCTCCCACGTCGATCGGAAGAATGGACGCGACAAAAAGCTGGAATTCATCCGAGTTGCTTTAATCAAATCAAACACTCAGGCACTCTGAAAACCCTTTTATCGGGCAGCAATATATATCTATTATCCCGGGGGGTTTGCCCAGGCCCGGCGCCAGGGGGCGTGGCCCAGCGTCCTGGCTGCGGCCTGGCAAGTTGAGGGCGAGCCTGCCCGGGCATGCCCGGGCGTCCCGACCGAGGCCTGGCAAGTTGAGCGCGGGCCTGCCCGGGCGTCCTGGACAAGCCCGGCATGGTGATCGCTCCGCGTCCTTGATAGGTGCAAGGCGATTGTGAAAACCCAGCGGCAGCCGCTACAAGCTACTCAATCCCTTTTAAAGGAAGAGCATTCTCTGTCTTTGGGAAGCCATCAATTAAAGTAGTTATAACAAAAGTTTCACCACTATTTATGGAGATCTATAACAAACTAGAGGAGGTAATGAAAGATGTTAAAGTATCAAAAAACAAAACTCTTTTTACTGAAGATATCGAAAAGGAAGATAAAACTGTTAGCTCTAAACACGGTGAAATTTCTATATTCTTTAATAAACCTAAAGATGTTAATCTTGTTGAAATGAAAGATGTTAATACAACACGAGAAATGTCATTTCGCTCAATAGTAGTTCAGAACCATTTTAAATTACCTTTAATATTAGAGATATAGTAGTTGAATCTGTTAATGAAAAAAAGTATATGGATATAGATGGTAATGTTTTTTTCTGCAAATTAAATATGAGTCATTATTCAAGTGAAGACTTTGGGGATTATGATAGTGATGATAGTATCTCTATTGGAACAGAACACAGTCATGATAGTGAGAGTTTGTGTTTTAATGATAGCTATGAAAGTAGTTTTTTAGATGATAAAGATGAAGATACTGATGAAGTTGATGATTATACTACTACTACTACTACTGCTACTACTACTACAACTACTACTATGACTACTACTACTATTTATACTGATGACTTTTAGTTTAAGTAATCTTTTACCATATACATGTGATAAATCCAAATGGCATACCAGATATGGAGCCTCTTGAATTTCCTGATTCTCCATATGATAAATTAGAGGATTGTCCTGATTGTGAAAGAAGAGGATTAAATACAGAGCCTAAACAATGCCCATAAACATAAACAATGTTTATTCTGTGATTATCTTTTAATTAATGATGATAAAAAAATAAATAAATATATAACTATTTTTAAATTACACCAAAAATGAATTACTTTACAAGATTAACAAGAAAAAGAGCAATCAGAGATTGCAAACCCTCGCCAGGATGTAATTTCAGTGGTTTTTAAGGCTTTTGTGTTAAAACAAATATGGCGGCCGAACCACGTGATCGATGACGTCATCATTTTTTTTTCTCCACCAATTTATGCCTACATGACGCTCAAGAAATTTCATCTTGATCGGATGAAGTTTTGTACTTGTCAAATTATGACATCATAATGGAGGCACCTATGACATCATCATTAACATATTTTATTCCCCATGGAGAGTTCTTTACAATGAGCCATGTCTCAATTTTTTCTATTCAGCGCTTTCGGAGATATAGAGGTGCAACGTTTTTTGTTTTTTCCAAGATGGCGGCCGAACCGCGTAACCGATGACGACATCATTACTTTTTTTTCTTCACCAGTTTATGCCGACATGGCGCTGAAGAAATTTCATCTAGATAGGATGAAGTTTTGTACTTGTCGAATTATGACGTCATAATGGAGGCACCTATGACATCTTCATTAACTTACACTGACACACTTTGAAAACGCAAAACGGACTTTGGATGCAATAATATGACAAACAACCAGTGGAACTGAAAGGTGTTTACTATGGAAGGAAAACAGGTTAATCAGTCGACAAACCACAAAATAATATTGTCCTGACAGCAATCCCATAAGATGTCACACGTCATCAAACAGTCCCACCCTTCACCTCAAAGTCAGTATCTGTTGTGTCCACCATTTGCACGTGCACAAGCTCGAAGACGACGCCTGAATGACTGACACAAATGTCTGATAGTGGCATCAGGGATGTTCCTCCACTCATTCTGTAATGCCTGACCCAACGCAGCAATGTTGTGTGGGGGCGGCTGACGTCGGCATACACGTCGCCCTAACTCATCCCAAAGGTGCTCGATAGGGTTTAAGTCTGGGGACAAAGGTGGCTAATTCATGCCTCCTGGCCAGGTAACATTAATGCCCGCCTGGCGTAAGAAACCCTGAGTGAATCTGGCTGTGTGGGGTCGTGCGTTGTCTTGTTGAAAAAGGAATTGCATTCCAGGATGTTGTTGACGTTGTAACAAAGGTTGCAGGACTGGCCTCAAAATGTTGTCAACGTATCGCTGGGCAGTAAGATTTCCCTGCACAAGGACCAGATCACTGCGAAACGTATCGTTAATGGCACCCCACACCATTACACTGCCTCCACCGAAACGATCACGCTCTCTCACGCAGGCATCAGCAAAACGTTCATGGCGTCTCCTGTACACACGTGTCCTGCCATCTGGAGAGGAGAGGTTGAAGCGGGACTCGTCCGAAAAGATGATGTTTCTGTAAAATGCAGCATGATGACGTCCTTGTTGCAGAGAAAACTGATGTCTGGCAGCTCTGTGTCGTTGTGTGAGGATGTTACCATTGTAAGGACGTCGACACATCAGTCCAACCGCACGGAGACGTCGTATGACCGTCATGGGATGAATGGCCTCCCGTGCCTTCCAATGGTGTTGGCTGCTGTCGCTGTTGCAGGAAGAAAGCGGTTACAAAGGTGGTTCCGGCGCATTTGTCGATCTTGTCGGGGGGTGGTCACAGGACGTTGACCAGGTCGAGGTCCATCCTGGACACTTCCGGTCTGTTGATGCCGTTCAACAAGACGCCCTATGGTGGATAGGTGGACATGAAATGTTCTGGCAACCACACTGTGATCTTCCCGCTAGCACCATACCCAAAGCTCGTTCTCTCTCACCTTGGGTTAAACGTGGCATTCTGGCAGTGAATGACACCTCGTGAGTGTGTATTGCTTTTAATGCGTCGAGCTACTGGTGTGGCATGTGCAGTGCATTCACCTTGATTGTGCAGGCTTGGTGTACAACTGCACAGCATTTTGTGTGTTGTGGCTATTGTTTTCATATTGGGAACACGAATGACATTCAAACCCAGCAAAATCGATCAGATTATGTCTTTACCACTCACAAATGTTATGTTTGTCTCAATATTTTTATTGCCTGGATTACATAAAAATTTCACCAACTTCTATGTTTTGCGTTTTCAAAGTGTGTCAGTATATTTTATTCCCCATGGAGAGTTCTTTACAATGAGCCATGCCTCAATTTTTTCTATTCAGCGCTTTCCGAGATATAGAGGTGCAAACTTTTTCGATTTTTCCAAGATGGCGGCCGAACCACGTGACCTATCACGTCATAATTATCATTAAAACATTATACAGGGAGGTGCACCTATGGTGAACATTTCCTGTCAATCGGGCCAACGGTTGCAGAGAAAATCATTTACTCTGTGCGGACAAACAAACGGACTCAAATGCAATACCCTCTCCTCTGGTGAGGGTAATAAGAGAAATGAATGTTAAGTATGATGATGATAATAAACCATTTCTTACAAGGGAAGAGACTATTTCTATTGAGGAACTGTATCGGGGTTTAATGTTATTTGCTATTCACGATTATCATTTTCAGGGAAATATCAACACAAAATATTATATAAATAAAATAATGAATTATCTTGAAATCAAACCTGAACTCAGGATAAAATATAGAGTTTCTAAAAAAGCTCATAAAAAATTGGATGACTTGTTTTCCAAATATATAAATGAATGATTTTTTACCCGTTTGGGAAAATAAGATAAAATTTAACAACCATAAAAATCTTCCAAATTCATTAGGATGTCTAATAGTTGGTTCAAGTGGTTGTGGAAAAACCTGTTTGCTTTTAAAGATGCTCTTTACCCCCAAGATTTTAGATTATAATAATTTAATAATTTTCACAAAGTCAAGTTTTCAACCCGAGTATCACCTACTATCACAAGGTTTTAATGCGGGTCTTCAAAAAGAAGATATAATCGGTTTATTTAAACTTCAAAACAAACTAAATGATTATAACATTGAGGATATAATACAATTATTTTGTGATATACAGAAATCAAAACCGAAAATAAACCCATAACTTGTATTCTCAGTGATAATACGGATGATATACCTTCACCTCAAGATTTAGATAAATAAAAAAAAGAACCTCGTTATCTTTGATGATTGTGTTAATGAGAGAAACCAAACGGTTATGGATAGCTATTATACAAGAGGGAGACATTCTTCTTGTAATTGTATTTATCTCAGTCAATCATACTTTCAACTCCCTCGTCACTCAATAAGAAACAATGCCAATACTTTTATTTTGTTGGTTCACGAGTTATCAAGTGACCACAATATTCGTCATGTGTGTGCGTCTGTCTGTGTGCCTGTGTGTGCTTCTGTCTGTGTGTCTGTCTGTCCGCAGCATAACTACCCGATGATATCATCCGATCTTTATGAAACTTGGGTGGGAGGTTGATATCATGATCTAGTTGTGTCATGCCTAGAGTGGGTGTATTGCGCCCATTGTGGGCGGAGCTACGCCCGAAAAAGATGTCTTTTTAGGGGGTAATCGAGTTCAAGCTACTTCTTCTCCGAGGGGTTTGGTGGAATCTGACATGGGTTTCGATATTTGGTTAGGCCAATGTCATGTGTCTAGCCGCACGGAGCTGGATTTTTCATTTTTGCCCCAAGGTCAAGGTCACAAGGTCACGAAATTTTGAAAAGTCGATTTTTGATGGTTTTATTACATTGTTCGCTTCCTGATAGGGTGAAATGTCATACATGATCTTATATTATCACATACATCATGAAATACAAGTTTAACCAACAAATTTCAGAATCTTCGACCTTTGACCTTTGAAGGTCACAAAGGTCAAATTTTCAAAGTTGTCGGAATCAAACCGAATTTTTGGTATTGTGTAGCTAACTAACCTCATAACATTGCTCATTGAGGATTGTCATTGAATACCGCTCGCTCATGAACCATCTTCGTCTCCTGACTTGTTTATTTTATAAATAACGGCGTTGCTGGGTGGGGGTGGGGGAGGAGGAGGGGGGGAAGGGGAGGGGAGGGAGTGATGGGGGGAGAGGGGAAGGGGATGGGAGGGGGCAGAGGGGGGAGAGGTGGGGAGTGGGTTGGAGAGGGGGGGGGGAAGTGGCAGGGAGGGGGGAAGAGGGATGCAGGAGAGGAAGGGGGTTCATATATATTGTTACGGAATCGGGGGGACAGCACTCCCCTTATCGAGGGGGGTTTAATCCCCTCGTCTTTTTAAGCTGGCCGTCCGACCGGTCCTGGTACTTGTAACGCTCTTTTGCGGGGTGGGATTGATCAGGGTTATTGGTCCAGGTATTAGCCCGAATACCTTTATCAATCCCTCTGCAAAACAGGGAGACAAGTACCGCTCGAATCCCGGACAAGATGGTATTTGCCGAGCGGTTTAGCAATCCGGAATCCGAGCCATTAGCAATGGACTAAACCCGATTATAAGCGGTTCTGCCGAAATCGCGCCACAGGTACTCAATTAGGAAAAGACAAAGACGATCGGACGAGAATGAAGACCAAAGAATAAGGAGGAACAGGTATTTATTAATTAATTATGTACAAAACCAAAGAAGAGAAACTAAAGTCATTTACAGAAGGAGCAGAAGACACAGCGCAATTCCTTAAACTATACAGGCTTAACTTATACCCAGGACAAGACGAACAAAACAAACTCACGTACACAAAAGGGGAATTGAAGGCAGGAATCACGGGAAGGATGAGAAGAGCAGTCGGTCCACAGAACGGGCAGCAGGGGGGTCGGTGGATTGCGGCACGACGTCGAGGTCCGTGTGCACGCACTTGTTCTTTGTTCACAACGAAACCCCGGTCGTCAGCCTCCTTGCACGTCTCTGTGCTCCTTTCTCATCCGCTTCTGAAGCTCATCTCCTGGTCGTGCCTTCTCCTTGCTCGTCCTCCCGGGGGGCCTCACGCCAAGGGTTTTATAACCATGCCCATGGAACTTTCTTGAACCTGCCAGATTTTTCTTACCACGCCCTCTCAAGCCATGCCCACTGAGCCCTGGTTGGTCGGCAAGGGCTCACTGACTCCACCTTTGTTGACGAGGGCTCCCTGGCTCCACCTTTTATGACGAGGTGGGGCCACGCCCTTCTTCTCCGATCCTGGCCTCGTGGGCAATGGAGTTTTGGCGCGAATAAAACAGCCCAACTGTTACTGGCAGCGAACGCTGCCTTGCAGAGAGGAGATGATTGGGGAAAATTGAAAGGGGAACTATCTTATTTGTTTGATGTAACGTAGAGTCACTATTGGAAACACAGCCTTACCTGAAACACATAATAATGATATAACTACGAAAAGGGCCTATGATTTGCTACGTGTTGCAATGTGGACTAACTAGGGTGCAATTATTTCAATTAACAGCCAATTAAGGGGAAATGTACACAGGGGTTATTTATAAGGGAATTTACTAATAAATTTACATGTGAAGGTTCTAAAATCCGCAACACAGCACCCTCATTCCTCACTGCACGTCTCGGTCCGACAAAACTTTAACTTAATGTGACACGCAGGTGTAATATCCCTCTACTATTAACCTTGCCCTTGAGTGCGACAGTTTTAAAACACAATTAAGTATGTCCCGCCTGCTACGTTGCATCCTGCCTAACAGATTCGCACCCACAATTAACCGAATTGCGGAATTAATTTCAAACTATACATGTACGGTGGGGAGCATTATTTACAAGTGACACTATTTGTATTTGCAAAACTCAACCCAGGACCTGTCATTCTTTTGGAAACAAAAAGAATCCTGTGGGAGGGAGGAAAGAGCATGCACTGCATCGATACACCACCTCACATGCCCAGGGATGCAGACTTTTATTGCAATGCATCCCCGAACATGCAAGCACCAAAACACCAATCATAAGCACCAATCAAGCAAGCACCAGTCAAGCACCATCCAGTGCTACATTGCACATACAATAAAAACAAACTGCTGGTCTTGTTCTTATTCCTGCTCCCTCTGCTGGCCGATGTTCTTCCAGGTGTTCTCTCTTGATGTTGTCTCTCTTGTGGCTTGCTGCCTATTTGCAATAATAAATAAAAAAGGCACAGAACGTGTTCATTTTTATTTATGGCCCACAGGGGCCAACTATGGGTGGTCCACCTGTAGGGCAAAAGGGGCCACCTCACCCTGGTCCGCAAGCAAGATCTTCCCGTGCCATCATGGCCGGTCCCAGCAGAGGGGCCATGCCACAAATGTGTGGTCCATAAGTGGAGCTCGGCCACAGAACCGTGGTCCATATGGTGGTGAATGGCCGCAAGACGTGCGGTCCATAAGTGGTGCATCGATCCAGGCAGCTGGCAGCGGGGGCTCGGGCACACAAATGCTGCTCCCGCATGCTCTCCCTCAATGCCCAGAGAGCACGGTCCATAGGTGGGGAAGGAAGACAAAGCAGAGTCAGCGACGGCAAGGGCGCAAGGGTACACATCAATAAAGGCAATGCAGAGTGAGGTGCGCACGGAGTGCGAGCGGAGAAAGCTCGTCCCTAACGTACGCCACCCCACCCGTCACCTACTCTACCCTTGCCCCTTACCCCGTATTTACAAAACAATTTACAATTCGTCTCTATCTTCACGTCTTCCCCATATCTCCCCTAATACCAAATTCGTTACCACAATCCCTCTAACCAAATTTGCCATCACCAATTCATCATCAATCCTCATAAGGAGGAAGAGATGGAATACCAAGCACAATGTCTCCCCCACGTCATGATGCGTCTCACAAATTCCAAAAAACATCTGCAACAAAAAAATATCCAAACCATGGCATGGCGTGGAGCACTGTCGTCACCTCAGGTGAGTGGATGCAGATGGTGCGAGGAGATTTCAATCCTAACTACTTCCTAAATGACATTAACACACTTTACACTACCCGGGGTCTTTCCCTGCCAAACCATTGGCCGTCTTACACTATGCGGTTCTAAAAACCGAACTCCCATTGCACATACTGTGGCGCTCTCCAATTTGGGGTCTCACTCCCCCGATTCAACTCCCTGTGCCTTTGCACAATTTCGGGGCTGAGTCGTGTGGCTCCCCTAGCAGGTATACTCACCTGCACACCTCCGCCACTGCAGTTGCCTCCAAGCTTACCTGCTCCTTTACCCTAACCTATCTAATTGGGGAAGGCCCTCCCTGGCACTTACCCCCTCGGTGCCCTCTCTGGCACTGGGCTACCCAGGTCCGTCCTCCGGATCCTCGGGTCCCATTCACAACTCTACCGGCTCCCAGAGCCCACCTGCGGCCTCACCTGGCCGACATCCTCACAGTGGCGGAGTGCCCATTTAACCACACACACTAACAGGCCACACGCCCAGCCATTTCCACGTCACTAATGCACCCATCCAAACACCATTCTACCACACGCACCACAGATGCCAATATCCACCACGATTTACCTATTCCCATCTACTTAAAATTGAATTATTTAAAGAAGGACGCTAAGTTAATTTGAGAATAGAAAAATGGGGGTATGTTATGCCTGATTTGGGGTATAATTGGACTTTTTCAATAAACCTACAAGACCTACACGATTTAAATAATTCTCATATCAAAGAATATTACCCACTTGGTGTGGATAATGAGATATGTGGAAGCATAAATAACAGACAACAAATACACGATTTCAAGAATAGAAAATTATATGATGGCAAAGTGATAGTTTATATAACAAAGAAGGAGGAAATCGGATAAAGATTGAAAGCCGAGGAATACAAACCAATTTAACAATTGGAAGATGGGGTGGTATTACCTACCTGTCATAATATTAATCTCACATATATTTCAGAAACATGAAAAAAAATTTGCACATAAATGGCAGTGAGAAGACTACAAGAGAATTATAATTTTTGTATTCAAGGATATTTACAAGAAAAGGGTGTTAGATATTACATTCCTTATGAATTAGAACATAGACATGGGAATTTTGTAATTAAGGACTGGCCTTACAGTGATATTGATAAACCCTCAAATGAAGATTTGATTAAAATATTAAATAAAAATCAACTTCTAAAAGTTATGAAATATAAAACTTTTAGAAATCATCAACAAATCTTATTGGTATCCAATTATGAAACAAGTACAAAAAGTTTTAATCAAAACAAAAGCCGCGTCGATGTTACACAATGCCTAGATGCAGCTGTGCCTATAAGTAGTGTATATATGTTGCTTCTGGGACACTCTCATTTTCCCATTGACTTACATGTTAATTTTCCTCTTAACCTCATTGCCCATTAACACCTCTATTTCTCCCACCCTAATCTTTATGAACCTTTTGTCTATAGTACCTATCCTTAATGTTGTTCATTAGACTACTGAAACACTACAAATATTTGTTTTCCCTTATAGACCTATAATCCTTCTTCTACATATCATCTGGCAGATTATCTTTGACCCACTCAAACATCGACCCATTCACTTACATGTTAATTTTCCCCTCACCTCTTTACGAACCTTTTAGCCTTTTGACACCTATCCTTAATGTTGTTCATTAGACCACTCAAACAATGATCCCCCCTTGGTCTTATGGTACTCTTACTATCAATGATCCTGAGTAGACCACTCAAACATTGATCCTACAAATATTTGTTTATGCGTGGGAAATAATTTAATTATCTTGCCACTCTCTTTACCATCTAATATATTAACAAAGTATATGTTTGAGTTTGGTTCTTTATTAAGATATTTTAACTGAGCTAAGATAAAATGGTAAACCTCCCTCAATGTCCTTGTCTGAGCGCCTCCAGTGCCACACACTTTTTGGTAGGCTCTGCCCACTTTTTACTAAGCCCGCCCACTTTTGCTAAGCTCCGCCCACTTCTGCTAAGCCCCACCCACCTTTTTTAAGTCCCACCCACTTTATAAACTCTTCAGCATTGTATCATTTCCAGGTAATACATTACATCATTTTCAGGGAATTTCCATCACATCATTTCCAGTTAAGACATGCCCAGGTTTGCCCAGGGAATTTCCACAGGAAATGACACACACCCAGCCCTTCTTATAAAAGGCACCGACCACACAGGCTTTTTCAAACACGCTTTCTGCTTCACTTGAGAATGGACTACTATGCCGAAATGGAATGGGATAACTTTGCTATTCCTTGGAGTCCTACTACCTGTGTAGAACTCAACCTTCAGATTGATGAACTGGACTCGAACCTCTTATCAATGGAGGTAAGTTTGTTTGTTTGTTTATTTATTTATTTATTTAATTAATTAGTTATTTAATTTTTTTTTTTTTTTTTTTTTTTTTAGATGAGACTCGTGTAAGAGTTAACAAAGTTTATTTTAATATTAATAGAGCTTGATTTATACAAATAAAAATATTGTATTAAAATTAATATTGTTATTTTCTTTCACAGGAAATTGTATCTGAGATACGAAATGAAAATTCTGCTTTTAACAACTTGGGATGAAGTTATTTTTTTGTTTGAAGACATTTTGAACAACCAAGACCCCCAGAACGAGTTCTACCTTGATGACCCAGCCAAAGAGTTATACCTTGGAGATCCACAAAATCCTGAAAAAGAGTTTTACCATGATGATACTTGTTGTGAGTTATCAAAACAAAACCCACTGAACAAGTTCTACCTTGATGAGCCAGAATACAAGTCATACATTGGAGACCCACAAATTTCTGAAAATTGGGAAAGGGGAGTTCTCCCTGATGGTCCGCAGTTATACTATGTGAGACACATCATAGAAACCCTAAAAAATTGGGCAAGGAGAGTTCTCCCTGATGGTCCGCAGTTATACTATGTGAGACATATCATAGAAACCCTAAAAAATTGGGAAACGGGAATTCTCCCTGATGGTCCACAGTTATACTATGTGAGACACATCACAGAAACCCTAAAAAATTGGGCAAGGAGAGTTCTCCCTGATGGTCCGCAGTTATACTATGTGAGACACATCATAGAAACCCTAAAAAATTGGGAAACGGGAATTCTCCCTGATGGTCCGCAGTTATCCTATGTGAGACACATCACAGAAACCCTAAAAAATTGGGCAAGGAGAGTTCTCCCTGATGGTCCGCAGTTATACTATGTGAGACACATCATAGAAACCCTAAAAAATTGGGAAAGGGAAGTTTTCCCTGATGGTCCGCAGTTATACTATGTGAGACTTATCACGGAAACCCCAAATATTTCTGAAAATTGTGGTTCTACCTTGGAGACTTGGAAAGATGGTTATATTTTTGGAGACTCGGAATGGGGGTTTTGTTTTGATGACTCGGAATGTGATACCTATCCTGGAGGCTCAACAGGAATGCGGTTATACCTTGGGAACTTGGAAAGTTGGTTTTATTTTGGAGACTCCACCTGTGGGGTCCATCTTGGAGACTCTTTGCATTCTAAAGCAATGAACAATGTTCTTTGTTTAATGACGCTTGATTTAAGCAATATCAAGAAAGTTCGAGGAAGAAAATGCTGGAAAATTCTTTCTTCCCATTTCTACTTCTTCAAACTTGAAAGCCTTGAAAGACAGAATTGGGAGAAGTGGAAAAAAAAAAAAATGAAATACGTATTTAAAAAAGAAGAAAAAAAAAGATTATGTTAGGGTTAGGGTGGGATTTTGAATGTGAGGGTTAGGGATGGGGTTGGGTTAGGGATGGGGTTGGGTTAGGGTGGGATTTTGAATGTGAGGGTTGGGGTTGGGTTAGGGATGGGGTTGGGTTAGGGTTGGGATTTTGAATGTGAGGGTTAGGGATGGGTTGGGTTAGGGATGGGGCTGGGGATGGGGTTGGGTTAGGGATGGGGTTGGGTTGGGTATGGGGTTGGGTTGGGTTAGGGATGGGGTTGGGTTAGGGATGGGGTTGGGTTAGGGATGGGGTTGGGTTAGGGATGGGGTTGGGTTCGGGATGGGGTTGGGTTAGGGTTTGTATATTATTATGACTCACTCACACATACACACATACACACACACACACAAAAGTTAAGCCCCAACTGAAAAGTTGAGGGATTCTGTGTTTGGGGTTCACAGATTTAAAAACGTATCCCCATTATACACATACAAAAGTTAAGCCCCAACTGAAAAGTTGTGGGATTCTGTGTTTGGGGTTCACAGATTTAAAAACGTATCCCCATTATACACACACAAAAGTTAAGCCCCAACTAAAAAGTTGTGGGATTCTGTGTTTGGGGTTCACAGATTTAAAAACGTATCCCCATTACATTTTATTTATTTATTTATTATTATTTCAAGGGTATTATCTGCTTACTTGTGTTTTTTGTAATGCTTGCGAGTAAAATGAACCCAAGATTTCTTCTCCATTTAAATCATATAATTTGTAGGTCCAAGGGACTGTATCCATTACATCAATGATTTTAAATAATTCACGAGTCCATTTTTGTGTATAACCTTTCTCAAAATGACTTTTCCATTTGTATATTCTTACAATATTACCAACTTTAAACTTGGGCTTTCTCAAATTAATCTCCTTTTCATATTCTAATTTTGTAAATGTTTCCGATGGTTTTGATTTTGTTGATGAATGAACTGTATTATTGTAATTATCTACAATATCCTGAATTAAAAACACCCATTTTTGAGAACCGAGTTGTGTGAATTTTTTATATAGTCTCTCTTTCAAAGTACGATTAAAACGCTCAATAACAACTGCTTTTCCTTCATTAAAGGTGCTGTGTAATTTAATACCCTCCCCCTTAAGAAATTTCATAAATATTTTGTTATAGAACTCTGTTCCCTCATCAGTCCATAACTTCTTTGGTTTCCTTTTATTCCTATCAAATATTAGCTTAAAGGCTAACATTAAAGTATTACCTCTCTTGTTTTTCAAAGGAACAACCCAGGCAAATCTACTCCTCAAATCAATAACGGTTAAAGCATACCTGTATCCCTTATCATTGTTTAGTTCGATTAAATCAGCGGACCATATGTGGTCGGTGTATTTAGAATAAACTTTCCTTCTTTTAAACTTTGTGATTATAGGTTTATGTAATTCATTAGCCAAAAGCTCCTCAGTCTTGATAACATCATTGGAGTTTAATAGTTTTTTGGGAAATAACCAAGACCAAGTTTCAATTTAGCACTTATCATTTTTTTCACAATAAACCTATCAACTTTCTCTCTCAATGTAGGATTTCGTATCAAGGACAAATTATACAACATTTCTCTGTCTGCTTCATGTTTTTCATCCAATGTAGTGGTATTCCCATAAGCAATATCATGCTTCATTCACACTTCATCAACCCTATTTATCGGCTTGGACCAAGGTTTAGGATTGTCAGCCTCATCTAATCTTTTGTCCAGGTTTGTTCCAGGACCACAGAAAGAATATCCAGGTCGATGTAGTTCCCCAGGAATTCCAGTTGTTGTAAATTTACTTCCTGACAGAAACTTTTGTATGTCTCCTCCACTTTTAGGAGAGATGAATTGGCACTTTTTAGAGCCACACACTTCACATATTCCTTTTTGATAAACTCTATTATTTTTAGCTTTAACATGAGATATTTTTAGATTTGGTTTTCTTTTTACATTTGAGACAATAACTCATATTTATTTATCAGAAAAATTCCGACAGAGTATCAAAACCTTTTTGGTTTTCAACATATACATTTCTATCTTAATTTTTAAAACATAAATAATCCTTAGGAATGCCTTCACTCTCTCCTCCATTTATTTACAAATAAAAACTAACTAAAGTCAATAACACCAACATCATCAACTATATGACCTTTGTCTTCTTAATGTAAATCTCCTCGCTGAACTCATCTCAACCATTTTAAAAATCATTATCTTAGTAAGAGTTGTTAATTCTTTATTTTCCTCTTCGGTGCGTTGAGATTGATTTATTTGCTGTAATACACTCAATCTTTTACGAATCTCACTGATTTCCATCTTTTTATATTTTTCCTCCCTCTCTCTTTGCTCCCTTTCCTCCCTCTCCTCCTTCTCATTTTTCTCCCTCTCCTCCTCCATTTTCTCTCTTTCCTCCTACTCCCTTTTCTCTCTTTCCTCCTTCTCCCTTTTCTCCCTCTCCTCCTTCTCCTTTTTCTCCCTTTCCTCCTTCTCCTTTTTCTCTCTTTCCTCCTTCTCCCTTTTCTCTCTTTCCTCCTTCTCCCTTTTCTCCCTCTCCTCCTTCTCCTTTTTCTCCCTCTCCTCCTCCTTTTTCTCCCTCTCCTCCTCCTTTTTCTCCCTCTCCTCCTTCTCCCTTTTCTCTCTTTCCTCCTTCTCCCTTTTCTCCCTCTCCTCCTCCTTTTTCTCCCTTTCCTCCTTCTCCTTTTTCTCCCTTTCCTCCTGCTCCTTTTTCTCCCTTTCCTCCTTCTCCTTTTTCTCTCTTTCCTCCTTCTCTTCTTCAACTCCTTCCTCATCCCTTGCTACCCTTGAGTTTGAGCCCCAAAGAATATTATACATATACTCATCTGGATTTTGAGATATTCATGTATCTATAATTATTTTTCTCATAATAGGATACCAATAAGATTTGTTGATGATTTCTAAAAGAGTTTTATATTTCATAACTTTGAGAAGTTCATTTTTATTTAATATTTTAAACAAGTCTCTATTTGTGGGTTTAACAATATCAGTATAAGGCCAGTTTTTAATGACAAAATTCCCATGTATATGCTCCACATCATAAGGTATGTAATACCGAGCACCCTTTTCTTGTAGGTATCCTTGAATACAAAAATTATAATTCTCTTGTAGTCTTCTTCCTGCCATTTATGTATCAGAAATATATGTGAGATTAATATTATGACAGGTAATACCACCCCATCTTCCCACTACCAAATCGGTTTGTATTCCTCGGCTTTCTATCCTTATCTCATTACCTTCCTTCTTTGTCATGCTAACCATCGCTATACTATCATATATTTTTATTTTCTTAAAACCATGTATTTGTTGTTTATTAATTGTACTTCCACATAAATCCTTATCCTCACCAAGCGGATAATATTCCTCTTTATGAGACTGATTAAAACCATGTAGGTCTTCTATGTTTATTGAAAAAGACCAATTATACCCTAAATCAGGCATATCATACCCCCATTTATTAATTCGCATATTAACTATATGTCCTTCTTTATAAAATTCAATTGTAAGCACGTAGTTAAATTCAATGAGGAAAGGTGTATGGTCAGTATAACCAGGTGTTGTGGTTGTAAATTTTACTTGTTTAACAAAACGTGCTGTTTTCTTTAAATATATATATTGTCATAAATCACTGTATCTAATTAAGTCATTCGCATCTGTAGTGTTTGGATAATTGATTAATTTATAAGTATTCTTCATATTAAAATTTTTACTTACACTATATTTTTGTCGTTCAGCCTGTGCCTTTGTATAATAATTTGATAAATCAATATCCTGAGAGGATTCTCCAAAGATAGAACCATCTTTTCCAACATAAGTCATTTATATTAGATTAAAAATGATATCATAAAAATTTTCATTATTGTTGAGTTGAAATAATACATATAAACATAATTGACCACAACATTTAGAATTAATTTCTTGAACTTGAAATGTTTGATAAACACCATTCTGTAAGAATTGTATTACTTCAACAGGCGGTGGCATACCATAACTATCAAAATAATATTTATCCTGACTATTATGAATACAAACCCAATGAGAACCATTCTGTGTGTCTAAATTCATAATAATATTCTTTGTATTCTTATTTATATGTATTAATTCATCTCTCATACAAATAACCACATTATCAATTTTTAGTGTTTTACAATACTTAGCTAGTTCTATATTTGACGTTGTATTCTTTCCAAATTGTTTAAACCATTTATCCATTTATTTATGAGAAAGATACAATCCATTACCCCGTATAGTTAGTTTAACACCTGCTTGAGCGATAGAGGCAAGCATATCTCCAACCAACAATCTAGCTTTATCAGGTAGACTTTCAAGTTTTTGAGCAAAATCTACAATTACACCACTTCCACTAATTTGTTTCTCCAACTCCTTGTTATGTCTTTCCAATTATTTTTGAGCTTTTAGTTGTGCCTTCCTTTCGTGAGCAGTTTTTACCGCTGCTGAAATACCACCAGTCAATGCTCCCGCCGCACTTAAACCAGCAAATAAAGGAATTAGAAACGGGAGAAATCCTCCCTCTTGTATTGAATATTTCTTTAACATAGGTTTTGTCATTTTAATTTTAAGTGAACCAGTATCATTTAGTGTTTTTACTTGTGTATGTGTGAGTAAAACATCAATTCTTACTGCTCCTTTTCTTTGAATTGTATTAACATTAATAATACAAGGCTTTTGATTTTGAATACAAGATGTTAATTTATTAAGATTGATTTGATTAACATATACCGGTTCTTTCCGACTCATTTATTTATGAGAAAAAACCTATGTGATATTAATCATAACACCATTATCTGTATTAATCTGTAATTCTGTTTCCTCCAAAAGCAAACAATAAGCATCAACTTCTTCATTCTCTCCTCTTTCAATGTATAGAGAAGTATCCACTCTATTAGACTTTATAGTTTCCTTTTGAGAACTCAGGTCAATTGCGTAGATTGTATAAAGTTTTTGAAACGCAACCATATCCAAAATAGGATCATTATTACCGTTGCTTTCACACAACTTTTGGTAAGACTTGTAGGCTTCCGCATCATCATTTTTTTCCCAATCAATTTCCAATCTATCTCGCGGATAAAATGTACCATCAAGAGAAACCCGAAGTTGTTTCACCTTAGCATTATCACTCAGCGCATTATTCTTATCAGTACCTTCATCTCCATCTGGTTTCTTAAAAATGAGCCATAGGTATCGTGGCTTTCCTTGAAGAACACCTAAATTCCAAGTGTAGGTAGTGTGTTCCAGTTTAACGTGTTGACATCTTCTTTTAAGGTATGATACATTTAGTGGTTTCTTTGAGTTAAGTCTTCTATTTAACATCTCTTCCGTTTTAAGATTAGGAGTATATTCACTAATATACCAACACAAATCATTAATAACAAATTTATTATGATCACCAAAAGCATTTTGAGCCCCAAAAAGCAATCTATTTACATTATCATTCCTTTGTAGTTGAAATCTAATTTTAAGACCATACAAAACTTTGTCATAATCACAAAATCCAAATATACCTTTCAGAGGTACTGCTACGGTAAAACTATTCTCTGCTTTTGCATCATCATTATACATTGCCTTCCTTTGACTATAACCAGGGTCAGCATTTGTTCCCGTTGACATATCAGGAATAAAACCTTCAACAGCTCCCCTACCCATTCTATCACTAAACGAATATAGTGTAAGTTTCATCATTTCAGATGTAGCAGAGACATAATCAACCGCTTCAACCTCTTGTGTTCCAATATACAGGCGGCCACTATCAAACATTTTCCAGAAGAAATCATTTACGAGTGTAGCATTAGTATTATTCGCAGCCTTAGTGAATTTAAATTTACACAGCAAGAAACTATCAGCTATATTCAAGTAAGTTTGTTGATTATTTATTTCAAAACTTTTTTGTTCCATTTGAATTCCAGTCTGTTCCTGTTATAGCATTTACCTTGAAATAGTCTTCCTTTTTAGTGGAGTTTGAAATGATAATCGTATCATCCAAATCATAGATACTATCAATCGCTTCCATACTTGTATTTATATAGCATTAAAATTGTTGAAACCCTGACCCAAGTATTTTAATGATTTTTTGTCGTTCTTGTGAAGATAGTTGAGTTTTACCTTTTTTTATTTCTTTGATTGCTTGTAATTTATGAGACTCCTTTTGAGCATCTTTTATACTCTTTATAGCACCCGCAACTGAGCCCACGGCAGAAGCAGTTGAACCAATTAGGTCTTTATGTTTAAGAATGGTTGAACCAATACCCATTAGAGTATCAATTATCCCATCTCCTTTATTTCTAAATTGATGTCCCACACCCAGTTGTCTCTTTGGTTTATAGTATCCTCTACCAAGAAACATACCTTCACCCTTATAGTATGGTGAAAGGAACATCCCATCCCCTGTAATTACTTTATATTTTCCCAACTCGTGTTTTCTCACAATAACCATTATTTATTTATTGAAAAACTTCACGTAGGTGAATTCTGATGGATATAATTTCTTCATTAAAGGAGATCATACGATTATCTTGATCGGTTATCCTAAAATTTACTCTGTATATGGTTTTTCCTGACACAGGTAAATGGACAAGATTTTTTGGTTCCATATTGAATTTATAACCAATCGGGGTTGAGTATGCACTGAATGAAAATATTGTATTTGTCCTTATTCCATCGTTATAAGCACCATCAATCAAATCACAATGAATTAATACTGAATTTATACCGGAGGATATTTGAATGACATTATCACTGTAAGACGTCCCGTTAGTTTCAATCTTTTTTGAAGAGAAACCCAATAGCTCTCTGAATGAATTTTCAATCGTGAAATCAACTTTATAATTATTTTTAAGTTTAATCGTTGATTTTGAAGTATGTTTTTGAATATCTATTACCATATTTTTTGGTTCATCACCTTTTTCTTTCACAAGGCGAGAGACTTCAGAAGATATTTGAGAAATCTCGTAAGCTCCGGGTGAAACTGTTATAGTTTTGTACCCACTTCCTGGATTATAACTAAACTTGTTGTTTTTCTCTGTGATATTAAAAAGTGTATTGTAAGTCTCCATTGACAACAAAGAAGCCTCATATGAGGTAAGGGGGTCAAGTTGTAGTGGGTAAGGGAATCATGCTGTGTAATCACTCGTTGTGAAATTAAAACTAAGAATTGTGCTTCTCATCTTATTTAATATCGAATAAAATATCTTTGTATTGACATTTATTAATTATTTTCATATTCATCAACTGATCTAAAATGGCGGATGCTTAAAACAATTGTTGTTTCCAGCCTTCTTACTACCTAACAACAATAATAACCTATTAACTAATTGTGATGGGTCATTTGGAAGAAAACTAACACACGGAACCAAGCTTACTTAAAGCATCAATAATATGTTTCTCCTTCTCATTCTTCTTACTTTTACCGGCAACAGAAACTCCATAATCAAGTGAGTTTAGTAAATCAATATATACCCTATCTTCCGCATTTTCCATATCAAGTGGTTCATCAAAATATTTTGAACCGCTGAATCCGGAGTTTGTTAGAAGAAACATTAATCTTGGAGTTAATTCAACATTTGGTTGAGCAGAACTTAAGAACACCAATTTATCATTAAATATCAATAACTTTTCTTTCACAAGATGGAACTGTACTGGTTCTTCTGTTGGAATGAGACCTGCTCTGGTTTTTGAACCCGCCGAATATTCATTGTTTTGAAGAGCTTCCACAACATAATTAAGTGGTTGATTTATTTCCTCAAGTTTCCAAAATAATCCTTCATCATCATATTCTAATTCTCCAAGTTCTTGCGCCGTCATTTGACAAAAATCTTTGAGCATTTGAATTTTTTTTTGGAGTAAATTCTACTGTGGGAACTGTAGGTGAGTGTTGAGTTTTCAAAAGTGGTTTAAAAAATTTCTCTTGTTTTCTTTCAAAGGCTTCTTCACCAGTTAGTTTCTGTCTCCGTTTCTTCTTTATCTCTTCGTGTTACTTTACAACTTTTGAAACCAACTCTTGATGTTCTTTAAACTTTCTTGCTCTTTCTTCGGTATTCATTTTCTGTATTTATTTATTGAAAAATATCATTTAATGAATTGTAAAGGTTAATGGGAAAATTTTCCTTTTCTTCGTCATTATAGTAAATGTGTTGAAATAAATCCTTTTCTTTAAATATTTTATCAAATTCTTTATTGGTATTAATACGAGTTGTTATTTCTTCTTCACTAATACTTGTATCTCTGCTTTTCATACGTTTGCGTTGAGTCTCCTCATCGATATCAAAACCGAATGATAAAATCTTAACTCCATCACCACGCAAATGTTTAATAATTTGTCTCATTCCTTCAGGATTAGTTTCTAAAATCCCAAGACCATTAGATTTTACTTTATTTAACTCACTCTTACAATGTGAATATTTTGTCGAACCAAGAGAGACCTCCTCAAATATTTGACCTTCGTTCCTCAATCGCATGTTTCTCCATTGAAATGTCGTAATAATCTTTCCCTTCTACTTCTACTGGTCGCATTGCTCTGGTTGTAGTACTTACAAAACGAATCATAGGGTGTTTTAAAAAAAAACTTATAATCTTTTCATTTTTACTATTCAAGAGTTTAGATTTATGAAAGTTCTTTCCTGAAGCAGATTTACCCACAAAATTAATAATAATAGTTGTCATTTATGTGTGTAAAATATCAGTGAGTATCTCATCTTGTTTCACAACAATATATTTATATTTTCCAATCATGTGTTTCATATAATTTTCAAATTCTTTTTTATTACATAACGTAGAGCAATTATCTCTCCAAAAATTATTTACATCTATTGAATTTAACTTAAATAAAATAAAAGTATTGGCATTGTTTCTTATTGAGCGCCGAGGGAGTTGAAAATATGACTGACTAAGATAAATACAATTACAAGAAGAATGTCTCCCTCTTGTATAGTAGCTATCCATTACTGTTTGGTTTCTCTCATTAACACAATCATCAAAGATAACGAGGTTCTTTTTTGATTTATCTAAATCTTGAGGTGAAGGTATATCATCCGTATTATCACTGAGAATACAAGTTATGGGTTTTGATTTTGATTTCTGTGTATCACAAAATAGTTGTATTATATCTTCAATGTTGTAATCATTTAGTTTGTTTTGAAGTTTAAATAAACCGATAATGTCTTCCTTTTTAAGACCCGCATTAAAACCTTGTGATAGTAGTTGATACTCGGGTTGAAAACTTGACTTCGTAAAAATTATTAAATTATCATAAACTAAAAAGTTGGGGGTAAGGAGCATCTTTAAAAGCAAACAGGTTTTTCCACATCCGCTTGAACCAACTATTAGACATCTCAATGAATTTGGAATGTTTTTATGGTTATTAAATTTTATCTTATTTTCCCAAACGGGTAAAAAATCATTCATTTATATATTTGGAAAACAAGTCATCTAACTTTTTTTGAGCTATTTTAGAAACTCTATATTTTATCCTGAGTTCGGGTTTAATTTCAAAATAATTCATTATTTTATTTATATAGTATCTTGTATTAACATTTCCATTAAAATTATTTTGAATAATAAATATCATTAAACCCTTATACATTTCCTCAATACAAATAGTCTCTTCCCTTGAAAGAAATGGTGTATTATCATCACAATACTTAACATTCATCTCTCTTATTAATCTTGTAAAGTAATTCATTTTTGGTTCTAATTTAAAAGAGTGATATATTTTTATATATTTTTTATTCTCATTAATTAAAATAAAATCACAGAAAATACATTGTTTATATGAACCCTCATTATTAAGCCCTATTCTATCACAAGCCGGACAATTCTCTAATTTATCATATGGAGAGTCTGGAAATTCTAAATATCCTTCAGAACTTATCATATTTATATAGTAAATTTTTACTTAAACTAAACGCAAGTTTATTCATTAATAAATACAATGTTTCAAAGCACAAAAGACAAATTTCAATCAATCTCTACTTCGGTGGAAGATATAGAAAAATATGTCAAAGATGTTAAATTGAACAAAGATAAATATGGAAATTTTTGGGTAAAACCAGTTATGGAAAATAACATGAGTCCCTCTATTTCATTTAAAGGAAGAGCTCTAACTATACCTGGAAAGACATCCATTAAAGTAAATCTAACAAAAGTTTATCCTCTACTCCTGGCAATTTATTCAAAGCTTGAAAAAGTGATCGATCGCGATACTTTGAAAAAGAATGATAAGACCATCAACAATACTCGTGGAGAAATTTGTATTTACTTTAATAATCCAAAGGGTGTAGATCTAAGTAAAATGAATGATGTTAATATTTCTGGTGAAATGTCATTTCGTTCTATGATAGTTAGAGATTATTTAAAGTTAACTTTTGATATTAAAAATGTAGAGATTGAATCTGTTAATGAAAGAAAGTATATAGATATTGATGGGAATATTTTTCCTGCTAATTAAATATGAGTCATTACAGCAGTGAAGATTTTACTATTTTATTGAACTCGGACGACAGTAATGATAGTATTTCATTGAACTCGGACGATGGTGATGATAGTATTTCATTGAACTCAGATGATAGTTATGATGCTAATAGTTTGTGCTCAAATGATAGTTATGAGAGTAGCTTTATTGATGACTCTGAGTATGATTCTGAGTATTCATGTGATAGTTATGACTCAGATGATTCTGAGTGAAAAAGTGTTTTAGTTTCAGTGTAGTTTCATATATAAAAAGCCTGGAAAAGGCACTTTCTTCTATAAGTGTTTTACTTTAAGCACAGTTTCATCTTTTTTAAAAAACCTCTAAAAAGGTGTTTTACTTTAAGTATAATTTTGCTATATAAATATGATCAAAGCAACGTATTGCGACGTTTGTGAACAAGAATATAAACAATACAAAAGACACCTTAAAACTAACAAACACACATTTAATCTACTTCACCTACTATCTCCTATTCAGAAGGAAACAAAACACTGTTCTGCCTGTAATAAAAATATCCTCAAGAAAGGCTTCGAAATACATCTTAAAACAAATCTACATTTATCAAATTTTATCACAACTAAAAACTCTGATGGTGCATTCAAAGGACATATTAAAATAAGAGTCTTTAACTTCAAACCTCCTGAACCAGAGTCTATAGTTGATGCTGTAGAAATAGTTAAACCTGCTGTTCAAACGTTGATTGAAAAAACACTAAAAGAAATGAAACCACTTAAATTTTATATGGGAGTAAAATTAGAAATGACAAAGGACGAAGGAGTTATAGATACACCATACATGAGAACTGAGCCACACTTTATATCTTCATATCAAGATTTTAAAACATCAGGAGTCTATGATGAACTTATTAAACAAGAGCAAGATGTGGATAATTCAATCGTAAGAAGTGGATTCAATATAGGAAAAATTATTTACATAGACATTCATATTCTTAAATCAGATCCTCTAAAAGCTTCTTCTTACATTGATTTACCCAGTGTTATCAAAAATAGAAAAGCAGTTATCAATATCAAAAATAAAGACAATAAATGTTTTCTCTGGTCTATTCTAGCACACTTACATCCTCCACATTTTCATGATGAAAGAGTATCTCATTATAAAAAATATGAGAATGAAGGAGTCCGGGCTCCAGCATGATACGGACAAAAGGATGGCAAGGCACAAACTCGTCCGAGAAGATGTTTATTCGTAAAACCAACTCGGGAACACTGCAACACTCGTTTATCGGGCTGCCTTATAAAGCAAAACCAAAAACCCAAACCGAAACCGAAAGTCACGCCTCTCAAGCGAGGCGTGCTTCGGTGGTCACGTGATACACAGGTGTAGCTCATTATACCCGCACGCGCGGCACGCTTTGGCGGTCACGTGACCAGCCACTCTGGTGCCGGGGATCCCCGCCGGTGACGTCACCGGCTGGAGCAAGGAGATTCTGATGCCGGTCTTGCTTGGGGGACCCATGGGTCGCTACACACGCCCCCCCAGAATGGACTTGGTCCAGGGAGGTCAACCTGAGGGGGGTCCGGATGATCCGACCGAAACGACCCCTGGCCAGTCCCGGGGGGGGGGGGAGGGGGGGTCCGGTGTGGTGGTGGGTGGTCGGACGGGGGGTGCAGGCAGGGGGGGTCCGGTGTGGTGGCGGGTGGTCGGACGGGGGGTGCGGGGCGGCCGAGGGGCTGGGCAAGTCCTCGGGGGAGGCTGCCGAGGTTCCTCGCGGGCCTCCCGAGGTTGCAGTTCGCGGGTGCAGTGCCGAGAAGGCTCGAGCGGTGCACGCGAAAAGCGGGTGAGCCAACCGAGGGGCTGGTCAAGGCCTCGGGGGAGGCTGCCAAGGTCCCTCGCGGGCCTCCCGAGGATGCGGGGCTGGTCAAGGCCTCGGGGGATGCAGTGGACGGGGGGCGGCCGAGGGCCGGGCAAGTCCTCGGGGGAGGCTGCCGAGGTTCCTCGCGGGCCTCCCGAGGTTGCAGTTCGCTGGTGCAGTGCCGAGAAGGCTCGAGCGGTGCACGCGAAAAGCGGGCGAGCCAACCGAGGGGCTGGTCAAGGCCTCGGGGGAGGCTGCCGAGGTTCCTCGCGGGCCTCCCGAGGATGCAGGGTTGGAGAAGTAGTTGCGGTTGTAGTTTTAGTAGTAGTTGCACGAGGGTGACGAAGCGGCCGTGCCTTCGGAGTGTCTTGGAGTAGGCTCGCCCCTCTGGTCGTAGAGGAGAAGCCGAGCGCGGTGCGCGATCCTCATAGTCATGGCCGTCGTCGTTTCCGAAACTCCGGCATTTCGAAACCGCGTTCGAAACTGCGCCCGAAGCCGTGCGGGAGAAGCCGGCGTCACCAGCCTAGGTGGCTTCCCTGGCTAGGGCGTGCTTGCCATGTCCGTTCGCAGCCCCCGCATCCGTGCGGGGGCAGTCGGGGTTGCGTGTTCAAATTCGGGGTCACCAGTGAAGGAGTCCGGGCTCCAGCATGATACGGACAAAAGGATGGCAAGGCACAAACTCGTCCGAGAAGATGTTTATTCATAAAACAAACTCGGGAACACTGTAACACTCGTTTATCGGGCTGCCTTATAAAGCAAAACCAAAAACCCAAACCGAAACCGAAAGCCACGCCTCGCTTCGGTGGTCACGTGATCCACAGGTGTAGCTCATTATACCCGCATGCGCGGCACGCTTTGGCGGTCACGTGACCAGCCATTCTGGCGCCGGGGATCCCCGCCGGTGACGTCACCGGCTGGAGCAAGGAGATTCTGATGCCGGTCTTGCTTGGGGGACCCATGGGTCGCTACAAGAATACATTAAATACGAAAGATCTAAAGTTTCCGATGACTTTAAATGATATTCCTAAATTTGAAAAGTTAAATAATTTATCAGTTAATGTTTATGGTCTAACAGAAACAAACAACATTCAGGTTTTAAAGCTTTCTGACAATTGTAAACAAACTCATATTAATCTTCTATATTTTAGTTCAGACGAAAATTCACATTATACATACATCAAAGATATTACAAAATTAATAAAACCACAAGTATGTAAAAGAACAAATAAAATATATATTTGTATGCGTTGTCTTAACTTCTTCCATACACATGAAAGATTAGATAAACATTCAAATTATTGTGGTGAACATAAATCAACGGTAAACAACATGCCTAAAAAAGGCTCAAAGATCACATTCAAAGATGAAAAGAAAACAATAAAACATCCATTTGTTATATATGCTGATTTTGAAAGTATTTTAGAAAAAATTGATACTGCTTCTCCAGATCCAAAAGAATCATACACAAATAAATATCAAAAACATACTCCTTGTGGTTTTTGTTATTATATCAAATCATCCGTTTGTGATGAATATAACAAGTTAGAGGTGTATAGAGGCTCAAATACCCCAGAGGAGTTTGTGAAACGACTAGAAAAAGACTGTGTCCGATTAACCAAGATAATGAGAGAAACCAATAAACCAATGTCCTTAACAAGTAAAGAAAAAAGAGAATTTAGACAGCCAAAGGTTGCCTGTCATATTTGTGAGAAGAAAATTGGTAAAGGTCTTAAGGTTAGAGACCATTTGTCATCTCACTGGTGAATATAGAGGTCCGGCTCATCAAAGTTGTAATATTAATTATCAACTCCCCTCTTTCATTCCTGTTTTTCTTCATAACAACGCTCATTATGATACACATCTATTTATCAAGGAACTCTCAAAGACTTCTGGAAGTATCTCAGCAATTCCAAACACGGATCAGAAATACATTTTGTCGTGAAAATCAGCCACAGACACGACTTGTACCTTGGGTAGGTTTAATATCATTTAGATCTGTGGTAACATCCTGTAAAATACATTCATGCAATAGACATCAGAATCGGAGTATTACATGGGAAATGACCGATATCAATAGGCAAAGCAAGCAAGTCCAGCATATAGGTGCGTACATACCATTCAAACTACAGGACTATATGTCACAGTAAGTGTCGCTGGAGTGTCCTTGCGTCGCGGTTGTCCCGGGTCTTATAGACGCCCCTTTAGTGGGATAAGCGAGCACTCCCGGGTTCACCTTCAGTATAATTTCACTACATTCTCCCCGCCGTTAAAACTATACTGTCGCTAGGCAGGTCGCAAGCAAGCGTCAGCAATAATCGAATGGGGTACGTCAATCCACGTCAGTCGGTCCACCCGTAGCGGACGGGGCGGCGAACTACCCTGCCAGTTCGTGTCCGGAGACTACCGGGTACGGCGTCCCCAAGCCCGGAGTCCCCCACATCAGAATAGCTGCTGGAGGTGGGTGTCGGAGGGGGCACCCCAGAGCCATCAGGCAAGGGAGTAGGTGACGACGGAAGTGACGGCAGTAGTTCCATAGAGGAAGCTTCGGTAGAGTCCATAGACTCGTAGATTGGTTCGTCGATATCCCTGTCGTCGACCCCACAAGGGGCGAGATGGCGTACAGAGACAGTAGACTCGCGTCCGTCTGCCGTTATCATGCGAGCATGCTCGGGATTAGCCTGGAGTACCCACACCTTATCAACAAGGGGGTCATACTTGCTAGCACAAACCGCTCGTTTGAGATAGGCCGGCCCCGGCTCAGCGAGCCAGCTGGGTAAAGATTGGATACTACCCGAGCTTCTAGGGTGGTGGAACAGTCTTTCGTGAGGAGTCTGGTTGGTGGCTGTACATAGGAGAGCCCGGATCGAGTTTAGAGCCGCAGGTAGCGACCACGCCCATTTATCGAGGCCCCGGCCGAGGGTCCTGAGGCTTAGCATGACGGCCCTCCATATAATCCCATTAAAGCGTTCAATCTGCCCATTCGCCTGGGGCCGGTACGGGGTGGTGTAGCTCGAAGCGACATTATTTTGGAGCAAGTAGCCCCTCACCTCCTGAGACATGAACACCACACCCCAATCGGTATGCACGTAGGCCGGATACCCAAACATAGAAAACAAATTCTGCAGGCACCATATAACCGTGGCAGTCGACATATCCCCGCACGTATAAGCAAAGGGGAATCGCGAATACTCATCAACGATAGTGAGCAGATAACGAGAGTTACTCGACACCAGCAGCGGCCCTTTGAAATCCATCACCAATCGCTCCCACGGTCTAGTAGCCCTAACCAGTGTCCCCATAGGAGGGTTGTAAAAACGCGGTTTGAGCTCCGCACAGATAGTGCAATCATGGCAGATCCGGCGGATGTCCTCAATCGAGTACGGCAGATTACCACTGCGCACAAAATGCGCGAAACGCGCCACCCCCGGATGACACATAGTGCCGTGCAAAGCGCGCAGTCCCTCCAAAGTTACAACCCCCGCGCAAGTGGCCGGCCTCGATAAGGCATCGGCGACCAGGTTATCCTTCCCCGGGCGGTATTTGATGGTGTAGCAGAAGTCGGCGAGTTCGATACGCCAGCGAGTGATTTTCTCATTCTTAATGCGTTGAGCATGTAAGGTGTCGTACATAAATGCAACGCTTTGTTGGTCCGTGACGATTTGGAAACACTGCCCGAGCAAGTACGGCCGCCATCACCAAATTGATTCGACGATCGCGTACGCTTCCTTTTCGACAGACGAATGCCTCCGCTCAGCGGAGGTGAGAGTCCGCGAAAAGAAAGCCACAGGGCGCCCCCCTTGGGAGAGAGTCGCCGCTATCGCATGATCCGAGGCATCACTTTCCAAGACGAAAGATGCACTCTCGTCAATTGTCGCTACATCGTCGCCAGCGATGTCGGCTTTAAGGCCCCCGAAGGCCGCCATGGCGGCCGGGCCCATGGGGAACGTGTCGCAGGCCACGAGGGGGCGGAGCTTCGCAGAGAAATTTTGCACCCACTTTGAATAGTGGGCGAACAGCCCAAGAGCACGTTTCAGCGAAGCCCGATCGCTAGGCGGAGCCATATCGAGCAAAGGTCGCAGACGCTCCTTATCCAGAGAGACAGAGCCATGGGTCACGGTGTACCCCAGAAGATCTACCGTGCGTAGAGAGTAACGACACTTAGCCTCATTCATGGTTAGGCGATATTTCTGCGCGACCTCGAGGAAGCGCTTCAGATTAGCGTCGTGATGCCCCTGGTCATACCCACAAACCGTAAGATTGTCCAGATAGACAAAGACATTGGTCAAGTTCTCCTTCGTAACGAGGTCATCCATAGCCCTCTGAAAACATGTGACCCCGTTAGTTACCCCAAAAGGGAGTCGAGTGAACTGGTACAACCGTTGACCCGATTCAAAGGCTGTATAGACGCGATCAGCCCTAGAGATGGGGACCTGATGGTACGCACTACGCAGATCGAGAGTGCTGTAAACGGAGTACAGGGCCACCTGGCGTCCCAGTGCATCCATCCCCGGTAAGGGGTAGGCATCCAGCTGTGTAAAACGATTAATCGTCTGTGAGTAGTCGATTACCATGCGCCGGCGATGGGCCTCACTTCGCACCACTAAGACTTGGGCCCGCCACGGCGACCGACTGGGTTCTATAATACTGTCCTTTAAGAGCTGGGCCGTTTCTTCCGCAATGAATTGCGCATCTGCGCGAGAGTGGCGTCGCGATTTTACGGCTACAGGGGTACAATCAGTGGTCAGGTTGGGGAACAGCGAGAGAGGCTCCACGTCCATCTGAGCGAGGGCGCACACAGCAAGCGTGTCCGGCCCACCGAAGTCCATTTCCAAACGTCCATGTCGCTTAAGGTAATCGTGTCCTCACAGAACGTCGGCACATAACGCAGGTAATACCATGAGATACACGTCTGGGAACATGCGTCCCTTTATCACAAGTTTCAATCGACATGCCCCTTTTGTGCTCAGCCGAAGTCCTTGGGAGGCCATGAAGATCCGTCGTGTAGTCCCGAGAACCGGCCACCCATGTTGATGCACTAGTCGTTGATCGATAAAACTATCCGTAGACCCCGTGTCGATTAAGGCTTGCGCAAAAACGCCCTCGACCTTGAGCGGAATGATGGCCTGAGCAAGGCCGGAAGATCCGGCAGGTATCGTGCCGCCCGGGCGAGAGGATCGCGCCTCGTGAGTGGATCCCACACCGGCTGCAGTTTTCCGGTCATTCGGGCAGCCCGTGGAGGACCCAAGGCCGGAAGATCCGGCAGGTATTGTGTCGTCCGGGCGAGAGGATCGGGCCTCGCGAGTGGATCCCACACCGGCTGCAGTTTTCCGGTCGTTCGGGCAGCCCGTGGAGGACCCCCGTAACAAGGGCATAGTTGGTCGCGCTGGAGCAGGAGCATGTAAATCGTAAAAGCCACTGTCAGAGGACGTTCCCACACCGGCTGCAGTTTGCCGGTCGTTCGGGCAGCCCGTGGAGGACCCTCGTGACAAGCGCATAGTTGGCCGTGCTGGAGCAAGTGCGTGTAATTCGTAAGAGCCGCCGTCAGAGGGCGCTCGAGTCACGCGTAGAGGATCACTGCCATCCACCGTTGCATGAGCTGGTGCGGTAGCGTGTAATTCGTAAAAGCCGCCGTCAGATGGCGCTCGAGTCCCGTGCAGCATTCGCTGCGAATCCAGAGGAGTTTTCAAAGCAGTACCTCGCTGCTTGTTTGAGGTGGGCGTCCGGACGCCAGCCAAGGCCGATCGCTCCGCGGCCGGTCGTGGTTGCGCCAGTTGTTTAGGTGGCCCGATGTCCCCCACCAAGGACGAGCGTGCAGCCAGGGGCCCACGAGGAGGGGATACGCTCATCAAGGCCGGGCGGGGCGCTCCGCTCGGTGCGCAGTCCATTGGCTCAGCGATAAGCCCATTCAAGGCCGCGCGGGCTCGCGTACCTCGCGCGGACTTCTTGCAGACCTTCGCGAAATGGCCCTTGGTGGAGCACAGATGGCATATTGCCTCCCAAGCCGGGCACTCTAATCTGGGGTGCTGCCGATTACCACAAAAATAACACGTCGCGTACTGTTCAGGCCGTTGCCGGGCAGCGGTAGCAGCAGTCAGGCCGGAAGCCGAGACCGCTTCAGGAGCACCCAGAGACTCGGCCGTGGTCGAGTCCTCCCCCATATCCTCGGCGGTAACCCTCTCCGGTCGCGCGAGTTGAGAAGTCCCCGCCACGACTCGTGGGTGGTCACAAGCGGTAGATTGTTCACGGGCATCTGTAAAGTCGTGAGCCAACCGTAGTGCCTCCGTGAATGTCAGCTCCGCGGTCTCCAAGAGTCGGAGCCTTAAGGCTCCAGAGCTGATCCCAGAGACGAAAGAATCTCGGAGAAGGTCATCCTGAACTTGCTTGTGTGTCCGTACCTCCTGAGCGCTGTCCGCAAGGAGGTGTCGCAGCTCCTGTGCGTAGCGATCGATCGATTCCGATGGTTGTTGTCGCCGCTGAGAGAGCTGATGCCGGCCGTGCACGGCGCTCCGTTTCTTTATGTATATTCGCTTTAGCTCTGCCAGAGCAGTGGCGTACGTCTCAAATCGAGCAATGCACCGGTAGACGCGGTGATGGACCTTCGACTGTAACACGGACAGCTTCACCGCGGCGGTGGGCTCGGTTTCATGCGCTGCGAAATAATTCTCCAGCGTTTTGAGCCAGTGGGTGAACTCCGACCCCGACTCCTCGGCTTGTGCGTCGGCGTCGAGGATCGGTACCATGATCATCTTGTGTTCAGCCATTTCGTAGATTTAAATGATATTAAATGTCGTGAAAATCAGCCACAGACACGACTTGTACCTTGGGTAGGTTTAATATCATTTAGATCTGTGGTAACATCCTGTAAAATACATTCATGCAATAGACATCAGAATCGGAGTATTACATGGGAAATGACCGATATCAATAGGCAAAGCAAGCAAGTCCAGCATATAGGTGCGTACATACCATTCAAACTACAGGACTATATGTCACAGTAAGTGTCGCTGGAGTGTCCTTGCATCGCGGTTGTCCCAGGTCTTATAGACGCCCCTTTAGTGGGATAAGCGAGCACTCCCGGGTTCACCTTCAGTATAATTTCACTACACATTTCATTCACAAAAACAATTCACACATCTCCTATTACTCATATCAGATTTCTTGATACATTTAAATTCATGGCAAGTCCATTGGCTAACTTGGTTCAAAATCTAAAAGAGTTTCCATGTCTTTCAGAGTATTTTTTAGATAAAGATTTTCTAACACAAAAGGGAATTTACCCCGATGACTATATGGACTCATTTGAGAGATTCAATGAAACACAACTTCCTTCAAAAGAAAATTTATATTACAAATTAAACAACAGTCATATATCTGATAAAGATTATGTACACGCACAAAATGTTTGGGAAAAATATAACATCAAGAATCTTGGCGAGTATCACGATTTGTATCTCAAAACTGATGTGCTTTTATTGGCCGATGTATTTGAAGCCTTTAGATCTGTTTGTCGCACTGGATATGGATTGGATCCTGCTCACTACTACACAGCACCTGGATTGGCCTGGAGTGCGATGTTGAAAATGACAAAACAAGCTTTGGATTTGATAACCGATGTTGATATGCTTTTGATGATTGAAAAGGCAAAAAGAGGTGGAATTTCACAAGTCTGCTCGAGTAGATACGCAAAAGCAAATAACAAATATCTTCCAAATTATGATTCAACGAAAGAGAGTTCTTACTTGATGTACTATGACGCGAACAACCTGTATGGCTGGGAAATGTCTCAGGCTCTTCCTTATGGAAAACTTAGATGGGTAAAGGAAAAAGACTACAAAAAGGTTTTACAAGATGTATGTATCTCTACACAAAAATAATTGGATAAAGAAAAAGTTGGTTATTATTTTGAAGTTGATTTGAAATATCCAGAGGAACTTCATAACCTACACAACGATCTCCCATTTGCTTGTGAAAAGGAAAGTCCAAAGAAGGAGTGGTTAAGTGATTATCAACAATCATTTAATATAGGTGAATCAACAGAAAAATTACTTACTACATTATATAACAAGAAAAATTATGTTCTACACCAAAGAAATTTGCGACAATCTATCTATAATTCCAGTAATCTCTGTGTGTGTGTATGTGTGTGTGTATGTCTGTGTGTCTGTGACCGCTGTTTCTCGACAACCACGGGTCCGATATACTTGAAACTTGCCAGGTATATTGCTGGGGACCTGAGGATGTGCCTTTTCAAGGTTTCATATTAATCGGAGAAGTAGTTACCGAGCTATGTCCAAAAAACGATTCAACCAATCAGAGAGCAGTGAGCTATCACGTGTGCCGAACGTGCCGAACAGACTCTGCCTCGGACGGCACATTTGAGAGCGTATTCATTTATTTCACGTTGGCAAACTATGTTGGCGTTAAACTATGTTTTAAAACTAATTAAAACTAATTTGCGATTCATCGTAACTGCGATATGCGACCTTCCGGACAGTCAAATGAGGACGTCACTTCCGGACTTACGGATAGTCATAGTGACGACGTACTGATGCTGAACGTGGCGAGCAGACGCTGTAAGGTACGATCGATTGTAGTACACGTTTTAATAACTCTGCCGATACAGGCCCGATTAACTGCAGCGCCATCCGAGCTGCGGCGTCGGGACGATACATTCATTGTACGGTCACATCACGCACTTACGGGCACGCCCATGGGCACGCCCATGCATGCATGGGCGAAGACATTTTTTTTTTTTTTTTGGGCAAGGAACGGGCACCCACGTACGGGCACGTCCTAGGCGAATGGACCAAACCATTTCATGTAAATAGAGGGGGGGGGGGGGATATAATTTTAGATATATATATAGTATGGGCATGCCCTAGTATTTATCAAAAGGTCTAAGAGTAGAGAAGATCCATAGGGTTCTAAAGTTCAATCAAAGTCATTGGTTAAAGGGGTACATTGATTTTAATACACAAAGAAGAACAGTCAAAAACAGATTTTGAGAAAGACTTTTATAAATTGATGAATAATTCGGTCTTTGGTAAGACCATGGAAAATGTGAGGAAAAGACAAAATATCAGACGATCAACATCTTGGAAACAAGCATCAAAATTAATTAATAGACTGAGTTTTACTAGAGCTGAGGTCTTTACTGAGAACTTTTGTGTGATCCATCTATCTATAATTCCAGTAATCTCTGTGTGTTTGTTTGTCTGTGACCGCTGTTTCTCGACAACCACGGGTCCGATATACTTTAAACTTGCCAGGTATATTGCTGGGGACCCGAGGATGTGCCTTTTCAAGGTTTCATATTAATCGGACAATTACTTACCGAGCTATGTCCAAAAAACGATTCAACCAATCAGAGAGCAGCGAGCTATCGCGTGTGCCGAACGTGGCGAACACACTCTGCCTCGGATGGCACATTTGAGAGCGTATTCATTTATTTCACGTTTGCAAACTATGTTGGCGCTATGTTGGCGTTAAACTATGTTTTAAAACTAATAAAAACCATTTCATGCAAATAGAGGGGGGGGGGGGGGGGGGGGATTGTCACTGTACTCGCAAGCCGTTCGCCGTTCGCTTTGGCGTTGCGAATGGACCAAAACATTTCATGAACCAAACCATTTCATGTAAAGCGTTCGCCGTTCGCTTTGGCGTTGCGAATGGACCAAAACATTTCATGGACCAAACCATTTCATGTAAATAGAGGGGGGGGGGATTGTCACCGTACTCGCACCCACGTACCCACGTACCCACGTACGGGCATTGCACCCACGTACGGGCATGCCCTAGTCTATCTATAATTCCAGCAATCTCTGTGTGTGTGTGTGTGTGTCTGTGTGTGTGTTTGTTTGTCTGTGACCGCTGTTTCTCGACAACCACGGGTCCGATATACTTGCAACTTGCCAGGTATATTGCTGGGGACCCGAGGATGTGCCTTTTCAAGGTTTGAAATTAATCGGACAAGTAGTTACCGAGCTATGTCCAAAAAACGATTCAACCAATCAGAGAGCAGCGAGCTATCACGTGTGCCGAACGTGGCGAACAGACTCTGCCTCGGATGGCACATTTGAGAGCGTATTCATTTATTTCACGTTTGCAAACTATGTTGCCGTTAAACTATGTTTTAAAACTAATTAAAACTAATTTGCGATTCATCGTAACTGCGATTTGCGACCTTCCGGACAGTGAAGACTTCACTTCCGGCAGCCAATCACAGAACGCGTTGTTGCGAGCCGAGCCGAGCGCGTGCGCCATTACGGTTCGTAATTCGATTTCTTCCGGAGAAAATAATAATTTCTCGATTTCTTATGCGCATTATTTCTCCCAGAGCGAAGGGCGGAAGCGAAGAGCGTTGTTTTTTTTGTTTACGGGCGTACGGGCGTACGGGCGGGGTAGAGCGTACGGGTAGCGTTTTTTTTTTTTTTTGGCAAGGAACGGGCACCCACGTACGGGCATGCCCTGGTCTATCTATAATTCCAGTAATCTCTGTGTGTGTGTCTGTGTGTTTGTCTGTGACCGCTGTTTCTCGACAACTACCGGTCCGATATACTTGAAACTTGCCAGGTATATTGCTGGGGACCCGAGGATGTGCCTTTTCAAGGTTTGAAATTAATCGGACAAGTGGTTCCCAAGGTATGGTCACCGTACTCGCAAGCCGTTCGCTTTGGCTTTGGGAATGGACCAAACCATTTCATGTAAATAGAGGGGGGGGGGGGTTCTGTGGTCGTTACTGGCTTTGCGAATGGACCAAACCATTTCATGTAAATAGAGGGGGGGGGGGTTCTGTCGTCATTACTGCCACGTGGTTTCAAAGTTTTTTTTTGTTGTTGTTGTTTGCACGCATGTTTTTTTGCACGCACGTACGGGCAAGCACGTACGTGCGGGCACGCCCTAGTTTAATTAAAGAGAGTATTGAAATGGACAAACCTATTTATATTGGAACATCAATTCTTGATTTATCAAAGTCATTAATGTATGATTACTTTTATAATAACTTGAGGAAGAAATATCAAAATGATGTTAATCTACTTTATATGGATACAGATAGTTTTATTTTGCAAATTAATACTGATGATGTTTATTCAGACATGAAAAAGGACATTAATATCTATGACACTAGTAATTACAGTCCAGAGAGGAGTTGTTCTCTTCTAAAAATAAAAAGGTGATTGGAAAGTTTAAGGATGAATTAGGAGGAAATGTTATGAGTGAATTTGTGGGATTGAGGTCAAAGGCTTATGCTTATAAATACATTGTGAATAACGTTGAAAAGACTGATAAGAAGTTAAAAGGTGTAAAGAAAAATGTTATTAAAGAAACAATAAACTTTAAGGATTATTATAACTGTTTAACAACAAAGAAAGAAGAGTTTAGAAAGATTAATGGAATAAGAAGTTATAAACATCCGGCATGATAGACCTGAGCCTCGTCCTGGAGGCGGGGTTGCTATCTTTATCAAAAACTCTCTTCCTCACTCGCCCTGTACTGCACTCTCTCCACCTCACCCCCAGGAATACCTCTGGCTACGGCTTCCCCTTCGCTCCCACCTCTTGTTCATATGTGTGTTGTACCGTCCACCAAACAGTGATGACTCCATCTACATCTCGCTGTCTGATGATATGGACCAACTTCTATCTACTCATCCCAACTCTCTCTTCCTCATATGTGGTGATTTCAACTGTCATCATGCCAGTTGGCTGGGTGTGGGTACCTCTCTCACCAGCCATGGCTCCTCAGCAAAGGACTTCTGCGACTCACTGGGACTGACACAATCTGTCAATTTCCCGACCCGGATATCAGTCAACGGAACATCTTCTCTTCTGGACTTGGTTATGACTAACTTCCCTGAAAATGTCTGCTGCTCTTCTTCTGCTCCGATCGGATCATCTGATCATGTCCTTGTTAAAGTGGACATCTCTCTGACCATCCTCAGGGAGCCTGCTCAGCGTCGACGAGTCTGGCATTTCACTCAGGCCAACTGGCACGGTCTTCAAGCAGCCATCAATCATCTGGACTGGTCTCCCATCTCTACCACCTCTGACATCAACTCATCCTGGGAATTCTTCCAAAGTAAATTGCTCTCTCTCATGCACAGATTTATCCCATCTCGTCTTCAGTTGTCATACCCTTCCTCCCGTCCATGGTACACGGAATCTTGTGGTGAGGCTGTTGCCCAGAAACAACTTGCCTTCGTCTCCTGGAAAGCAAATCCAACGGAAGGAAATCTCATTTCCTTTCACAAAGCCCAAAACAAGTGTGTGTCCACCCTCAGGAGAGCCAGGAAACAATATCTCTCCGTTCTCAAGACCGAACTCTCTTATCTGTCTCCCTCTTCCAAATCCTGGTGGCGTCTGGTCAAATCCGTTTCTGGTGTTTGTTCCCCCTCCATCCCCTCCCTTACCTCAAACGGCTACACAGCTGACTCCGCACGTGAAAAAGCTGAATGCCTCAACTCTGTGTTTGCCTCTAAATCTTGTGTCCCAAACCCATCCCTCTCTGTACCCACCATACCCAGTCGTACCCCGCTGCTCCTGGACTCTGTGTCCTTTCCTCCTGACAAGGTGGAAAAGTTTCTGTCAACCCTCGACTCTGATTCTGCAACTGGACCCGACGGCATCAGCCCACGGGTCCTAAAATCCTGCTCTGCTGCTCTATCTCACCCTCTCTCTGTTCTCTTCACCCTCTCTTTTGCTCAAGGTCAACTGCCATCTGCTTGGAAATCAGCCAACATCACCGCTTTGCACAAAAAAGGTGCAAAAACAGATCCTAGCAACTACAGACCAATCAGCCTTCTCCCAATTATCAGCAAAGTCATGGAATCCATCATTGCTTCAGATATGAAATCTTTCCACTTCTCCAATGGCTTGATCTCTGATCATCAATTTGGTTTCAGACCAGGTCACTCTACTCTGGACATGCTGCTTCTGCTGTCTCAACAATGGATGGAGGTCCTCAATGCCAAACAGGAAATTAGAGCTGTCTCCCTCGACATATCACGTGCCTTCGACACGGTCTGGCACCCCGCTCTGCTCACCAAACTCTCCTCCTTTGGTATCCATGGAAATCTCCACGCATGGCTGGCGGACTTCCTCTCTAGTCGTTGTCAACGTGTGGCCCTGAATGGGTTTCTCTCATCTCCTCTTCCTGTTCAGGCTGGAGTTCCCCAAGGCAGTGTTCTGGGCCCCGTGCTTTTTCTGGTCTTCATCAATGATCTCTCTGACTCTCTCGAAAATCCTCTCTATCTCTTTGCTGATGACTCCACTCTCTGCCGCTCCATTCCTCTTCCCTCAGATCGGCAGTCTGCTGCCTCCTCACTCTCTGAAGACCTGGACAAAATCACAGACTGGTCAAACAAGTGGAACATGTCTTTCAATCCTGACAAATCTCACACTCTTACTATGTCTCTCCGAAAAGATCGACTGGACAACCCTCCCATCTACTTTCTCAACAATCCTCTCCAAGAAGTTCTGTCGCTCAAGATTTTGGGTCTCACTATCTGCCATGATCTTTCTTGGGAAAACCACATTTCCAAGCTGGCCTCCAAAGCCAGTCGCCGACTGGGCATCCTCCGCCGTGCGAAGTCCTTCCTCGGCACACCTGAGCTCCTCACCACATACAAGGCTTTCATCCGCAGCTCAATGGAATACTGTTCTCCCCTATGGGCCGGTGCTCCTGCCTCACACCTAGCTCGGCTTCACGCTGTTGAAACCAATGCTTTCAGAATTATTGGAATCTCCCGCGATGAAGCTATCTCTGAGGGCCTTTCACTCCCTCACCGCAGGCAGGTAGGTGGTCTTTCTGTCTTCTACCGACTCCTCTCCGGCCTTGCACCCCCAGCTCTCTCTGTGCTCTGTCCCCCAAATATTCCTACAGGTCGCACAAGATCTGCCAGCAACCCTCTGATGGTTAAACTGCCGAAATCTCGGCTCTCTGCTCACCTTCACTCTTTCATTCCTCTTTTCTCCCGCCTCTGGAACAAACTCCCTCACTCCCTTCAATCCCACTCCTCCCTCCAGGTCTTTAAAACAGCTGTTCACCACCATCTCTTATCTTCCCCCATCCAAAACCTTGATCTTTTCTACCCCCGCTAATTCACCCCAGATCCACCTTGTTTGAAATTCCAACTTCTTTCCTGGAAGTCCTGGCAGTGTACATATGTTTTATACCTCTCCCACCGCCCCCTTTCCATGCCCCCCCCCCCAAAGCCCTCGCCCTCTCTCAGATCTCTCGATGTCTCCATGTCTCTCGGTCCCTGCTCTCAAATGTTGTGTTTGTGTCCTTCCCCCTCTCTCCCCATCTTGTCTACCGCTCCCGATGTTATATGTTTTATGTGTCGGTTTGTCTTTCTGTGTGATTAATGTTCGCTCTTTCACGAGCCTCGATCTTGTATTAAAAAAACAAACAAAAAAAAAAAAACATAAATTATATTCAGAAGAGGTGAATAAGAAAGCATTGGGGGCTTTTGATGATAAGAGGTTTATTTTAGAAAATGGAATTGATAGTCTCCCTTATGGTTATATAAGTATATAAGTGATAAGTTAAAAAGGGGGGTTAGGGATTTTAACGGGCTACCGCCGCCTTTTTACTATTATATAAATGATGGAACCAAGTACCAACCAGACTAAAGAGTGGAGGTGTAATCAACCTTGGTACATAAATGGTAAACATAACGAATGTGAAAAATATCAAATAGGTATAATTGAAAAGACAACTGGTAAAAAAATTTACAAAACAAATAAGAGAATTAATTTAAATACCGGTGAATTGGGTAAAAAAGATGGAAATATTTTTTGAGTGGACGGAAACTTTGATGGTTGTCAGGAAAATATATACTTTAATTTTAAAATGGTATGTGGCACTGGAGGCGCTCAAACAAGAACATTGAGGGAGGTTTACCATTTTATCTTAGCTCAGTTAAAATATCTTAATAAAGAACCAAACTCAAACATATACTTTGTTAATATATTAGATGGTGAAGAGAGTGGCAAGAGAATTGAATTATTTCCCACGCATAAACAAATATTTGTAGGATCAATGTTTGAGTGGTCTACTCAGGATCATTGATAGTAAGAGTACCATAAGACCAAGGGGGGATCGTTGTTTGAGTGGTCTAATGAACAACATTAAGGATAGGTGTCAACAGGCTAACAGGTTCATAAAGAGGTGAGAGGAAAATTAACATGTAAGTGAATGGGTCGATGTTTGAGTGGGTCAAAGATAATCTGCCAGATGATATGTAGAAGAAGGATTATAGGTCTATAAGGGAAAACAAATATTTGTAGTGTTTGAGTGGTCTAATGAACAACATTAAGGATAGGTACTATAGACAAAAGGTTCATAAAGATTAGGGTGGGAGAAATAGAGGTGTTAATGGGCAATGAGGTTAAGAGGAAAATTAACATGTAAGTCAATGGGAAAATGAGAGTGTCCCAGAAGCAACATATATACACTACTCCTATAACGTCGATGTTATAGGCACAGGACATTCCTATTGATTCGATTACTTGATGTTATTTTTGTGCAAAGTGAAAATATATCTCGGCAATTTCCCGTGTGTGGCGACGAATTTTTAATATATCTCGGCATTTTCCCATCTGTTATTTCAGGCGGTGTATGACTGACCATGCCGCGATTAAAAAAAAAAAATCTCGGCAATTTCCCGTGTGTGGCGACACGTGAACGAAGCTATGCTCCTCTCTCCACATTATTGTGACGACGTATAAATTAAATATTTCATCGTGACGATTGTCATCAAATTGACGAATTTTTAATATATCTCGGCATTTTCCCATCTGTTATTTCGGGCGGTGTATGACTGACCATGCCGCGATTTAAAAAAAAAATATCTCAATGGACTTGAAGTTACAGGCCTTTGAGAATTCATTTCGTTCTATAAAGGGCAACTTTCATCAGATTTTCTTCCCGTTTTTTTTCAACCGAGTCTAAAACTATGTTAGCGACTGTGAAAAATGAAATGATATATCGAATTTGATTTGAAATAAAACTGTGTGAGAGAGGAAGACACCACGGGCCTACAAAACAGGCCTCAAAGCTATGCGAGTTAATAAAATGGTGGATATTTGTTTATATGAAGGCTGTCCCAGAATGGGTGGAGCTATGGTTCCCAGAATGGGTGGAGCTTTGAGGTTTTGTCTTCTCTGCAAGAACAAGAACAAGAAGAACAACAACAACAACAGCAGAGGGCACTCTATGAGCAGCGTCTGCGACGCGGCTAAAAAATTTTTACAGATACAAGAGTATCTCAAAATCCAGATGAATATATGTATGATATTCTATGGGGCTCAAACTCAAGGGTAGCAAGGGATGAGGAAGGAGTTGAAGAAGAGAAGGAAGAGGGTGAGAAAAAGGAGAAGGAGGAAAGGGAGAAGGAGGAGAGGGAGGAAAGGGAGAAGGAGGAGAGGGAGGAAAGGGAGAAAAAGGAGAAGGAGCTAAGGGAGGAATGGGAGAGGGAGGAGAGGGAGGAAAAAAATAAAAATATGGAACCCAGTGAGATTAATAAAAGATTGAAGGTATTACAGAAAATAAATCAAATTCAATGCACTGAGGAGGAAAATGAAGAAATTCAAAGTCTAATGAGAATATTATTTTTAAAGAAAAACGGCACCAATGTCTTCAATTACAGGGAGGAGATTTAAACGAGAAAGTGGGGATAAAGAAGAAGAAGGAAAAGATTATGTGGTTGATAATGTTGGTGTTATTGACTTCAGTTAGTTTTATTTGTAAATAAATGGAGGAGAGAGTGAAGGCATTCCTCAGGATTATTTATGTTTTAAAAATTAAGACAGAAATGTATATATGTTAAAAACAAAAAAGGTTTTCGCACTCTGTGTGAATTTTTCTCATAAATAAATGAGTTATTGTGTTAAGTGTAAAAAGAAAACTAATACTAAAAATATATCGTATGTTAAAGGTAAAAATAATAGAGTTTATCAAAAGGGAATATGTTTAGTGTGCGGCTCTAAAAAGTGTCAATTCATTTCTAAGCATAAAAGTGGGGGAGATATGCAAAAGTTTTTGTCAGGGAGTAAATTTACAACAACTGGAATACCAGGGGAATTACACCTACCAGGGTATTCTTTCTGTGGTCCAGGAACAAACTTGGATAAAAGTTTAGATGAGGCTGACAATCCTAAACCTTGGTCTAAACCTCTAAATAGGGTTGATGAAGTGTGTATGAAGCACGATATTGATTATGGGAATACCACTACATTGGATGAAAAACACGATGCCGACAGAGAAATGTTGTATCATCTGTCTTTGATACAAAATCCAACGTTGAGAGAGAAAGTTGATAGGTTTATTGTGAAAAAATTGATAAGTGCTAAATTGAAACTTGGTCGTGGTTATCCAGGTGTTTCAACCCTGGGCAAAGCCCTCAAAAAACTATTAAGCTCTAATGATGTCTTCAAGACTGAGGAGTTTTTGGCTGATGAATAATTGCATAAACCTATAATCACAAAGTTTAAAAGAAGAAAAGTTTATTCTAAAGGCACCGACCACATTTGGTCTGCTGATTTAATTGAACTAAATAATGATAAGGGACACAAGTATGCTTTAACCGTTATTGATTTGAAGAGTAGATTTGCATGGGTTGTTCCTTTGAAAAACAAAAGGGGTAATACTCTTATGTTAGCTTTCAGTGGAATATTTAGTAAAAGCAAAAGGAAACCAAAGAAGTTATGGACTGACGAGGGAACAGAGTTCTATAACAAAATATTCATGAAATTTCTTAAGGGGGGTGGGGGGGAATTTGAATGGGGAAGAAATCTTGGGTTCATTTTATTCACAAGAATTACAAAAGACACAAATGAGCAGATATTGTCCTTGAAAGCAATGGGTTGGCGCATCACAATCCTCTACTGCACACCGCTGTGGACACGTGAGGGCCAAGTCCGGGGTGTATAGAAGGGGGCATCTGCTTTTCCTCACCCTAAACCAAGACCAAAGCAAATTATACCCTTGAAAGCAATGGGTTGGCGCTTCACAATCCCCTACTATACACTGCTGTGGACACTCGAGGGCCAAGTCCGGGGTGTATAGAAGGTGGTGTATGCTTTGGTTTTGGTTTAGGGTGAGGAAAACTGAACCCTTAAACCCCACATGAAAACACCAAATTTGTAACTCTAAACAACTGTATCCATTACATCAACGATTAAAAAAAGTTCTTAACTCCATCTCTTTGTATAACCTTCCAATTCTATTAATCTTTTTTCAACTTTTTTTTAAACAATTCAATGATAATACAAGACAAGTACACATACATCAAAAGTACACCGCCCCCTTGCCAAATAATTAAATATCCTGCAACGCGGCATTGCCAGGGCGCCTCAGGCGCCCGGCAATACCGCAGTGCAGCTCATAGAGGCTGCATTGGGAGGGAGAGGTGTATGCTAATTGATCAATTCATTGTATAATTAAAATCAATAAAAGATTATCACAAAATATTTTCTTAATCAATTGGCTAATAGCATAACTAAATAGTGCTTCATCCAAAGTTAGATGAGGCATGAGGATGAGGCACTAAATAGTGCACTAGTGCTTCATCCGAAGACGTATCTTTTAGAAATTTAATTGAATAAGTCATTAATAAAAAATGAAATAATTAATTGATTAATCAATAAATAATTAATCAATAAATAATTAAGCAATTAAATGATTAATCAATAAATCAAAAATATCCTTGATAGCCACATCACTTGGTCACTGTCATGTCCAAATATTAGCTTCCCAGCTCAAAAGGTGCCTGAGATATTGGCCAAATGAGAAAGAAAATAAATGAATGATTAATAATGAAAATAAATAAATAATCATGAAAAAATTAAATTATTAATCAATTCGGTCACAGAACACATAAACCACCACTATTTCATCAGAATCTGTAACTGATTTTTTTTTTTAAAGTAATTAATCGAATAATTAAATAATTAATCGATTAATTGATTAATTAATAAATCAAAAATATCCTTGATAGCCACATCACTTGGCCACTCATGTCCAAATATTAGCTTCTGAGCTCAAAAGGTGCCTGAGATATTGGCCAAATGAGAAAGAAAATAAATAAATGATTAATAATGAAAATAAATAAATAATAATCATTTAAAAAATCAAATTATTAATCAATTTGGTCAGAGAACACATAAACCACCACCATTTCATCAGAATCTGTAACTTAAAAAAAAATTTTTTTTGTCATTAATCGAATAATTAAATAATTAATCGATTAATTGATTAATTAATAAATCAAAAATAGCCTTTGCAGCCACATCACCTGGTCATTGGCTTGTCCAAATATCAGCTTCCTAACTCAAAAGGTGCCTGAGTTAATGGTCAGAAGAGAAATGAAATTTAATTAATTAAATAAGTACTTAATTAATCGCTAATAATTAAATAACTCCTCAATTAATTGATTATTCAAAAAACAAAAAATACCGTTTTTGTCAAAGGACTTGCTCACTACTGTGCCGAAATTTCAGCTTCCTAGCTCAAAGGATGGCTGAGATATCGCCCGGACAAACAAACAAACAAGAAAGAAAACAAGAAAACAACCAGAGTGAAAACTGAGTACTCTCTTTCAGCGTGCATCACTGCCGAGCCCCCTTCGGTGCCCAGCAGTGACGATTTGCAATGCCTGGGGATGGCATAGGAAAGTTGCGGTGTACAATAATTGAGTCTGTGAGGAATGACATTCATTCAAAAATTCACCTCACATCCAGAACCCTAACCCTAACCCAACATAATTTTTTTCCTCTTCCCTCCAATTCTGTCTTTCAAGGCTTTCAAGTTTGAAGAAGTAGAAATGGAGAGAAAGAATTTTCCAGCATTTTTCTTCCTCGAACTTTCTTGATATTGCTGAAATATATAAAAAATATATATATTACTTATCTAATATTGAATTAAATAACATATATAATTTCATTTAGTTTCAATCAACTGAACTTACCTTAAATCAGGCGGCATTAAACAAAGAACATTGTTCATTGCTTTAGAATCCAAAGAGTCTCCAAGATGAACCCCTCAAGTAGAGTCTCCAAAATGAAACCAGTTTTCAAAGTCTCCAAGGCAAAACTCTTTTCCTGATTTTATTAAATTTAGTGAGTCTCCAAGGTAGGTATTGAAACCATCTAGGCAGACCTCATAATATGTTTTTCCCAAATTTAGTGAGTCTCCAAGGTAGGCTCCACAGTTACAACCATTTAGACAGAACTCATAATATGTTTTTCACAAATTTAGTGAGTCTCCAAGGTAGGCTCCACAGTTAGAACCATCTAGAGTCTAGACAGAACTCATAATATGTTTTTCCCAAATTTAGTGAGTCTCCAAGGTATAACTCTTTGGCTGGGTCATCAGGATAGAACTCATTCGGTGGGTCTTGGTTGCTCAAAAGGTCTTCAAACAAATCAATCATTTCACCCCAAGTTGTGGTAAAAGCGGTATGTTCATGCGATATGCATCTCAGATACAATTTCCTGTGAGAGAAAATAACAATGTATTAATTTAATACAATATTATTATATGTATAAATCAAACTTTGTAAAAAAAATAAATAAATAAATTAATAATTAAAAAATAATAATAATAATTTTTTAATAAATAATTAAAAATAAAATTTTAATAAATAAATAAATAAACAAGAAGACGTCATGCGGAGCACGATACCTGCAAAATCTGCCGGAAAGCCTCCCCAAGAAAAAAAAATTCCATTGATACAGCAAAATTGTCCATTTCATCAAGATTAATATTGACAATCTTGATCAAAGCTCGGGTCAATAGGAAGAAAAGTCACGATTTTTCAGATTTAAAATGATGATTTTGGAAGGTTGACCTTGAGTTGACCTTTGGCCTTTTGACCTCAAAAATAGTTGGTTTCCCTATTTAGTGACTCAATGTGTTCAATTCAACTCAATGCTGTTCAATTTTCAAGTCAATCAGATGAAAATGGATGGTTTTTCTGATGAAAAGTGATGATTTTGGAAGTTTGACCTTGAGTTGACCTTTGACCTTTTGACTTCAAAAATAGTATGTTTCCCAATTTAGTGACTCGATATACAAATGCTGTTCAATTTTCAAGTCAATCGGTTGAGAATTGACAGCTTTTTAGATGAAAATTGATTATATTAAAAATTTGGCCTTGAGTTGACCTTTGACCTTTTGACCTCAAAAATAGTATGTTTCCCAATTTAGTGACTTGATATGCAAATGCTGTTCAATTCACAAGTCAATCGGTTGAGAATTGACAGCTTTTTAGATGAAAAGTGATGATTTAAAAAATTTGACCTTGAGTTGACCTTTGACATTTTGACCTCAAAAATAGTTCATTTCCCAATTTATTGACAACATACAAATGCTATTCAATTTTCAAGTCAATCAGATTTAAAATGGTGATTTTTGAAATTTGACCTCCAGATGACCTTTGACCTTTGATCTCAAAATCAATATGCTTCTCAATTGGGACGACCTATACAACTTGATGAAGTTTCATGACGATCGGTTTGGAATTGTGACCTGTAGGCCGGTGACAAACAGACAGACAGACAGATCCACAAAGGCAACCGACCAATATACTTGAAAAATCTTCGATTTTGCAAGTAATAAATAAATAAACTCTTAACTCCATTGATAAGAGGTTTGAATCCAGTCCATCAATTTGAAGGTCGAGTTCCATACAGGTAGTAGAACTCCAAGGAAGTGCCAAGTCATCCCACTCAAGCTGTGGACATTAGTCCATTCTCAAGAGAAGCAGGAAGTCTGTTTTAAAAAGCCTGCGCTGGAACCCTTTATATAAGAATGGTTGGTGCGTGTCATTTCCTGTGGAAATTCCCTGGGCAAGCCTTAACTGAAAATGATGCAATGGTAGATGGTGATTCTGCTTTTAAGAGAATTAAATTATTACCTAAAAATGAAACACAAATATTCGTTGGGTCTCTGTATGAGTATAATGAAAAATGGGGGGAGTTAATAAGTTAAATGAAGGGAGGGTGTCAGTCAATAAGTTTCCTTAATTTTCCCCATTGACTCCAATGTTAAATTTTATGTGTTTTAGTAGTTGGTAAATGAGCTTAGTTGAAAGAGGGAGAAAAAGGGTGTAATTTAACAAGAGATGGGGATGTGAGTCGATAGGTTTTTCCCTTTTTCCCCGTTGACTCCAATGTTAAATTTGAAGGTGTCCCAGAACCCCCCATTTCCTACTACTCACATAAATATTCTCGGATCCAGATCTGGATCTGGATCTTCACCAAATCCAAATCGATTTATTGTTGTCGTGCGTGCAGCCTCTCCACCAAGTTTCGTCAGAATCCGTACACAACTTGTTGAGATGTCTGTCTTCGCCAAACATATAGACAAACAGATAGGGGTGAATATTTAACCTTTGGTGGCAAAGGTAAACATCAATTTTTTCACAGACTATACACCTTTTTAGGAATTCAAATTCATAATGTCATCTATTTAGTACTAAGTAGGTGGTCACAAGATATATTTCAAATGGCGATGCAGACGAAAAATGCATTTTAAATATACCAAGAACATTGTACAATTATTCTGAACACTTTATTGTCCACACATGTGAAGTCTTTAATGATAGGTATCATCCTTTGTGGAGAATCACATCCACTGTGTTTGGAATGTTTCAGAAGAATGTTTCCATCTCGGGATGAAAGAGTTGATTGATTGTTGGACAAAGTGCATTGAATAGTAAAATTATGTAGAATGAGATTGCATTAATTATTTGTCAATGGAGCAACCAAAAGATGTAGTTGGGGTACGAATATTTTTTTTGGACGATCTTCGCATAACCTGAATGATTTTGGCAAAATCAGAGCAAGGAAATGATATTTTAAACCATGACTGACTTTGAAATGAATGGATTTATGAGTCTTTATTGATTGTTATCTTTTTCTCTCTGCAGATTCTTTGCAGTTTTACACACATCACAACCTAGGCAAAGAACCAGAAACCTTCCTTAAAATGCTGGAAGAGATATTGAAGAGACATTCCTTGGTTTTAAAACCTGAAAAGTTGGAACAACTGCCAAAAGAATCGACATCCATGACAACGCCAATTTTGTTGTTCTGTCAAACCAAAGATGTTGAATCTGAAACTTTCCAGCTGGCTGAAGGTTAGGATGAATTCCTCAAATGCTTTGATGGTGATCAGCAATTTTAGAATGTATGACAGTTTAGAATAAGAAGGACCCTGTGATGACTATACTCATTCCAATTTGGTTTGGGTTCGAGGAGAGGTTTCTAACCTTCCGTGGTTTTGCACCATTTCTGATAACTAGATTAAACCATATACCCCAAACATCCATCTTTGTGAATGTTCTTCATTTGGTAACAAAATAATAATCGCACATTTCTTTCTAGTTTATTGAAAATTAATATCAATAGGTAGCATAATGGTTAAAGGGTCAATTCTGAGTACTAGTGTGACTCGGCATGCTCCGCACGCCTCACCACACATCATTTCAGAGGGGTAGGTATCTTTGACCATTTCTGCTTTCTCAGGGAGTGAGGGATGGCAGGAATGATGGGTGGGGATTAGTAGTGGTGAGAATTTATGTGGTGGTTAGAGTGGTCAAAATTGGGTCTTCAGGGTATTTTGGGTCTTCTGGGTCCTCTGGGTCTTTAAGGGTCTTTGTGGTATTTTGGTTCTTCGGAGTCTTTAAGAGTCTTTTGGATCTTTGGGGTCTTTTTGGGTCTTTAAGGGTATTCAGGGTGTTCAGGGTGTTTTGGGTCTTCAGGGTGTTTTGGGTCTTCAGGGTGTTTTGTATCTTTAGGGTGTTTTGAGTCTTCGGGGTCTTTTGGGTCTTCGGGGTGTTTTGGGTCTTCGGGGTGTTTTGGGTCTTCAGGGTGTTTTGGGTCTTTGGGGTGTTTTGGGGCTTCGGGGTGTTTTGGGTCTTCGGGGTGTTTTGGGTCTTCGGGATGTTTTGTGTCTTCGGGGTGTTTTGGGTCTTCGGGGTGTTTTGGGACTTCGGGGTGTTTTGGGTCTTCGGGGTGTTTTTGGGTCTTCGGGGTGTTTTGGGTCTTCGGGGTGTTTTGGGTCTTTGTGGTATTTTGGGTCTTTGTAGTCTTTCAGGGTATTTTGGGTCTTCAGGGGTCTTGGTGGTCTTAAGGGTCTTGGGGGACTTAAAGGGTCGTCAAAGGTCTGAGGGGTCTCAGCAGTCTAAATGGTCAAAAGGTGTATTCCAACAGTACATAATTAAGAGTTGACGGACTGTGTTTTGGGTGTTAATTTTATTTGAAGAAGAAGAAGACTTTTTGGTCACAAATAAACATACAAACATCACCAGATACGTTTGCTCTATTATAATAAGATGTGATGTCGGCAGTTTAAACCTCGGCCGAATCCTACCAAAGAGTTTGAAAATGGTACGTACTGCCTCCTTGCTTGATGTTCAGCATTTAAAGAGGATAGAACACGAACTAAACAATAATTGTGCAGGCTTAATGGGTCCCATGGCCTCATCCTTCATTGAAGTTCCTGATAAGGGAATTCATATTTATTTATATTTAAAACACGTACTGGATATTTGATAAGTTATTGTAATCAATGACATGGCTGATCTCACTTTATCCCAATGAGCTTCCCAATTTGAGGTTCAGTCTTTAGCAGTGCACAACACAAGTCTTCCTCCATGACCAATTGACTCATCTATTTTGGTTTTATGAATGGAAGATTAGAAAGCCAGATTCTTACAACTATTTGGAAGTGAAAGGGAGGAGCATCTGAACAACCACCTTAAATGTGTTCGAGTACAAATCAACCATATACATCAAATTTGAAGAAGACTTCAGCACATATGTCTTTTGAAGAACTGTCAATTATAATTTAAATAAATTCCTCTTGCACAGCAACCATTAAATCAACACTCGCACTGAATGGATTTCTGGTACGTTTGAAATTGGTGTTGTTCAGAGTGTTTTTGTTTTTTTGAAAAAGTGCAAACCTTTTCCATTGGGAAAGATACTGGTCAGAAAATTGACCTTCTGGCTCCGACCAGCATCTTTTTTATCGAATTGTTGATATGACGTTTGTTTGAACTGTCGTTCATGTTACCCAATGTGCAAAGTTGGACTAAACGAGGGTGTAGGGGATTGGGAGCAGTTCTTTCTCATTTTGAATGTGATGATTTGACCCACATTATTGACTGTTCTTCATTTTATGGTACATTTCACTTGTAGGCACTATCGTGATTACAACAGATGACAATGAGCAGACATCCAACCAGAAGCCATTTCGTGAAAAGAACATCGGGAATGACAAAAGCCGATTAGTGATTCATTACTGTTCATCTGAATCAGGCCAAACCAAAATCAATGAGGCTGTGGAAACCGTGGCTGAAGAAATCTTGCAACAATATAAACGTTCACAGGCTGATCATAAGAGTGTAAGTAGTTGCTTTGTTCAGAGATGATCCACTTTTGCTGTTGTAAGTTGATTTTATGTGACTCGTTGATGTTGGAATGCCGAAACATTACCAGATGTTTGTGAAGATTTCACTGGTTGTAATTCCGGTTATTACGATGAGGATTACATGTATTCTTGTGAGTATGTTTATTGGAAATGGTACAAAACACATATAATACATGGCCTAAAATGGTTTTCCAAATGTAGTTTCTGCACAAAAACATAACTAAATGGAAGTTTTTGGGTTCTCCTGCGAGTTATTAGAAAGTTCAAGTTGATGATGTAATTATAACATGCAAGTTCCAGAGACATGATGCTAACCCTATGGCTAGATTACTGGGGAGGTTGGCAGGTTTTCAGAACAGGTGGTGATTAATTATAATGAGCGGGGTGATAACTTTCTAGCTCGTAATGTTGGTACTGCCTTGGTCTGTGTCTGGAAGCTTTAAAAGACAACAATAAAAATGTCATGGGGTGAACAAACATCGTAGTTGTAATGAAATTGAAAACGCTGCTTGAAAGAATCTTTGCAGTGAGAGAGTGAGAGACCTTGACAACCCAGTTCAACATGACACGACCCTTTTTGAAGCCTCCAGAGAATAGTCTTACATTGGATTCGCACATGTCCAGGATTAATTCTGAGCCAAGCTTATGGGCCAAAGTTACTCTCCGGTGGGGTGTGGGAGTAACAACAGAGACGAACCCAGAGATTACATGGCTGGAAGTGATTATGGAGATTTTTTAGAAAAGCAATGGAAGCTGGGTACATGACAGTTTTAATTGTTCATCATTTTATATACATTTGACCTCAACTATAACATTATTATTGTATAATGTGTGTGTCGGCAAACTCAAAACAGCTTCCCACAAAAATGATGGAAGGAAAAACAATTCCTGCAAAATAAATAAAAGGGAAATGTGATGATTGTTGAAGTGAAAACCCCCATTCCACAAGGTAATGCTCAATAGGCATGTTCAGATGTTTTGTTTTTGTTTCCCTGATCGAGTAGCTGTTGGTATATCTCCAGTATCAAGTCTAAAATAGTTTTTTTTTTTCAGCCTCCAACAGAAGAAAGTTAGAAGTTTCGAATGCTGCTTTGACTTCTCCTGTCACGGATTATATGAGATAACAGGAATTATGTGAGGGTGAAATTTATGAACTGACTTCAACAATGAATTATTATATAAGAACCAATCTAGCCTTGGACCTGGAACTTGTTTCCACCAGAACCTTTCTATCATCAAACCTGACTTTGCAGACTGGAACCAGGAATGTTTGTTTAGCATAACAATAATTCTGTACAATGCATGTCACAGTGTATGTCAATGAACATTCAGTACCTGGTGCATCAGGAAGGTGACTCGTTATTCTTCTCCTCAACCCCAAAACAACCCTTCGTTCACGAATCACCTCCCGTAACTCTTAATCCCTCATCACCGATGCAATCACCTTTTGATCCTTCATTCCTGATCTGACTGAGCCCCTTCAAACTTTCAGCCAGCTCAACAACAGTTACAATTCCCCTTTCCACCATCATAACACTCTTCCACAGAGGAAGTGTTGATGTGGGAAACATCGGCTTTACTTCGCATCCATTCCAGGGCGATTACCACACCTTTATCAACACTTAGTCGATAAACCTACAATTGGAATTGTCCACCCACACTAACTCACACTGGCCTTGATAAAGTCGAGTAATATTGCATTGTCTAAGTTTTATTAAGTGTTTTATTAAGTGTGGAAAAGATAACCTTCTCCAAACTTCCACCAATTAAGATTTTCATTCTTTCTGTCCAAATGAGTTGATAGTTGAATTACCAAAAAGGTTCCTCCTTCTCCTCCTCCTTCTCCTGAGTCCAGGTGACCCCATACCATTAAGCAACTGGGACAATTTGTGGTGGTTTATTTCGAAGGGACAATTCTCAAACTTATTTGTAACATTTTTGAACTTTATGCATTTGCAGAAATACTGAATCCCTTGATTTATTTTTCACTAAATCTACAGGTCTGCATGTTTGAAAGATAGACTGCTTTTTGGTACTTGCTATTCACCATTACAAATGATTTCTTAAAGATAAACATTGCACCTTTCAGTTGAGTTTATGGGAAAGTTCGAGATTTTTATATTGGGATTTGCACATAAATGGGGAATTTACGGTATTGTACTCAGCACATGGGCAATAAAGGGACTGGCAGAGATACCTGCCCACTGACAATGTTGCATCTTCTTCTTCATAATTATACTGGAATTTGTTTGCTGCATTGCCTCTCCATTAAACAACATTGTGGTGAAGAGCTTCTCAACAAACTCAGTAATTGCGGGATATTTTCCAGCATTGCTGTATTTTTCCAGTGGAGTGTTTCAATAACAATGCGGATCGGGAAACACATTTGTGACGGCCATTGGCATTGTTGGCAAGAGGAAAATGAACTTGTTCCTCACTAGGATGGGACCAGAAACATGAACGTTATTTAATAAACCTTGTTTAGTTTGAGACATGTTATCGGAAGATGTACGATCAGGGCCGGATTCACAATGGCTCCAATGCCATTTTGGTGCCAGGCCCATAATCAGAAGGGCCTTTAATGACAAAGATAGATTTTTTTTTGTTTACACATTTCGATACGTTTAGACAAAGAATATGTGTGGAATTTAACGTCACTATTTAAAAATATACTATTTAAATGGGAAAACACTATCATTTCCTGGCGTGTGACATCACAACAGTTAATGGCGTACATTCCAATTTTGAGTGCGTCTAATCAAAACGGGCATGACCATGAGGGTTTAATGGAACAATTAAAGGTAATTCTTGGGCGGTTAATAATGAAACAAGAGAAAAAGGAATGGATGACCAGGCTGGATGCGGGACTGGCGGAAACAAAGGAGGAGAAGGGCTAAGTGCGTGGGGCAGGCTGGCATGGAGGAAACTAGAATGGCACTCTGTGGACAGAATACCTGTGCCACTGTGCCAGGCTGAACAGTTTATTCTGTATCCCACTGATAGGCCGGATTCGGACCTGAACCAAAATCGAATCGGCTTGTTCTTATCACCTCACCAACTCGTCTGCCAAGTTTAGTCATAACTCGTCCATAACTTTTTTAAATATCATGTTAAATATAGCGCTTTTCGCCCGAACTCTCAATGGTCAGGAATCTATTGAAAATTAAATAATTATCGTGTCGGAATCCACATTCAGATCTTCAACAAAATCGAATCGATTAGTCCTTGTCACACACACAATCTGTCCACCAAGTTTCGATCGAATCCGTCCACAACTTTGAGATATCCTGCTACGTATCGTTTTTGGCCCTATCTCCCAATGGTGAAGAATCATTTTTAGCCGCGTCGCAGACGCTGGTCATAGAGTGCCCTCTGCTGTTGTTGTTGTTGTTGTTGTTGTTGTTCTTGTTCTTCTTCTTCTTGTTCTTGCAGAGAAGACAAAACCTCAAAGCTCCACCCATTCTGGGAACCATAGCTCCACCCATTCTGGGAGAGCCTTCATATAAACAAATATCCACCATTTTATTAACTCGCATAGCTTTGAGGCCTGTTTTGTAGGCCCGTGGTGTCTTCCTCTCTCACACAGTTTTATTTCAAATCAAATTCGATATATCATTTCATTTTTCACAGTCGCTAACATAGTTTTAGACTCGGTTGAAAAAAAACGGGAAGAAAATCCAATGAAAGTTGCCCTATATAGAACGAAATGAATTCTCAAAGGCCTGTAACTTCAAGTCCATTGAGATATTTTTTTTTTAAATCGCGGCATGGTCAGTCATACACCGCCCGAAATAAGAGACGGGAAAATGCCGAGATATATTAAAAATTCGTCCATTTGATGACAATCGTCACGATGAAATATTTAATTTATACGTCGTCACAATAATGTGGAGAGAGGAGCATAGCTTCGTTCACGTGTCGCCACATACGGGAAATTGCCGAGATATATAATTTTTTAATCGCGGCATGGTCAGTCATACACCGCCTGAAATAACAGACGGGAAAATGCCGAGATATATTAAAAATTCGTCCATTTGATGACAATCGTCACGATGAAATATTTAATTTATACGTCGTCACAATAATGTGGAGAGAGGAGCATAGCTTCGTTCACGTGTCGCCACACACGGGAAATTGCCGAGATATATAATTTTTTAATCGCGGCATGGTCAGTCATACACCGCCTGAAATAACAGACGGGAAAATGCCGAGATATATTAAAAATTCGTCGCCACACACGGGAAATTGCCGAGATATATTTTCACTTTGCACAAAAATAACATCAAGTAATCGAATCAATAGGAATGTCCTGTGCCTATAACATCGACGTTATAGGCACAGCTGCATCTAGGCATTGTGTAACATCGACGCGGCTTTTGTTTTGATTAAAACTTTTTGTACTTGTTTAAATTCTAGTAGTCGGATCCGAATCCGGATCTTCATCAAAATCTAATCACTTCGTCCTTGTCACATACACTACCTCTCTGCCAAATTCCGTCCGAATCCATCCACAACTTTTTGAGATATCTTGTTCACAAACAAACAAAGGAACAGACAGGGGTGAAAACATATAACCTCCATCCACCTCCGGTGTTAAAAATGTATACGGGATGGACAGACGTAAAGGCAGACATAAAGGCTGTATGAGTAATAACATGTGGGCTGGACTGGCGGAGCCAAGGGATGGGCAGACATGACTTTGTGGAAGATTTGACATGTGTATCGGTGAAGCATCGGGGATGTGGCATGCGTGCAGGACACACTGCACATGATAACGACCATTCAGGCCAGGGGTAAAGCAGAAGGGGTACCGGATAACCCACTATTAAGGTAAAAAAAAACCATGGTATCTAGAGTAAAAATAAAAGCAAACCATAGCAGGAGACCGAGTTGACAGATGGATTGTTTATAGAGCCGGAACGCGAGAGTTTAGTATTTAAAACGGAGCCCTAAAATACTTATTCAACTGGGACAGGAAATTAAAAGGGGAATTAGATCAGGCTTTGGCAGCAGAGGTTGAGGTTCGTGATTCGAGCAGGACAACTTTTGTGATTCGTGAAGATTCAGAACTTTTGTGCTTGGCGCGCGTGTGATGACGGAGATGACACAAAATGGTGCGAGATTCGGAGGGATACAAGGCGATACAACGAACAGGATTATGGGATATATGGACATAATGACTTCAAAAGGCGAATAAAAAAGGCACCAAACCAACAACAATTATGTATATTTCAACGAGACATGCAGTCGTGGCCAAAAATATTGGCACCCTTGCACTTTTTTCAAGTAACTCACAATTTTCTCTAAAAAATAAGTTGAAATTGACAAAAGTATTTGTCCTCCACAATTCTTTATTTCCCTGTTAATATTACAGAATGTTTGTTTTTGGTTCAGAACTGAATAGAATGTATCCTTTTAAATCAGAAAATAAAAAGAAATGGCATTGACAAAATTATTGACACCCTCGACTTAATATTTGGTATCACAGCCTTTGGACAAAATAACTGCAGTCAAGGGCGTTGTATAGCCATGAATGAGCTTTCTACACCTCTCTACTGGCAGTTTGGCCCACTCTTCTTGTGCAAACTGCTCCAGTTCTCCCAGATTTGAAGGGTGCCGGTCCCAACTGCTGTTTTCAGATCTCCTCACAGATGATCAATGGGATTTAGATCTGGACTCATTGCTGGCCACTTCAGAACAGTCCAGCGTTTTGTCTTGAACCATTCCTGGGTGCTTTCTGAAGTGTTTGGGGTCATTGTCCTCCTGCAAAACCCATGACCTTCGACGGAGACCCGGCTTTCTGTCACTGGGTTGAACATTGCACTCCAAAATGCCTTGGTAATCTCCTGATTTCATGATGCCATGCACACATTCAATGCATCCAGTTCCAGAGGCAGCACAGCAATGCCAAAACATCACTGAACCTCCTCCATGTTTGACTGTAGGGAATGTGTTCTTTTCTTTGAAGGCTTCATATTGTTTTCTATAAACATAGAGATGATGTGCTTTTCCAAAAAGCTCTAACTTGGTCTCATCTGTCTACATGACATTCTCCCAGAAGGATTTTGGCATGTTCAGGTGTGTTTTGGAAACTCCAGTCGGGCTTTCTTATGTCTCCCTCACAGCAGTGGGGTCATCCTGAGTCTCCTACCAGAGAACCCCCTTTCATTGAGTTGGCGACGGATGGTGCAATTTGAAACTGCTGTACCTTGTGTCTGAACATCAGCTTGAATGTGTTTGGCAGTTGATTGAGGTGCTTTCTCCACCATTCAAACAATCCTTCGCTGCAATCTTCGATCAAGTTTTCTCTTGCGGCCACGTCCAGGGAGGTTAGCTACAGTGCCATGGGCCTTAAACTTCCTGATAACATTGCGTACAGTGTACACAGGCACATCAAGGTCTCTGGAGATGGACTTGTAGCCTTGAGATTGTCCATGCTTGGCTACAATCTTGTGTCTGACCTCCTCAGACAATTCTCTGGTTTTCTTGATTTTCTCCATGCTCATTGCGGTACACACAGTGACACAAAACAGCAGAATGACACCTTTTCTCCATTCAAACTGGTTGAATGAGTGATTTTTATATTTAAAGCTCCTGCAACTCACCACAGGTGAGTTCAATTCCGAAAGTAAACGAGAATCACCTGCTTGAAATCTAATTATTTCTTACAACTTCTAGGAGGTGCCAATAATATTGTCTGGGCCATTTTAGTATTTCTGTGAGGAATAAGATTTTGTAATTTTTTAACCTTTTTTTGTTTTGTTCCACTGCAAACGAAAGAAATCCATATGTGGATACCAAAATATTTTTTAATTTGAACAATTTCCTGGAAGAAATGGTGCATTATTTGAAAAAAGTGCGAGGGTGCCAATATTTTTGGCCACGAGTGAATAACAGCAAAGATTGTCTCAAGAAAAAAATTATCTATAACTGGAAATATCGATCTGTCTGTGTCTGTATGTTACATATACATTTACACATCTGGATGGATTTGGACCAAATTTGGTACACAGGTAAAATGTTGTACCTCCAGGTTTATGCATGTTTCCGGTTCCTTCGGCCTCAAGGAAAATGATGGGGTATACTTTTTACGCAATTGCTGTTGGTTTGAATAGTGCCACCTTTGGTGAAGTTGAGTGCTACAGGATGGATTGAATTTCCCTGGCCAGCTGCCTGACTGTCATGTTCTTTGGTTATTCTTGCCACCACAATGGCTAGCCTTTTCCAATCACTGGGGATGGGTACTTTAAGTTCGTCTATTTATAAAATACTTTAAAATTTCCCATTATCTCTGGAAACCACCACTAATTCTGAGCAAATGCGGGGGACAATTGAGGTATTCTTGAACTACAAACACACACACACACACACACACACACACACACACACACACACACACACACACACACACACACACACACACACTAAACCCCGAATCCTGCTGCGCATGTGCACGGGCTGCAACGACGAAAAAAAGAAAAAAAGAAAAAAGGAAACCTGTTTTGGGGGTAGGGGCATTGCCCCTCCCCCATAATCCACGTGTGACCTACAAAAGTTTACTCATCATTTTAAATGAATATTTGAGCTTCCACCACTGATAGAGCAATAACATATTGGCTTAATCTTCCTTTTTATATCAATATAAGTTGATCAAACTTTACAATCAAAATGCCACAGGAAATCAAACTTTTCACTAAAATTTTAGAACAAATGGAAATGTGGAGAATATGGATGGAGTCAAAGTTCATTTTCATGAAATATTATTTGTGGGTATAGAATCCTCTATTCGGTTAGTTTTGAATAAACACCTAAAAGGAAACACAGTATCATATTTTTACAGTTTTTCTTGATCACTCACAACATCTAACATTAGCAAAACAGTAAAAACATGAATCAGTGTTTTTGTGGTTTGCAAAATGCAATTATGTTGTCAATAATCAAAATCAACGATTCGTATCAAAATGATACATTTGTCAACAAACGAAAAGCTCACATTTATCAATCATTTCACAAAGGTTCAATAAATTCAAAATATAAACATCAGAATGTTTAACTCTTTCATTCTTTTTTTCGTCATAATATTTCAGTCTGTTTGCTCTTGTTTTATTGGAATATTTGTCAAGTGACCATACATTTTACCTGCAACCGTGTTGGCCAGGTGTTGGCTCAACGATTCAGGTGGCTGACTTAAGATCTTAGGTTTCTTGAGTTCGAACCCATGTCATGCCATTAAAATACCACCAGGTGGGTTTACTCAGCCTGCCATCCTTCCAAAGTCATCAAAATGAGCACCAGATCACTGGTAACAGGGGCGCTGCATCAGTGGCACAGCTAAAAATGATGCAACCAGCAGGCATAGGCTGCGTACAAAACAACATACGAGTGCATATTTTTGTGGATATCAGTTAGCAGTTAGCAAATAATGCAAGTACAGTCAAACCTGTGTCGAACGACCGCTCAAGGGAGATGGAAAAATTGGCCTTTGGACGGGTGGTCTTTCTGTACAGGGTTGCGGCCGCCATCTTGGCTACCATTTTTCTGCAATACAACGACGATATTCAAGCACAAGTAACCAAATGCATGCAGTAAGCAAACCTGACTTCCTGACCTTTATTAACTCCACCACTGAAGGTGGACAGAGGTTATTTTTTCACTTCTGTCTGTGAGCAAGAAGTTGTGGTCAGATTCGGACAGGGCAGCAACGTCACAACAACGGCGGAACTTTTCTTACCAGTTATACTCGGTGGTTTGTCATTGTCTCCCCAGCATTGTTTGTCTGTGCTCTTCCCTTTTAAATGCTGAGCATCAAGCAAGGGAAAAGCACGTACCATTTTAAAAGTCTTCGGTATGACTCAGTTGTGCTTCAAACTGCCAACTTCCCAGATGTGGAGCTAACGCTCTAACCATTACACCGCCAGGTCTGGGCTCTGGTATCAATCACCGAGATCTGTTTGTGTGTTTTGTGTGAAAACTGTTTTATGCTTGGAAAGGTGACTGAATCTTCCGATTGATAATGGAATCAATGAGCCTTATTAACATGTTTGAGTTTAAGAAGGGAAGCAAATTGTGTGGTTGCTGGTTGCGTTAGACAGGTGATTGTTCTGTACAGGTGATGTAACAAACGTTTCCTCTGTGAGGGGAATTTACGTGGCTGCAATGGACAGGTGGTCTTTCTGTAAAGGTGGTCGCTAAGGCAGGTTTGACTGCATTTTTTTTTTGACTTCAGGCACCAACAGTCAGTTTGTGAATGACTTGGGTAAAAAAAACTGTGAATGGCAAACGATGAACCAATAAATTCCACATTCGTGTGCAACCTTCAGTCGAACGTCACGCAGTGACAGCAGGTTCTCCATATTGTCATTCCAAACAGCATCATTCATCATACCAATCACAAATTAATACTATCGTGTTGATATATCAAAATATGTTTAAACATGGTTGTATTGAGATATTATCAAACCAGCGAACAATCGTCATCTGTTCACTTCCCGATTTGGGAGCAAGCTCCGTGTCGATCACATTTCAAAATCATAATTGTATTGAGGAATTTCTGAAACCACCTACCTTGCGACACCAGCTGGAATCCCAAAAAGTTCCTCAGAAGGTTATTATATTTCCTTTTAGGAAAATATAAAACTGTAATGGTTAATAAACGCCACCAATCCGACACCAAATATTTAAATTTCAACGAGATCTACAACAGCAAAGATTGTCTAGTTTATTCCCCCTATCATGTGACCTTACTTTGTACGAGGGTCCGGGGGCATGCTCCCCCAGGAAATGTTGAAAAATTATTGTCAAAATATGCATTTTGGGGGTGATATTGTCTAAAATGGAACAAAAAAACTATGCAAATGAACAAATGATATTTAGGGGAAATGTTTTAATTTCATCTGAACATCCATTGCTGGGAAGATTCTTTTCAGTTAATACAGCATTTTATTATTATAAAAGAAATTGCTTCTGAATACCACATACCATTTTTTGTTGTATACAAAGTCGAGGCTCATGGAAGAGCAAACACAAAAAAACACAAAAGCATAAACAGAAACACACATGAAACATAACAAAGGGAGCGGGAGACAACAGGGGGAGAGAAAGGGAAGCACACCAACAGTAGGGAACATGGACATCGGGAGTTCTATGGAAGGGAGAGGGCTGGGGTGAGGTGCACAGTACAAAACAAATGGACACAACAAGGACTTTTAAGAAAGAAAGCAGAATTTTTAAAAGGTGCGTTTCTTTTTTATATTTATACAGAGGGCTTGTGTAAGAGCTAACATATTGTTATGAATTTGGGTAGAGGAATATCTAGAGCCAGGTAGATCTGTACAGGTAGGTCACGACTGTCGTGATAGGGAATCTATATGTAATACGTTCTGTGTCGCCCGAATGTCGGTATAAGTGCGTATTTGTGTCCCCGCCGCGAGGGGGCGGGGCGTGCTAAATAGTACAGGGATTATGGATAACATTCCCTCGTTTGTCATTCCCTCTGTCGCCAATCCAGTGTCCCTTATGGCAACACACTCACATAGACACGTAGATAGGCCCATTAGTGCACACATTAAATAAATCCCTCCCTTACAAAAAGACTTGCAAGAAAGACAAGCAGGAAGCGGCCATGTACAACGCCGGCGTGGGCATCAAACATCGATTGAGGCAAGCTATAGCCACGCCCAAGGAACATGTGATTGGTTGAGGCGGAAGGCGCAATGGTTGGTGCGCAAGGCGCGAACCTTCGGCCAATCAGTACGGAAGGCGCGAACACACGACTTCGAAGGGGGTCGCTAGTTGGGGGGAAGAGCGGGGGTGACGTCGGAAGGCGCGAAAAGATCACGAAGAATCGAGGCTCTGATTGGTGGTGCGTTGGGGCTCACATCACACCGTGCATGACAAAACGGCTCTTTCGCGGGCATTTCGCCCCCCCCCCTCCCCCTTCGTGCTTGTGTGGCTCTGCGCTGGACCCTTCGTGCTTGAAGCTCTCTCTGCGCTGGACTCTTAGAGATCTGTTGGTTCTTCGTCCCTGCGTGTTCGTTGGCATCTTCCCTGAATCTTCGTGGTGCTTTTGGTCCTGCTTGGTGCTTTTGGTGCTGTGAGCGAACGGACCTCGTGTGCGACCGACGAGGAGCTTGGAGTGGGGCGTGCCACTGAGCGGTCGCTCGGGGCCTGGCGGAGCGCGCGAGCGAGGCAGACTGAGGCTTCTTCGCGCTGGCGTCGGGGCCGGACGGGGCCGCGTTGGACGACGGACACACCACTGTGGACAGTTAAGATGCACCACATCTCACACAAATACACGACGAACGTTTTATTTTATTAATTCATTTGCTTTGTCTCGTATTTGAAGTCTGTGTGGGGACGTCCCAATTTAGAATTAGGTTTTGTCGTCGCATTTCTTTGTATCGGGTTCCGTTCAATAAATCGTTTATTTTTGTACATTGAACTTGGGTTTCGTTTTGAGTTACATTCCCTCCAGGATCGGAGCTGCCGTCGGGGCTACAGGTATGCGCTTGCCGCTTCTTCCTCTTCATTCTTCCTCCTGTGCTTTTATAGTCGAATCCGAATTGATCGTCACCTCAAGTAAAGCCGTTCTGTCGTCCGCGGTCCTACGGTATTAACCGAGGGAATCGTGTGACAATATTAAACACGAAAACATGCACGGACACATAAAACCTACAATGAAGGGAGCGGGAGACAAGAGGGGGAGAGAGAGGGAAACACACAAGCACAACAACAGTAGAGAACAGGGACGTCGGTAGGTCTGTGGAAAGGGGAGGGCTGGAGGGAGAAGGGAGGGGTACACGGTATTTGGGGTGCATTAATGGGGGTAGAAAAGATCAATGTTTTGGATAGGGGACGATAAGAGATGGTGATGAACAACTGTTTTAAAAACCTGGAGGGAAGGAGGAGTGGAATTGAAGAGAGTGTGGGAGTTTGCTCCAGAGGTGGAAAAAAGAGTTAAGGTGAGCTGAGAGTCTTGATTTTGGCAGGTTCACCAGAAGAGGGTTGCTGGCAGATCTTGTGCGACCTGTAGGAATATTAGGGGGACAGAGCACGGACAGAGAAGGGGGTGCAAGACCGGAGAGGAGTGGAGAGACCACCAACCTGCCTGCGGTGAGTGAGTGATAGGTCCTCAGAATCAGCTTCATTGTTATAAATGTTGGTAAAGTGGTGTTATAAATGTTGGTACAGTGGTGTTATAAATGTTGGTACAGTAATAATAATAATAATAATTCATTTATTTTGTATAGCGCTTTTCCAGAAGCCCAAAGGCGCTTTGACAGAGTGGAAAACATAATGCATAACAATACATGAAAACAACAATTGCAAAAAGACAAGAATCAAAAGGGAAATATTTAAAGCAAAAGGAGGGAGAAGGAGAAGTGATAGTCAGGGGTTAAATGCTGTGGGTTGAATGTTGAATGCAGTGTTGAACAGGTGGGTCTTTAGTGATGTTTTGAATGTGGTGAGTGAGGAGGGGTCTCTGATGGTGTGAGGTAGTGAGTTCCAGAGGGTGGGAGCAGCGATGGAGAAGGCCCTGTCCCCCCAGGATCTGAATTTGGTCCGGATGGAGGGGGTCAGGAGGTTGGTACCAGCAGAGCGGAGGTTGCGGGTGGGAGTGTGTCTGGAGAGGAGGTCAGCCAGGTAGGATGGGGCCAGGTTATGGAGGGCTTTGTATGTCAAGAGGAGGATTTTGTACTGGATTCTCTGGGGGATGGGGAGCCAGTGAAGCTTGTAAAGGACGGGGGTGATGTGGTCACGGGTCCGGGAATGGGTGAGTAGACGGGCAGCGGAGTTCTGAATGTATTGGAGTTTATTGGTGATTTTTGAGGGTGAACCATAGAGGAGGCTATTGCAGAAGTCCAGACGGGAGGTGATGAAGGCGTGGATGAGGGTTTCTGCAGCCGTGGAGGAGAGGGATGAGCGGAGACGGGCAATGTTTTTCAGGTGAAAGAAGGCTGACTTTGTGATCTGTTTAGTGCATTTGTCGAAGGAAAGGGTTTGGTCAAAGATGATGCCAAGATTCCGGATGTGAGTGGAGGTGGATACTGGGATACCGTCGATGTTGAGGGCAAAGTTATGGGTGGATTTTGTGAGCGTTTTTGGGCCAATGATGATTATTTCAGATTTATCACAGTTAAGCTTGAGGAAGTTGATTTGAAGCCAGGATTTTATTTCAGTGATGCAGTTTGTCAGGATAGAGTGGGTGTCGGTGGAGACGGACTTGGTGGAGATGAAAAGCTGGATGTCATCGGCGAAGCAGTGGAATTGGAGACCATGACGGCGGATTAAGTGACCGAGGGGGTACAGGTAAAGGATGAAGAGGAGGGGGCCAAGAACTGAACCTTGGGGGACACCTTGGGGGAGGGAGCAGTGGGGGATTTGCAGTTATTGATGGAGATGAACTGGCGTCTGTCAGAGAGGTATGATTTAATCCAAGAGAGGGCAGTGCCGGTAACGTTAAAGGTGGATTCAAGTCGGGTGAGGAGGATGGTGTAAATGGTGTAAATTGTTGGTGCAGTGGTGTTATAAATGTTGGTAAAGTAGTGTTATAAATGTTGGTAAAGTAGTGTTATAAATGTTGGTACAGTTGTGTTATAAATGTTGGTAAAGTAGTGTTGTAGCGGTTACCGCTGGATGCACACAATCGCCTTGCACCGGCCAGAACACGGCCAGACGCGCCTCTCCCGGGCATGCCCGGACTCACTGTTCCCGGGCACGCCCGAACCTCCCGGGCACGCCCGGTCTCGTCTTTCCCGGGCATGCCCGCTCTCGCCTTTCCAGGGCTCGCCCAGAGCGTCCGGGCATGCCCGCTATCGCCTTTTCAGGGCTCGCCCAGAGCGTCCGGGCATGCCCGCTATCGCCTTTCCAGGGCTCGCCCAGAGCGTCCGGGCATGCCCGCTATCGCCTTTCCAGGGCTCGCCCAGAGCGCCCGGGCACGCCCAGCCTCGACTTGCCAGGCCGCAGCCAAACACGCCCGGGCAGGTCCAGACTCGCCTTTCCAAGGCTCGCCCTTGACACCCGGGCATGCCCGGTATAGCTTTTGCCGGGCAAACTTCCCGACATAAATGTGTATATATATTGCTGCCCGATAAACGGGCTTGTCAGAATACCTGAGCTGTTTTGTTTCAATAAAGCAACTCGGATGAATTCCGTCTTTGGTCGCGTCAATTATTTCGACTCGCGTTGGAGCGCAGTTCCTTCATTGGTGACCTACCGACATGGATACGGCAGTGACGCTTAAACTGCCTACCTTCTGGGAGGCTCATGCGGCTGTTTGGTTCGCTCAGGCGGACTCTCAGTTCGCCCTGCGAGGCATCACCGCGGACGACACCCGCTTCCACCATGTTGTGGCAGCGCTCGGTTCCGCCACCGCGGCCCGCGCCTTGAGCCTCCTCGAGCACCCGCTGGCTGCTGACAAATACGACGCGCTGAAGACACTCCTCCTCGACGCTTTCGCCCTCTCACCGGCAGCACGCGCACAGCGCCTGCTCGCTCTGCCCGAGCTCGGCGACACGCGCCCGTCAGAGCGCATGGACTATATGCTCTCGTTGCTCGGTGAGCACTCTCCGGATTTTCTGTTCCGCGAGCTGTTCCTTCGCCAGCTGCCTCACCCGGTACGCCTCGCCCTGGCTGGCACGTTGATCACGGATTCCCGCGCCCTCGCCAGGGAAGCCGATAAGATCTCCTTGGCAGGCCTGAACATCGGCACGGTTACCTGGAGCCCGCCGCCGTCCGAGGCGACGCCCACGACGCCCGAGCGCCCTGCGCGGTTGGAGGCCGAACTGCCGGTGCAACTGGCGGCCGCCACGCCGCACTGCCCACTTCCGACATGACGGCCGGGGCCTCCACCTGACCGGGCGTGGTGTTATTACCACGCCAGGTTCGGACACAAGGCTCGGACGTGCCGGCCCCCGTGCACTTTCGGCAGGTCGGGAAACGGCCGGTCGGGCGTTCATTCCCAGCCATGAGCGCCGGCCACTCGGGCAACTTGCTGTTTATTCGGGACAAAGCGTCTGGGCGGCGTTTCCTGTGTGACACCGGCGCCCAACTGAGTGTCATACCCGCCTCCGAGCAGGACAGGCAGGACGCCGTTTGCGGCCCTTCTTTGGTCGCTGCTAATGGCTCGGCCATACGCACTTTCAGCCCACGCGTCGTCACCCTCTGCTTCGGCAACCAGCGTTTTCAATGGACTTTTGTGACCGCCTGCGTCCCCAAGGCTTTGCTGGGCGCCGACTTCCTCTGCGCGCACGGGCTGCTGGTCGACGTCAAACGTCGTCGACTTGTCAACGCCGAGACCTTCAGCTCCCTGGCGTGCACGATGAGCAGCTCCGCGCCGACCGAACTGGCATGCGCCCTCCCGGCAGCGAACGAGTTCGCTCGCCTGCTCGTGGAATTCCCGGCCCTCACGCAGCCGACGTTTTCGGCCGTCACGGTGCGGCACGGGTTCGAGCACCACATACCCACTATGGGCCCGCCGGTCTACGGCAGGACCCGCCGCCTCGACCGGGCCAAGCTCGCCGTGGCGAAGGCCGAGTTCGACGCGTTGGAGCACCTCGGCATCGTGCGGCGCTCCAATAGCGCGTGGGCCTCGCCACTGCACATCGTGCCAAAGCCGGGGGGTGGATGGCGCCCGTGTGGCGACTACTGCCATCTCAACGACGCTACCACCCCCGACAGGTACCCGATCCCGCATATTCAGGACTTTTCCGCCCGTTTGGCGGGACGGGTCATCTTTTCGAAAATTGACCTGATACGGGGCTACCACCAGGTACCTGTCTGGGCGGCCGACGTCCCGAAGACGGCCGTCATCACCCCGTTCGGCCTGTTCGAATTTTTGCGGATGCCGTTTGGCCTCAAGAATGCGGCCCAGGCGTTCCAGTGCTTGATGGACGGCGTGCTGCGCGACCTGCCGTTTCTTTTCGTCTATCTGGACGATATCCTCGTCGCCAGCACGTCCCGCGCCGAGCACCTCTTCCACCTCCGAACACTGTTCGGTCGCCTCAGCGAGCACGGCTTAATTGTCATCCTGGTCAAATGCCACTTCGGCGCGACGACCGTTGACTTTTTGGGCCACCGCATCACCAAGACCGGGGCTGTGCCGACCAAGGTCGAGGCCATCACCACGTTCCCGCGTCCCCGTTCCATCAAGGCCCTCCAAGAGTTCCTCGGCATGGTGAATTTTTATCACCGATTCATGCCCCGCGCTGCTCAGCTCATGCGGCCCCTTTACGAGGCCCTCCGGGGCAAGCCGGCCAAGCATGACATTGTTTGGTCCGCGGCCATGGACGCGGCCTTCGCCAGCGCCAAACGGGCCCTCGCCTATGCAACGCTGCTGGCTCACCCGGTGCTCAACGCGCCCATCGCCCTCACTACGGACGCCTCCAACTACGCGGTGGGCGCCGTCCATGAGCAATGGGTGGACGGGGTTTGGCAGCCACTCGCTTTTTTCAGCTGGCAACTCTGGCCGAACGAGTTAAACTACAGCACATTCGACCGCGAGCTGCTCGGGCTATTCCTGGCCGTTCGCCATTTCCGACACCTCCTGGAGGGCCGCCCGTTCACGGCTTTCGTCGACCACAAGCCGTTGGTTTATGCAATGGCTAAGGTCACGGAGCCATGGTCGGCCCGCCAGCAGCGCCACCTCTCCGCCGTGTCGGAGATCACCATGGACATCCGGCACGTCGCCGGCAAAGACAACGCCGTGGCCGACTGTCTTTCTCGGGCCAGCGCGAACGCGGTCCACCTCGGCGTGGACTTCGCGCTCATGGCGGCCGACCAGACCACCGACGCCTCGGTGGAGGCACTCCATGCGGCGGACACGGGCCTCCGCCTGGCCGACATTCCCTTCGCGGGCACCGTCCTGCTCTGCGACGTCTCCCAGGGCCAGCCTCGCCCCATCGTGCCCGTTTCCTGGCAGCGCCGCATCTTCGCCTCCATCCACGGCCTTTCTCACCCGGGCCGGAAAGCTTCTCAGAAGCTGGTGTCGGCGCGTTTCGTCTGGCACGGCCTTCGACGAAACATCCGCGATTGGGCCAACGCCTGCACGGCCTGCCAGCGGGTCAAGGTCCACCGCCACACCCAGGCCCCGCTGGCACCTTTTCCCGTGCCTGAACGGCGTTTCGACCACGTCCACGTGGACCTGGTGGGTCCCCTGCCCCCCTCGCGGGGGTTCACCCACCTGCTCACCATGGTGGACAGGACCACCAGGTGGCCAGAGGCTGTGCCCCTCGCCTCCACCACCACCGCCGACGTGGCGCAGGCGTTCATCGCCACCTGGGTCGCGCGCTTCGGTGCACCAGCGGACATCTCGTCCGACCGCGGCCCACAGTTCACGTCTGAGCTTTGGGGCGCGGCCGCCCATTCATTGGGGGTCACGCTGCACCGCACCATGGCCTACCACCCCCAAGCCAACGGGTTGTGCGAGCGGTTTCACCGCTCCATGAAGGCCGCACTCATGGCCGGCCTTCAGGACGACGGTTGGGCCGACCGGCTGCCGTGAGTCCTTTTGGGCCTTCGCACGGCCCCCAAGGAAGACCTCCAGGCGTCCGCCGCCGAGCTCGTCTACGGCCAGCCGCTCCGCGTCCTGGGCGAATTCGTGCCCGACGCTACCAGTCCCTGGTCCGCCGCTCGCCAGCGCTCGGACCTCCAGGAGGCCGCCCGACGATTTGCCCCCGTGCCGACGTCCCGCCATGGTGGCCCCCAGTCCTACGTCCCCCCGGCGCTTCGCACAGCGGAGTACGTCTTTGTGCGTCATGACGCGCACTGGGGGCCACTACGGCCGCCGTACGACGGGCCCTTCCGGGTCCTGCGACGGGGCGACAAGTCTTTCATCATCGACTTCGGTGGCCGGCCGGACCGGATTTCTGTGGACCGCCTCAAACCGGCGCACATGGACGTCGACCGACCACCACGGTTGGCCCTTCCTCCGCGGCGAGGCCGCCCCCCGTCCACAGTTCCCCCCTCACGACCACCCACCACCACGTCGGACCCCTCCCCACGACCCTCCAGGGGTCGCTTCGGCCGGGTCATCCGGACCCCCCTTAAATTGACCCTGCCGGTGCAGGTCGATTCTGGAGGGGCGTGTGTAGCGGTTACCGCTGGATGCACACAATCGCCTTGCACCGGCCAGAACACGGCCAGACGCGCCTCTCCCGGGCATGCCCGGACTCACTGTTCCCGGGCACGCCCGAACCTCCCGGGCACGCCTGGTCTCGTCTTTCCCGGGCATGCCCGCTCTCGCCTTTCCAGGGCTCGCCCAGAGCGTCCGGGTATGCCCGCTATCACCTTTTCAGGGCTCGCCCAAAGCGTCCGGGCATGCCCGCTATCGCCTTTCCAGGGCTCGCCCAGAGCGTCCGGGCATGCCCGCTATCGCCTTTCCAGGGCTCGCCCAGAGCACCCGGGCACGCCCAGCCTCGACTTGCCAGGCCGCAGCCAAACACGCCCGGGCAGGTCCAGACTCGCCTTTCCAAGGCTCGCCCTTGACACCCGGGCATGCCCGGTATAGCTTTTGTCGGGCAAACTTCCCGACATAAATGTGTATATATTGTTACAGACGCGGTTGTGGATGTTGGTTTACCGAGCGGTTTGGTATGACCGCGTCTGCACAGTTTACCCAATTATACTCGAACGTTGGCCGAGTCGCGCTATGCTAAATCAATTACGGAAAGGATACAACGGCTGGATTAAATGACACGACACCAGGGGTACAGTTCTCAAGACCTCCGGAGGAGGTTATAATAGTTCGGAGCGTTAGATTACAAGGACAAGAGAGACAGCATAGGAAGGTAGGCACTTAATCACGGTCTTATAGTAACCCCGACAGACCACAGATAAACAGGACAAGACTGACTCACACGGGGATTGATGGCAAGGAAGGGCAGGTAGTCGAGGCTCAAGGTGCACCTTGGCGCAGGGGCAGAATCGACCCGGTCCGGTCCAGAGATGCGGGAGGTCTCGTCGCGCTGGAGGTGGCGTCTGTTTCTCCTTCGTGGCTGAGGCGCATCTGACGTCACGTCCGGTCAGTCGCTGCGTATATCCGGCGGGGAGTGACACGCCCTCAGCTCGTTAGCTCCGCCCCAGATGGAATCGGCCCGTTGCTTCTTATTGGGTGCTGGGGGTTACCGGGCTCCGCCCTTGATGAGGGGCCGACAGTCAGCCCCTTCGTGGTAACCCCGCCAGAGCACATGGGCATGGCGGCTAACCAAGCCGGAGTGAGTACGCACACTCCCCGCGCGCCGTTGTTGTAGTTGTTGTTTCATGGGGAAGATGGGAGGAGGTATGGGGAGGTCCTAAACTCACTACTGGTGCCATACAATCACATTCTGGTGCAACGAAGAGTCAGAATTAATGGAAACGAGTCCTTAACTGACATAGACTAAGAATAACTAGCAAGATGTCCGAAAGTTGTCTACGTGAGATGCGGTGGACCTGGGCACGACATTTAATGGGGGGAAAAGGGGAAGGTCGGTTCTACAGAGTGTTATTTACAGGCAATGGGACTAGGGAATGGGGGATTGGGGATAGTTGGGGGGTATTGGGGAAATAGGGGAATATTTACAAGCGGATATGGATGGAGGCCAAATCCCATATCCGCAACAATATATTGCTGCCCGATAAACGGGCTTGTCAGAATACCTGAGCTGTTTTGTTTCAATAAAGCAACTCGGACGAATTCCGTCTTTGGTCGCGTCAATTCTTTTGACTCGCGTTGGAGCGCAGTTCCTTCAGTGTTATACATGTTGGTAAAGTAGTGTTATACATGTTGGTAAAGTAGTGTTATAAATGTTGGTAAAGTAGTGTTATAAATGTTGGTAAAGTAGTGTTATAAATGTTGGTGCAGTGGTGTTATAAATGTTGGTAAAGTAGTGTTATAAATGTTGGTAAAGTAGTGTTATAAATGTTGGTAAAGTAGTGTTATAAATGTTGGTAAAGTTGTGTTATAAATGTTGGTAAAGTAGTGTTATAAATGTTGGTAAAGTTGTGTTATAAATGTTGGTAAAGTTGTGTTATAAATGTTGGTAAAGTAGTGTTATACATGTTGGTAAAGTAGTGTTATAAATGTTGGTAAAGTAGTGTTATAAATGTTGGTAAAGTAGTGTTATAAATGTTGGTAAAGTGGTGTTATAAATGTTGGTACAGTTGTGTTATAAATGTTGGTAAAGTTGTGTTATAAATGTTGGTAAAGTAGTGTTATACATGTTGGTAAAGTAGTGTTATAAATGTTGGTAAAGTAGTGTTATAAATGTTGGTAAAGTAGTGTTATAAATGTTGGTAAAGTGGTGTTATAAATGTTGGTACAGTTGTGTTATAAATGTTGGTAAAGTAGTGTTATAAATGTTGGTAAAGTTGTGTTATAAATGTTGGTAAAGTTGTGTTATAAATGTTGGTAAAGTAGTGTTATACATGTTGGTAAAGTAGTGTTATAAATGTTGGTAAAGTAGTGTTATAAATGTTGGTAAAGTGGTGTTATAAATGTTGGTACAGTTGTGTTATAAATGTTGGTAAAGTAGTGTTATAAATGTTGGTAAAGTTGTGTTATAAATGTTGGTAAAGTTGTGTTATAAATGTTGGTAAAGTAGTGTTATACATGTTGGTAAAGTAGTGTTATAAATGTTGGTAAAGTAGTGTTATAAATGTTGGTGCAGTGGTGTTATAAATGTTGGTAAAGTAGTGTTGTAAATGTTGGTAAAGTAGTGTTATAAATGTTGGTAAAGTAGTGTTATAAATGTTGGTACAGTTGTGTTATAAATGTTGGTAAAGTAGTGTTATAAATGTTGGTACAGTTGTGTTATAAATGTTGGTAAAGTAGTGTTATAAATGTTGGTAAAGTAGTGTTATAAATGTTGGTGCAGTGGTGTTATAAATGTTGGTAAAGTAGTGTTATAAATGTTGGTACAGTTGTGTTATAAATGTTGGTACAGTAGTGGTGTAAATGTTGGTGCAGTGGTGTTATAAATGTTGGTGCAGTCGTGTTATAAATGTTGGTGCAGTACCGGTAGTGTTATAAATGTTGGTACAGTAGTGTTATAAATGTTGGTACAGTAGTGTTATAAATGTTGGTGCAGTACCAGTAGTGTTATAAATGTTGGTACAGTAGTGTTATAAATGTTGGTACAGTATTGTTATAAATGTTGGTACAGTAGTGTTATAAATGTTGGTACAGTGGTGTTATAAATGTTGGTGCAGTAGTGTTATAAATTGGGTACAGTAGTGGTGTAAATGTTGGTGCAGTGGTGTTATAAATGTTGGTGCAGTCGTGTTATAAATGTTGGTGCAGTACCGGTAGTGTTATAAATGTTGGTACAGTAGTGTTATAAATGTTGGTACAGTAGTGTTATAAATGTTGGTGCAGTACCAGTAGTGTTATAAATGTTGGTACAGTGGTGTTATAAATGTTGGTACAGTATTGTTATAAATGTTGGTACAGTAGTGTTATAAATGTTGGTACAGTGGTGTTATAAATGTTGGTACAGTGGTGTTATAAATGTCGGTACCATGCAGTAGTGGTGTAAATGTTGGTGCAGTAGTGTTATAAATGTTGGTACAGTGGTGTTATAAATGTTGGTGCAGTGGTGTTATAAATGTTGGTACAGTAGTGGTGTAAATGTTGGTGCAGTAGTGTTATAAATGTTGGTACAGTGGTGTTATAAATGTTGGTGCAGTGGTGTTATAAATGTTGGTACAGTGGTGTTATAAATGTTGGTGAAGTGGTGTTATAAATGTTGGTACAGTAGTGGTGTAAATGTTGGTACAGTAGTGGTGTAAATGTTCTTACAGTAGTGTTATAAATGTTGGTACAGTAGTGTTATAAATGTTGGTGTAGTACCGTAAGTGTTATAAATGTTGGTACAGTAGTTATAAATGTTGGTGCAGTGGTGTTATAAATGTTGGTGCAGTGGTGTTATAAATGTTGGTACAGTAGTGTTATAAATTTTGGTACAGTAGTGTTATAAATGTTGGTACAGTGGTGTTATAAATGTTGGTAAAGTGGTGTTATAAATGTTAGTACAGAAGTGTTATAAATAAAGTGTGACGTGTTAAATATTATGATCAGCAACTTCCCTTAAATCCCGAAACCGAAACTCCCGTTCGTCCCGTGTTGGTTCTCCGTGGGTGAGAGCAGCACAGCCCGGATATCCTCATGCACAGCACAGCACGGATATCACCACAGCACGGATATCCTCATGCGTTTTATCGTCGATATCGTACCATCTGAGAAAGGTAGATTTGGAATCGAGAGGAGATTGTAGTTCAGGTGAAGAGAAGAGGAAGAAGACGAGGATCTCGAGACTGAGACTGTTGAGGTTTTTGTGAAACGTTTGGACGGACGAGTTGGTCGAGGAGCTTCCGAACGTGTTCTCACCTGTCCAGGTACCGAATGGAGATGATAACCTTGTGTTACAGACAAAGTAAATGGAGTGTGTTTGTATCATGGTGAATATTACCCCCAATGTGTTACCATGGTAAGGTCATAGACCACTGCACGCACACTCTACCACAATAGTTTGAATCTTTACATGTACCTGAATGACCGGTTTGATGGTAGTTTCTCTCCATTTTGAATCGGTTCCGCATTGCAAATCGTTTACACACTCAGTCTGTAGTTTTAAATGTTTCTCATGGGGCCAGTGGGATGGTCTAAAGGTACGCACACTCACCTTGAGCTGCTTCGCCTGGGTTGGAATCCTGACCGAGCTTTCAACTGTTTCACACGCAGGGTGATTCGTCAATGTGTGTACTGTTCCTCGAATGGACGTTAAATTAGGTGTCTTGTCTGCCAGGATTCGTTTGTGGATGTTAAAGATTCCATGGTGTCTTGTCTGCCAGAATTCGTTGGTGGATGTTAACGATTCCACGGTGTCCTGTCGGCCAGAATTCGTTGGTGGATGTTAAAGATTCCATGGTGTCCTGTCTGCCAGAATTCGTTGGTGGCTGTTAACGATTCCACGGTGTCCTGTCGGCCAGAATTCGTTGGTGGATGTTAAAGATTCCATGGTGTCCTGTCTGCCAGAATTCGTTGGTGGATGTTGAAGATTCCACGGTGTCCTGTCTGCCAGAATTCGTTGGTGGATGTTAAAGATTCCATGGTGTCCTGTCTGCCAGAATTCGTTGGTGGATGTTAAAGATTCCATGGTGTCCTGTCTGCCAGAATTCGTTGGTGGATGTTGAAGATTCCACGGTGTCCTGTCTGCCAGAATTCGTTGGTGGATGTTAAAGATTCCATGGTGTCCTGTCTGCCAGAATTCGTTGGTGGATGTTAAAGATTCCATGGTGTCCTGTCTGCCAGAATTCGTTGGTGGATGTGAAAGATTCCATGGTGTGCTGTTTGCCAGAATTCGTTGGTGGATGTTAAAGATTCCATGGTGTCCTGTCTGCCAGAATTCGTTGGTGGATGTTAAAGATTCCATGGTGTCCTGTCTGCCAGAATTCGTTGGTAGATGTTAAAGATTCCACGGTGTCCTGTCTGCCAGAATTCGTTGGTGGATGTTGAAGATTCCACGGTGTCCTGTCTGCCAGAATTCGTTGGTGAATGTTAAAGATTCCATGGTATCCTGTCTGCCAGAATTCGTTGGTGGATGTTAAAGACTCCATGGTGTCCTGTCTGCCAGAATTTGTTGGTGGATGTTGAAGATTCCACGGTGTCCTGTCTGCCAGAATTCGTTGGTGGATGTTAAAGATTCCATGGTGTCCTGTCTGCCAGAATTCGTTGGTGGATGTTAAAGACTCCATGGTGTCCTGTCTGCCAGAATTCGTTGATGGATGTTAATGATTCCACGGTGTCCTGTCTGCCAGAATTCGTTGGTGGATGTTGAAGATTCCACGGTGTCCTGTCTGCCAGAATTCGTTGGTGGATGTGAAAGATTCCATGGTGTTCTGTCTGCCAGAATTCGTTGGTGGATGTTGAAGATTCCACGGTGTCCTGTCTGCCAGAATTCGTTGATGGATGTTGAAGATTCCATGATGTCCTGTCTGCCAGAATTCGTTGGTGGATGTTAAAGATTCCACGGTGTCCTGTCTGCCAGAATTCGTTGGTGGATGTTAAAGATTCCACGGTGTCCTGTCTGCCAGAATTCGTTGGTGGATGTTTAAGAATCCATAATGTCCTGCCTGTCAGAATTCGTTGGTGGATGTTGAAAATTCCACGGTGTCCTGTCTGCCAGAATTCGTTGGTGGATGTTAAAGATTCCATGATGTCCTGTCTGCCAGAATTCGTTGGTGGATGTTAAAGATTCCATGGTGTCCTGTCTGCCAGAATTCGTTGGTGGATGTTGAAGATTCTACGGTGTCCCTGTCTGCCAGAATTCGTTGGTGGATGTTGAAGATTCCATGATGTCCTGTCTGCCAGAATTCGTTTGTGGATGTTGAAGATTCCACGGTGTCCTGTCTGCCAGAATTCGTTGGTGGATGTTGAAGATTCCATGGTGTCCTGTGTGCCAGAATTCGTTGGTGGATGTTGAAGATTCCATGGTGTCCTGTCTGCCAGAATTCGTTTGTGGATGTTGAAGATTCCACGGTGTCCTGTCTGCCAGAATTCGTTGGTGGATGTTTAAGATTCCATGGTGTCCTGTCTGCCAGAATTCGTTGGTGGATGTTGAAGATTCCCTGGTGTCCTGTCTGCCAGAATTCGTTGGTGGATTTTAAAGATTCCATGGTGTCCTGTCTGCCAGAATTCGTTGGTGGATGTTAAAGAATCCATGGTGTCCTGTCTGCCAGAATTCGTTGGTGGATGTTGAAGATTCCATGGTGTCCTGTCTGCCAGAATTCGTTGGTGGATTTTAAAGATTCCATGGTGTCCTGTCTGCCAGAATTCGTTGGTGGATGTTAAAGATTCCATGGTGTCCTGTCTGCAAATGAGGGTTTTTCCAAACCCCGACCTGATCTGTCCCGTGTTGAATCTGTCCCTGATCTGAATTCTGGCAGACAGGACACTTAAGGGTTACCATCAATTCCCCCTTCCACCTGCACAGCCTTTGCATCTCAAGAGACAGGAATCGTCATCTTGTTTAGGTGTGCCATTGATGCAGTGCCCCCTATAGGTTAGAGCAGGAATTTGTAATGGAGCAACGGTGGCGATAACGCATCGAATTTTCGCAAAGGGCACAATGGGAATTTTAACGTTCACCAACGAATGCAGACAAACAGTACGTACAGATTAACATCCATCCAAGGGACGGCAAACACATTCATGAATCACTCTTCCTGTGAAACACCGGGATGACAGTTTACAGCTGGGCTGGGATTCGAACCCATGTTAGACAGTGAGACTGCCCAAAGGTGACTGAGGATGGCATAGCTCAAGGCCATCTTGCCGTCCTAAAACACACACACACACACACACACACACACACACACACACACACACACACACAGTCACACACACACACACACACACACACACGCACACACACACACACACACAGTCACACACACACACAGTCACACACACACACACACAGTCACACACACACACACACACACACACACACACACACACACACACACACACCTTTTAAACTCAGTGATCTTGCTCTTTGAATAAAGTATTTTTCTTCTTCCCAAATTGTAATAAAAATAAACCAATAAATCTATTTTGTTGCATAAATAATGTTGTTATGTTTCATGTTACATCATGTTTGGAGTTTAAAAAGGAGTTTTTGTATCTGTAGTTGATCCATTATATAAACTAGAACAGCACTCGGTAAAGCACATACCTCCACCAGGGCCTATACAGTTTGTTTTGTATCCCATTGAGAGGCCCGATCTGGATCCGGACCTGAACCAAAATCGAATCGGCTTGTTCTTGTCACTTACCCAACTCATCCACCAAGTTTCGTCTAAATTTATCCATAATTTGTTGAGTTACCCTCATCACAGACAAACAAACAGACAGGGGAGAAATCATCATCTCTGTCCACCTGTGGTGGAGGTAATTGTGATTATTTGTAAAAGTGAATATTTGTTGGTTTAATCCATATATTGAGCTCGTATAGACAGAGTGCACACTTCTGTGTTTAATTTAATAATCCTCCTTTATTTGACTCATTTTATAATTATTACATCTTTGTACTTTGTATTTATCACATCTTCTTTATTTTATCTTCATCCAGGTGACGTGTAAACCTGGTGAACATGGCTGAAACTGTGATTTCATGGTTTGGTTATCACAAGACGAAGCCTGGTTTGTATTTTTATTTACCATTTATATCATAGAATCGTGAAATAATTAAATAAGTAAATGGATGAGTGTCCAGATGTACATGTTGTGGGCGGAGTGGGTTGGGACATGGTACTCACACTGTGCATAGGAGGGCGTGGGAAGGCTCGATCATGGGTCGACATGAAAACAATACGATGGTCGAATGGGTTACATACGTGGAAATATTCATCAGCAATATCTATACTCCCTCATAACATATGTGGCCTCGTGTTTTTGAGCAGGTTTATTCATATATTTCACTGGAAACACAATTAACAATCTCGTTCTTCTCAGATATAACACTTAATGAGTGGGGGGAGGGGGGGGGCAGGGAGGAGCGGGCAGGTATGCGCGATGTGAGAACAGTATCTGAGTTCAATCTAACTATAACACGGGCCTCCATGACGCGCCTCTGTAGACGAGTGTGGAAACATCCGAAGGGTTGTATTATTACATGTATAGATATTTGATTTGTAATATTTCCGGGATTTTATTCTCCTTTCTGCCAACACATCCTGATTCTCCACTTTTGAAATTTTCCTTGTTGGCGACCCTGAACTTTGACCTCCCAGTCGGGCCGTGCACGTGTCTGTCATCTTGGTCAAGGTTGCTGTGTGCAAGGTGGTCCTTTGCTGGGATGGTTTGGCCATCATTCAATTTGCCACAAACGAATGCCATCTCTTGTTATATCGATACTCTCAGGTTACTCGATTGGGACTTTGGACAAACGAAAGAAAAACAGTTTTCAGTCAACATCGACCTGGGAATGAAATCATTTACGAAGACAAAAACTGAGTTCAGTGTTGGATGCTTAAGGACAACATGGAAGGTCACAATCCATAGATGATCTCAAAACAGCAATAACTGACGAAATCTGTTCCATCCCTGCAGCCGAATGTGTCAGAGTGAAAGACAATTTTCCCCATCAAATCCAAGTCTGCCTGCAGCGTGGAGGCCTACATCTGAGGCTTGTGGTCTCACCTAAATCAGATCACTGACAGAAAGATATCTTTCCATACACTCTCTTTACTCCCCCCCCGCCCCCCCCCCCACTCCACCTCCAGTTTTCTGCAGGGCTCATACTCTTCATTTCTGGTGGACCTGCCCAAATCCAGGATGTCTGTTTACCTCCACTTATTTGTTCCTATTTTTCCCACCTGCAGAATCAACTTTCACATTCTCTTCAATTTCATTCTGTTCACCACCATCTTATATCATCCCCAATCCAAAACCATGATGCTTTCTACCCTTGTTAACCCCCCCTCCCCCCCTGCCTCTCCACCCCTCTCTACCATCCCAATCCCTCCTCCTTCCAAATTTCCAGTTTCCCCCCCTCCCCTGGAGTTTCCTTCTGTGTCCATCTTGCCCACCCCATACATCCTCTCCTGCCCTTCATTCCTCCCCACACCCATTGTTTGTCTGTCTCCCTCTGTCTTGGCAGTTGGCTCTGCTGTTGGTGTTTCCCCCTCTCTCTGCTGTTGGTGTTTCCCCCTCTCTCTGCTGTTGGTGTTTCCCCCTCTCTCTGCTGTTGGTGTTTCCCCCTCTCTCTGCTGTTGGTGTTTCCCCCTCTCTCTGCTGTTGGTGTTTCCCCCTCTCTCTGCTGTTGGTGTTTCCCCCTCTCTCTGCTGTTGGTGTTTCCCCCTCTCTCTGCTGTTGGTGTTTCCCCCTCTCTCCGCTGTTGGTGTTTCCCCCTCTCTCCGCTGTTTGTTTTGACCTGTTGCGTCCTGATCCATTCGGTGTACCGGTACGAGCTCTTCCACGAGCCTTGGTTATGAAAACAAAAAAAATCCATGTGAAACTTTCCAGAGAGATTGTGCATCATGTGACGCAAATGTTCACAAATAACGTGTCGTTTTAAATTAAAATAATGAAGGTTTATATAATTTCATGGGTACCGTTGTTTTATGATAACCCTGCATCATGTTTGAGAAATGTATGAACCTCCATGTACGTATCTCGAGTTTTTGGGACTCAGAATCAGTGATAACCTGTCTTGGTGAAAAGAGAAAACTTCACTCTCATAGTAAAAGTTATTTGTTGCACTAACCCTGGGTGTTCACAGGTGTTTGATTGATTTAAATATTGTAAAATAAAATTATAACTTCCACATTGATGTTGTTTTTACCTTTTGTTTACCTGTAGTTCAAGTGCAGTATTATGTGTATGGAAACTCAATCGGAGCAGAAAAACACTTTTTGGAGAAGCTGCGATTATGTTTGAAAAAGGAATCCCTGAATCTGGAATGTACAGAATACCTCTCCACTTGTGGTTCACCTGTCCTCCTTTTCTGCGTCGATGCCTCAAACGTGTCCAGTGACGTCAAAAGAGCTCTTGGACACATTGATGGTAAAAAGTGAATTTTTTATCATCCGTTCTTTCAAATTGTGTGAATTGTATGTAAATAATTACAGTTTATATGAAGTTGAGGGATGTTTGCTGAGATGATGAAAGTCATGTTTTGCTTTCAGGAAGACCTGCAATCCTGATTATGATGAATTACTTTCCAAAGAATTCCAAAAGAAATGTTCGTCACAGTGCCTCACTGGTCCAAGAAAAGAATGTCCATCCGGTGCTGGATTGCGTCTTCTCATATTCAGATGGAATATATGATTGTGAGGAGAATAACGAGGTCGTGAAACAAGTGAGAAATCATCTTCTACGAATGGGAAATTCCCTTCAACAACATGATTATGGTCCAAGGGTAAGTTTTTCTTCACTTATTCAAATGGTGTCAATCGATTGTTGATGAATCATCAAGTTTGGTGTGAAGGGGTTTTTGACATTGACAAGACAAAGTGCAACAAAGTTGATATTTAAGAATACTTGTCACAATCCCAAATAATAATGCACATTACATGAAAGTGTCATCAATCAGATCAAAGAGTCTCCTCTGTGTCGCGATCTACTGCAGTGTTCCCATTGGGCGTCGTGGTATTTATCTGTGATATTTGAGGTAAATAATGTCTTGATGTTCAAAAGCAGGACATCTATATGTTTTGAATCTTTTTCTTTTTGTTTATGATATACTTTTATATACTTGTGTTAGTGTCGTTGTTCTAAATAAGCATAACGATGTGAACAACGATATACGAGTTTGTGAAGAAGTCCACAAGAAGGGATATACGAGGTCCACAAGAAGCGTGCCTTTCAAATTTATCCACCAACGTCATACTTTGTGTGTGTTTTTATGTGCACAATACTTTTGTGATTTACTTCTTCTTTTTTTTATTTGTTGCGCCATGCAAGTAGTTCCTTGCACATCTCGACACACTCCATCCTGCATTCAAATTCACCTTTGAGATGGAGCAGCTGTACACAGCCTTTTCTGGATATGTAAGTCCAGTTCTGGTTCTGGATATGTAATTTCTGGATATGTAAGTCGAGAAATCCGAGGATAGATTATTGACTACCATCTACCGAAAGACTGAAAGAGTCCCACACATGGTGAGACTCTTAGTCCCACTCGTTGCAGGATTGCCCTCAGCAACACTCTGATGAATAGAGATTTGGCCATCTGTTCACCGTACAATTTGCTGCAGAAATTGAGCATGTCAAAGCCATTCTGTACACTGAGCAAGTCATCATTGGGTGTGTATCATGCTTAATTGTCAATTGGTCGAAGGTCATTCCAGGCCGTGAGCTGAGTTGTTCTATTGTTCAATTCCGTTATGACCTTGTGCGAATAAGTGCATTTCATTTTGTGTAAATTAGCTCAGGTGTAACCAATCACCTTTGAAATCACACACCAACGTGATTGGCCTCCACTGTGTTCAATTGTAGTGATTCTGATTATTTCTAAATAAAATCAGCTGTTCCTGTATGTTTCCCCTGCTGGGTAGTGCATTGCACAGCAAAGACTTAACCATGAGCACCCAGGAGCTTTCAAAAGACCTCTAGGATAAAGTTTTGGAAAGGCACAGATCAGGGGATGGGTATAAAATATTTCGAAGGCATTTGAATATCCCTTGGAGGACAGTCAAGGCAATCATGAAGAAGTGTAAGGCATATGGTACCACTTTTTAATAGTATACAGTTTTGTATTTTTAATTAATTTCATGAAATTTGTTGAATTCGTTTTTAATTTGGAAATTTTGGGTTACGATGTGTAAATAAAAGTGGAAAAAGTCTAATTTAATGGAATTTAATTCCAGGCTATAAAGCAACAAAAGATGAAAAATTTGAAAGGTGGTGTAGACTTTCTATGGACACTGTATATACAGTACGAGCAGAAGTACCCGGCGTTGCCGGGCGGGGGGGGGGGGGAGGGGAGGTGGGAGAGGGAGGGAGGGAGCGAGGGGAGGGGAGGGGGGGAAGGGGGAGGGAGAGGGGAAGGGAAGGAGAGGGAGGAGAGCGATTATTTTTTTCGGCACGATCGAGGCACTCACTGATGAACCTCTGAAAGTTTGACGAAGATCCGTTCAGCCATCTATGAGAAAAATGGCGACACAGACAGTCAGACACACACACAGACAGACATCTCTCTTATATAGCAGATATATCTCCCTTCCCTCTCCTCTCCCCTCACCTTACACCTCTCTCTTTCCCCCTTCTAACTTCCTCTCCCTTCCTGGGAATTTGCTCAGGCAACGCCGGGTTTATTATTTTGATAAAGCAAAGCTGCCCCAAACCATAATATTTCCACCACCATGCTTTACAGTTGGTATCAGGTTCTTGTGGTGAAATGCTGTCTTTGGTTTTCGCCAAACATGTCTTCTGGTACTGTGGCCAAATAGCTCTACCTTTGACTCATCTGTCCAGAGCACATTGTTCCAGAAGTGCTGGTCTTTGCCTCGGTGTTCATTGACAAACTTTAGTCTTGCCCTGATGTTCTTTCTGGACAGCAAAGGTTTCCTCCTGGCACACCTCCCATGTAGATCAAATTTGTGCAGCCTCTCTCTAATGGTAGACTCGTGCACTTTGACATCAACAGTGGCAAGAGCTACCTGTAGGTCCCGTGATGACATTCTGGGGTTCTTAGGGACTTCTTTCAGCATCTTGCGGTCTGCTCTCAGGCTGAACTTGCTGGGGCAGCCTGGCCTTAACAAGTTGGCAGTTGTTTGGAATCTTCTCCACTTGTAGATGATCTTCTGGACAGTCGAATGATTGATTTCAAATTGTTTGGAGATCTTTTTAAATCCCTTCCCAGCCTCGTAGGCATCTATAAGCTTCTTTCTGAAGGCCTCAGATAGCTCTTTTGATCTAGGCACGGTGACACCACACACTTCAACAACAAAGAGCAAACCAAACTAAATGTCTGAGGTTTAAATAAGACGGGTTCCTCCAAGATCCTCTCTAACGATGTTCTAATCATTTGCACCTGAGCTGGTGCACCTGATTTTAATTTTAGGTATTTGAAGTAGTGATAAATGTAAGCGTGTACTTACTTTTTCCACATGTGAAATTTACATTCATGTTTATTTAAATTATACAATGGACTACAAAATGTAAATGTTTCGTGGTATTTGTTATATTATATCACCATTATCTATCAATATTGTTGAAATGAAGATCAAATAGCTGTATGTTGAAATATGTTGAAAAAGTCAAAACTTTACATGGGGTGTACTTACTTTTTCACGTGACTGTAGATATTGAATAGTGTGCAACAATATGTACCTAAATATCATATAGTGTGCCCCATGTAGCCATACATTAAGATGGGGACCACAACATTGCATTCAGCAAGTCTCAAACATCAGGCAACAACTTCCGTGGTGGGTAAACGTGTGAAATTTTCTACTGTGTGAAACCCCTTGTCTTTGAGTTTTGAAAGAAGGGCCTGATTGGAAGTTGGCCCTTTTGACCCCTTTCACAATTAAATATCCCATGTGGAACTGCCCCATTGAATTCAGCAGTTCTGAAATATCGGGGGAACAATTGTTTCCAAGATGGCGCCTGTACCACGTGACCTATGACATCATAATTATTAAAATATTTTCCTGGAGGAGGCCCTCCTATGGTGATATGATGAAAATTTTGTGTCAACCGGACCAAGAATTGCAGAGAAAGTAATTCTGCCTGATCGAATCAAGCGTTGTACTTGTCAAATTATGACGTCATAATTAAGGAACCAATAACATCATCATTAACATATCTTATTCCCCAATGGGGAGTACTTGACAATGAACGATGTTTCAATTTTTTCCATGGAGCGGTTTCGGAGATATAGAGGTGCAACCTTTTTCGATTTTTCCAAGATGGCGCCTGTACCACGTGACCTATGACATCATAATTATCACAAAATTCTACAGGAAGAGCTGCTCATATTCTGAAAATTTAGTGACCATCGGACTAACAGGTGCAGAGGATTTTTTAAATCCTGATCAGATCAAGCGTTGTACTTGTTGAATTATGACGTCATAATGAAGGCACCGATGACATCATCATCAACATATCAATGTTTAATTTTTTTCCATTGAGCGGTTTGGGAGATCGAGGTGTGACGTTTTTCCAAGATGGCGTCCATATCACATGATCTATCACGTCATAATTTTGAACAAAAAATTTCTGCAGGCAGAGGAACTCCTCTGGTAAAGTTTCGTGCCAATGGGAACAACGGTGCCGATAAAAATGAATTAAAAAAATACAGACATGTATGCACGTACGCACGACATACGCACCCGAATGCTTTCCCCTGCTTTTCGCTTCGCTGGCGCAGGGTAATAACAAATTTGACTTCACTGTTCCAATAATTATGGAGGGCACTGTATCTACATCACTTTTGCTTACAAGTGGTTTTAGACAGCAACCTCTTCCATGTGAATATCATCTTCAGGATTACTTGTGAAAGTGTGCCAATTGATTGTGATCACAACTTGTGTGAGTGTGTGTGGATTATTTTGACCATAAAAAGCAATGGAAGCATCGATGAACCAAAACTGATATCAGTCATATATCTGTTTTAATTCAGGTTCTCTACCTTTAGTGATTAATAAGATGAATTAAACACAGTACTGTACTGCAAAGAACATTGGAATAAATCACTGAAGATAATTTAACAACAATGTTATTGTAATGTATGATTATAATTTTTATTTTTCTTCCTCAAATAGATACAAGGCAGCCAATCCAAGTCCGAAGCTTCTGCAAAGTGTTCTGATAAAGGAAAACCTCAAACGACTCCTTCCACATCCTCATGTAGGTATCAGGATGATCCTAGATCTGACAAAGTGACATTATGTCTGTTTCAGTGCAGTTATCACATGGTTTAATGTGGCATTGTAGGAGCTATGCTCCAACGTAAATCGAAAGAATGGACGCGACAAAAACCTGGAATTCGCCTGAGTTTCTTTATTGTGTCAAATCAACTCGGGTACTCTGAAAAGCCCGTTTATCGGGCAGCAATATATGTATATACACATTATCCCGGAGCGTTTGCCCGGGAAAGGCGAGAGGGGGCATGCCCGGGCGTCCCGGACGAGGCCTGGCAAGTCGAGAGCGGGCATGCCCGGGTGTCCCGGACGAGCCCGGCATGGTGATCACTCCGCGTCCTCGGTAGGTGCAAGGGCATTGTGTATACCCAGCGGTAGCCACTACACACGTCCCCCCAGAATCGACTTGCACTGGCAGGGTCAATTTAAGGGGGGTCCTGATGACCCGGCCGAAGCGACCCCTGGCGGGTCGTGGGGGGGGGGGGGGGTCCGGTGTGGTGGTGGGCGGTCGAGTGGGGGGCACCGTGGATGGGGGGCGGCCTCGCCGCGGCGGAAGGGCCAACCGTGGCGGTTGGTCGATGTCCACGTGCGCCGGCTTGAGGCGGTCCACCGCAATCCGGTCCGACCTGCCGCGGATGTCGATGACGAACGACTTGTTGTCCCGTCGCAGGACCCGGAAGGGCCCGTCGTACGGCGGCCGGAGTGGCCCCCGATGTGCGTCATGACACACAAAAACGTACTCCGCTGTGCGAAGCGCTGGGGGGACGTAGGACTGGGGGTCACCGTGGTGGGACGTTGGCACGGGGGCAAACCGTCGGGCGGTCTCCTGGAGGTCCGAGCGCTGGTGAGCTGCGTACCAGGGACTGGTAGCGTCGGGCACGAATTCGCCCGGGACGCGTAGCGCCTGGCCGTAGACAAGCTTGGCGGTGGACGCCCAGAGGTCCTCCTTGGGGGCCGTGCGGAGGCCCAAAAGGACCCACGGCAGCCGGTCGGCCCAACCGCCGTCCTGAAGGCCGGCCATGAGCGCGGCCTTCATGGAGCGGTGGAATCGCTCGCACAACCCGTTGGCTTGGGGGTGGTAGGCCGTAGTACGGTGGAGCTTGACCCCCAGGTTGCGGGCGACCGCGCCCCACAGCTCGGAGGGGAACTGCGGTCCGCGGTCCGACGAGATGTCCGCCGGTGCGCCGAAGCGGGCGACCCAGGTGGCGATGAAAGCCTGCGCCACGTCGGCGGTGGTGGTGGAGACGAGGGGAACGGCCTCCGGCCACCTGGTGGTCCTGTCCACCATGGTGAGCAGGTGTGTGAAACCCCGTGATGGGGGGAGGGGGCCCACCAGGTCCACGTTGACGTGGTCGAAACGTCGTTCGGGCACGGTGAAAGGTGCCAGTGGGGCCTGGGTGTGTCGGTGGACCTTGGCCTGTTGGCAGGCTGTGCAGGTGCTGGTCCAATCGCGGACGTCCCGTCGAAGGCCGTGCCAGACGAATCGCGCTGACACCAGCTTCTGGGAAGCTTTCCGGCCCGGGTGGGAAAGGCCGTGGAGGGAGGCGAAGATGCGGCGTTGCCAGGTAACGGGCACGATGGGGCGAGGCTGGCCTTGGGAGACTCTCTCCTCCCCCTCTCTCTGCTGTTGGTGTTTCCCCCTCTCTCTGCTGTTGGTGTTTCCCCCTCTCTCTGCTGTTGGTGTTTCCCCCTCTCTCTGCTGTTGGTGTTTCCCCCTCTCTCTGCTGTTTGTTTTGACCTGTTGCGTCCTGATCCATTCGGTGTTCCGGTACGAGCTCTTCCACGAGCCTTGGTTATGAAAACAAAAAAAATCCATCTGAAACTTTCCAGAGAGATTGTGCATCATGTGACACAAATGTTCACAAATAACGTGTCATTTTAAATTAAAATAATGAAGGTTTATATAATTTCATGGGTACCGTTGTTTTATGATAACCCTGCATCATGTTTGAGAAATGTATGAACCTCCATGTACGTATCTCGAGTTTTTGGGACTCAGAATCAGTGATAACTTGTCTTGGTGAAAAGAGAAAACTTCACTCTCATAGTAAAAGTTATTTGTTGCACTAACCCTGGGTGTTCACAGGTGTTTGATGGATTTAAATATTGTAAAATAAAATTATAACTTCCACATTGATGTTGCTCTTCCCTTTTGTTTAGCTGTAGTTCAAGTGCAGTATTATGTGTATGGAAACTCAATCGGAGCAGAAAAACACTTTTTGGAGAAGCTGCGATTATGTTTGAAAAAGGAATCCCTGAATCTGGAATGTACAGAATACCTCTCCACTTGTGGTTCACCTGTCCTCCTTTTCTGCGTCGATGCCTCAAACGTGTCCAGTGACGTCAAAAGAGCTCTTCGACACATTGATGGTAAAAAGTGAATTTTTTATCATCCGTTCTTTCAAATTGTGTGAATTGTATGTAAATAATTACAGTTTATATGAAGTTGAGGGATGTTTGCTGAGATGATGAAAGTCATGTTTTGCTTTCAGGAAGACCTGCAATCCTGATTATGATGAATTACTTTCCAAAGAATTCCAAAAGAAATGTTCGTCACAGTGCCTCACTGGTCCAAGAAAAGAATGTCCATCCGGTGCTGGATTGCGTCTTCTCATATTCAGATGGAATATATGATTGTGAGGAGAATAACGAGGTCGTGAAACAAGTGAGAAATCATCTTCTACGAATGGGAAATTCCCTTCAACAACATGATGATGGACCAAGGGTAAGTTTTTCTTCACTTATTCAAATGGTGTCAATCGATTGTTGATGAATCATCAAGTTTGGTGTGAAGGGGTTTTTGACATTGACAAGACAAAGTGCAACAAAGTTGATATTTAAGAATACTTGTCACAATCCCAAATAATAATGCACATTACATGAAAGTGTCATCAATCAGATCAACGAGTCTCCTCTGTGTCGCGATCTACTGCAGTGTTCCCATTGGGCGTCGTGGTATTTATCTGTGATATTTGAGGTAAATAATGTCTTGATGTTCAAAAGCAGGACATCTATATGTTTTGAATCTTTTTCTTTTTGTTTATGATATACTTTTATATACTTGTGTTAGTGTCGTTGTTCTAAATAAGCATAACGATGTGAACAACGATATACGAGTTTGTGAAGAAGTCCACAAGAAGGGATATACGAGGTCCACAAGAAGCGTGCCTTTCAAATTTATCCACCAACGTCATACTTTGTGTGTGTTTTTATGTGCACAATACTTTTGTGATTTACTTCTTTTTTTATTTATTTGTTGCGCCATGCAAGTAGTTCCTTGCACATCTCGACACACTCCATCCTGCATTCAAATTCACCTTTGAGATGGAGCAGCTGTACACAGCCTTTTCTGGATATGTAAGTCCAGTTCTGGTTCTGGATATGTAATTTCTGGATATGTAAGTCGAGAAATCCGAGGATAGATTATTGACTACCATCTACCGAAAGACTGAAAGAGTCCCACACATGGTGAGACTCTTAGTCCCAATCGTTACAGGATTGCCCTCAGCAACACTCTGATGAATAGAGATTTGGCCATCTGTTCACCGTATAATTTGCTGCAGAAATTGAGCATGTCAAAGCCATTCTGTACACTGAGCAAGTCGTCATTGGGTGTGTATCATGCTTAATTGTCAATTGGTCGAAGGTCATTCCAGGCCGTGAGCTGAGTTGTTCTATTGTTCAATTCCGTTATGACCTTGTGCGAATAAGTGCATTTCATTTTGCGTAAATTAGCTCAGGTGTAACCAATCACCTTTGAAATCACACACCAACGTGATTGGCCTCCACTGTGTTCAATTGTAGTGATTCTGATTATTTCTAAATAAAATCAGCTGTTCCTGTATGTTTCCCCTGCTGGGTAGTGCATTGCACAGCAAAGACTTAACCATGAGCACCCAGGAGCTTTCAAAAGACCTCTAGGATAAAGTTTTGGAAAGGCACAGATCAGGGGATGGGTATAAAATATTTCAAAGGCATTTGAATATCCCTTGGAGGACAGTCAAGGCAATCATGAAGAAGTGTAAGGCATATGGTACCACTTTTTAATAGTATACAGTTTTGTATTTTTAATTAATTTCATGAAATTTGTTGAATTCGTTTTTAATTTGGAAATTTTGGGTTACGATGTGTAAATAAAAGTGGAAAAAGTCTAATTTAATGGAATTTAATTCCAGGCTATAAAGCAACAAAAGATGAAAAATTTGAAAGGTGGTGTAGACTTTCTATGGACACTGTATATACAGTACGAGCAGAAGTACCCGGCGTTGCCGGGCGGGGGGGGGGGGGGGAGGGGAGGTGGGAGAGGGAGGGAGGGAGCGAGGGGAGGGGAGGGGGGGAAGGGGGAGGGAGAGGGGAAGGGAAGGAGAGGGAGGAGAGCGATTATTTTTTTCGGCACGATCGAGGCACTCACTGATGAACCTCTGAAAGTTTGACGAAGATCCGTTCAGCCATCTCTGAGAAAAATGGCGACACAGACAGTCAGACACACACACAGACAGACATCTCTCTTATATAGCAGATATATCTCCCTTCCCTCTCCTCTCCTCTCACCTTACACCTCTCTCTTTCCCCCTTCTAACTTCCTCTCCCTTCCTGGGAATTTGCTCAGGCAACGCCGGGTTTATTATTTTGATGCAGCACAGCTGCCCCAAACCATAATATTTCCACCACCATGCTTTACAGTTGGTATCAGGTTCTTGTGGTGAAATGCTGTCTTTGGTTTTCGCCAAACATGTCTTCTGGTACTGTGTCCAAATAGCTCTACCTTTGACTCATCTGTCCAGAGCACATTGTTCCAGAAGTGCTGGTCTTTGCCTCGGTGTTCATTGACAAACTTTAGTCTTGCAGTCTACACCACCTAAATATGATGTTCTTTCTGGACAGCAAAGGTTTCCTCCTGGCACACCTCCCATGTAGATCAAATTTGTGCAGCCTCTTTCTAATGGTAGACTCGTGCACTTTGACATCAACAGTGGCAAGAGCTACCTGTAGGTCCCGTGATGACATTCTGGGGTTCTTAGGGACTTCTTTCAGCATCTTGCGGTCTGCTCTCAGGCTGAACTTGCTGGGGCAGCCTGGCCTTAACAAGTTGGCAGTTGTTTGGAATCTTCTCCACTTGTAGATGATCTTCTGGACAGTCGAATGATTGATTTCAAATTGTTTGGAGATCTTTTTAAATCCCTTCCCAGCCTCGTAGGCATCTATAAGCTTCTTTCTGAAGGCCTCAGATAGCTCTTTTGATCTAGGCACGGTGACACCACACACTTCAACAACAAAGAGCAAACCAAACTAAATGTCTGAGGTTTAAATAAGATGGGTTCCTCCAAGATCCTCTCTAACGATGTTCTAATCATTTGCACCTGAGCTGGTGAACCTGATTTTAATTTTAGGTATTTGAAGTAGTGATAAATGTAAGCGTTTAGTTACTTTTTCCACATGTGAAATTTACATTCATGTTTATTTAAATTATACAATGGACTACAAAATGTAAATGTTTCGTGGTATTTGTTATATTATATCACCTTTATCTATCAATATTGTTGAAATGAAGATCAAATAGCTGTATGTTGAAATATGTTGAAAAAGTCAAAACTTTACATGGGGTGTACTTACTTTTTCACGTGACTGTAGATATTGAATAGTGTGCAACAATATGTACCTAAATATCATATAGTGTGCCCCATGTAGCCATACATTAAGATGGGGACCACAACATTGCATTCAGCAAGTCTCAAACATCAGGCAACAACTTCCGTGGTGGGTAAACGTGTGAAATTTTCTACTGTGTGAAACCCCTTGTCTTTGAGTTTTGAAAGAAGGGCCTGATTGGAAGTTGGCCCTTTTGACCCCTTTCACAATTAAATATCCCATGTGGAACTGCCCCATTGAATTCAGCAGTTCTGAAATATCGGGGGAACAATTGTTTCCAAGATGGCGCCTGTACCACGTGACCTATGACATCATAATTATTAAAATATTTTCCTGGAGGAGGCCCTCCTATGGTGATATGATGAAAATTTTGTGTCAACCGGACCAAGAATTGCAGAGAAAGTAATTCTTACTGATCGAATCAAGCGTTGTACTTGTCAAATTATGACGTCATAATTAAGGAACCAATAACATCATCATTAACATATCTTATTCCCCAATGGGGAGTACTTGACAATGAACGATGTTTCAATTTTTTCCATGGAGCGGTTTCGGAGATATAGAGGTGCAACCTTTTTCGATTTTTCCAAGATGGCGCCTGTACCACGTGACCTATGACATCATAATTATCACAAAATTCTACAGGAAGAGCTGCTCATATTCTGAAAATTTAGTGACCATCGGACTAACAGGTGCAGAGGATTTTTAAAATCCTGATCAGATCAAGCGTTGTACTTGTTGAATTATGACGTCATAATGAAGGCACCGATGACATCATCATCAACATATCAATGTTTAATTTTTTTCCATTGAGCGGTTTGGGAGATCGAGGTGTGACGTTTTTCCAAGATGGCGTCCATATCACATGATCTATCACGTCATAATTTTGAACAAAAAATTTCTGCAGGCAGAGGAACTCCTCTGGTAAAGTTTCGTGCCAATGGGAACAACGGTGCCGATAAAAATGAATTTAAAAAATGCAGACATGTATGCACGTACGCACGACATACGCACCCGAATGCTTACCCCTGATTTTCACTTCGCTGGCGCAGGGTAATAACAAATTTGACTTCACTGTTCCAATAATTATGGAGGGCACTGTATCTACATCACTTTTGCTTACAAGTGGTTTTAGACAGCAACCTCTTCCATGTGAATATCATCTTCAGGATTACTTGTGAAAGTGTGCCAATTGATTGTGATCACAACTTGTGTGAGTGTGTGTGGATTATTTTGACCATAAAAAGCAATGGAAGCATCGATGAACCAAAACTGATATCAGTCATATATATCTGTTTTAATTCAGGTTCTCTACCTTTAGTGATTAATAAGATGAATTAAACACAGTACTGTACTGCAAAGAGCATTGGAATAAATCACTGAAGATAATTTAACAACAATGTTATTGTAATGTATGATTATAATTTTTATTTTTCTTCCTCAAATAGATACAAGGCAGCCAATCCAAGTCCGAAGGTTCTGCAAAGTGTTCTGATAAAGGAAAACCTCAAACGACTCCTTCCACATCCTCATGTAGGTATCAGGATGATCCTAAATATGACAAAGTGACATTATGTCTGTTTCAGTGCAGTTATCACATGGTTTAATGTGGCATTGTAGGAGCTATGCTCCAACGTAAATCGAAAGAATGGACGCGACAAAAAGCTGGAATTCGCCCGAGTTTCTTTATTGTGTCAAATCAACTCGGGTACTCTGAAAAGCCCGTTTATCGGGCAGCAATATATATACACATTATCCCGGAGCGTTTGCCCGGGAAAGGCGAGAGGGGGCATGCCCGTGCGTCCCGGACGAGGCCTGGCAAGTCGAGAGCGGGCATGCCCGGGTGTCCCGGACGAGCCCGGCATGGTGATCGCTCCGCGTCCTCGGTAGGTGCAAGGCGATTGTGTATACCAAGCGGTAGCCGCTACACACGTCCCCCCAGAATCGACTTGCACTGGCAGGGTCAATTTAAGGGGGGTCCTGATGACCCGGCCGAAGCGACCCCTGGTGGGTCGTGGGGGGGGGGGTCCGGTGTGGTGGTTGGCGGTCGAGTGGGGGGCACCGTGGACGGGGGGCGGCCTCGCCGCGGCGGAAGGGCCAACCGTGGCGTTTGGTCGATGTCCACGTGCGCCGGCCTGAGGCGGTCCACCGCAATCCGGTCCGACCTGCCGCCGATGTCGATGACGAACGACTTGTTGTCCCGTCGCAGGACCTGGAAGGGCCCGTCGTATGGCGGCCGGAGTGGCCCCCGATGTGCGTCATGACGCACAAAAACGTACTCCGCTGTGCGAAGCGCTGGGGGGACGTAGGACTGGGGGTCACCGTGGTGGGACGTTGGCACGGGGGCAAACCGTCGGGCGGTCTCCTGGAGGTCCGAACGCTGGTGAGCTGCGGACCAGGGACTGGTAGCATCGGGCACGAATTCGCCCGGGACGCGTAGCGCCTGGCCATAGACAAGCTCGGCGGTGGATGCCCGGAGGTCCTCCTTGGGGGCCGTGCGGAGGCCCAAAAGGACCCACGGCAGCCGGTCGGCCCAACCGCCGTCCTGAAGGCCGGTCATGAGCGCGGCCTTCATGGAGCGGTGGAATCGCTCGCACAACCCATTGGCTTGGGGGTGGCAGGCCGTAGTACGGTGGAGCTTGACCCCCAGGTTGCGGGCGACCGCGCCCCACAGCTCGGAGGTGAACTGCGGTCCGCGGTCCGACGAGATGTCCGCCGGTGCGCCGAAGCGGGCGACCCAGGTGGCGATGAAAGCCTGCGCCACGTCGGCGGTGGTGGTGGAGATGAGGGGAACGGCCTCCGGCCACCTGGTGGTCCTGTCCACCATGGTGAGCAGGTGTGTGAAACCCCGTGATGGGGGGAGGGGGCCCACCAGGTCCACGTTGACGTGGTCGAAACGTCGTTCGGGCACGGTGAAAGGTGCCAGCAGGGCCTGGGTGTGTCGGTGGACCTTGGCCTTTTGGCAGGCTGTGCAGGTGCTGGTCCAATCGCGGACGTCCCGTCGAAGGCCGTGCCAGACGAATCGCGCCGACACCAGCTTCTGGGAAGCTTTCCGGCCCGGGTGGGAAAGGCCGTGGAGGGAGGCGAAGATGCGGCGTTGCCAGGTAACGGGCACGATGAGGCGAGGCTGGCCTTGGGAGACGTCGCAGAGCAGGACAGTGTCCGCGAAGGGGATGTCGGCCAGGCAGAGGCCCGTGTCCGCCGCCCGGAGGGCTTGCACCGTGGTGTCGGTGGTTTGGTCCGCCGCCATAAGCGCGAAGTCCACGCCGAGGTGGACCGCGTTCGCGCTGGCCCGAGAAAGACAGTCGGCCACGGCGTTGTCTTTGCCGGCGACGTGCCGGATGTCCGTGGTAAACTCCAACACGCCGGAGAGGTGGCCCTGTTGGCGGGCCGACCACGGCTCCGTGACCTTGGCCATTGCGTAAACCAACGGCTTGTGGTCGACGAACGCCGTGAAGGGTCGGCCCTCCAGGAGGTGGCGGAAATGGCGAACGGCCAGGTGTAGACCGAGGAGCTCACAGTCAAACGTGCTGTATTTGAGCTCGTTCGGCCGGAGTTGCCGGCTGAAAAAAGCGAGTGGCTGCCAAACCCCGTTCACCCATTGCTCATGTACGGCGCCCACCGCGTAGTCGGAGGCATCCGTGGTGAGGGTGATGGGAGCGTTGAGCACCGGGTGAGCGAGCAGTGTTGCGTCGGCGAGGGCCCGCTTTGAGCTTTTAAAGGCCGCGTCCATTGCTGCGGACCAGACGACGTCGTGCTTGGCCGGCTTGCCCCGGAGGGCTTCGTAGAGGGGCCGCATGAGTTGAGCAGCGCGGGGCACGAAGCGGTGATAGAAATTCACCATTCCCAGGAATTCCTGCAGGGCCTTTATGGAGCGGGGACTCGGAAACGTGGTGATGGCCTCGACCTTGGTTGGCAGCGGCACGGCCCCGTTCTTGGTGATGTGGTGGCCCAAAAAATCAACGGCCGTCGTGCCGAAGTGGCATTTGGCCGGGTTGACGATGAGGCCGTGCTCGCTGAGGCGCCCGAACAGTGTTCGGAGGTGGAGGAGGTGCTCGGCCCGGGACGTGCTGGCGACGAGGATGTCGTCCAGGTAAACAAAGATTAACGGCAGGTCGCGCAGCACGCCGTCCATCAAGCGCTGGAACGCCTGAGCCGCGTTCTTGAGGCCAAACGGCATTCGCAGGAATTCGAATAAGCCGAACGGCGTGATGACGGCCGTTTTTGGGCCTCGGCCGCCCTGACAGGTACCTGGTGATATCCTCGTATTAAATCGATCTTTGAAAAAATGACCCGTCCTGCCAAATGGGCGGAGAAGTCTTGGATGTGCCGGATCGGATACCTGTCGGGGGTGGTAGCGTTGTTAAGGCGGCGGTAGTCGCCACATGGGCGCCAGCCGCCCCCTGGTTTTGGGACGATGTGTAGTGGCGAAGCCCACGCGCTATCGGAGCGCCGCACGATGCCGAGGTGTTTCAAAGCGTCGAACTCGGCTTTGGCCACAGCGAGCTTGGCTGGGTCGAGGCGGCGGGCTCTGGCGTAGACCGGCGGGCCCGTGGTTGGTATGTGGTGCTCGATCCCATGTCGTACTGCGACGGCCGAAAACGTCGGCCGCGTGAGGGCCGAGAACTCCGTGAGCAGGCGAGCAAACTCGTTCGCCGCCGGGAGGGCGCATGCCAGCTCGGTCGGAGCGGAGCTGCTCAATGTGCATGCCAGGGAGCTGAAGGTCTCGGCGTTGATGAGGCGACGCCGTTGGACGTCCACCAGCAGTCCGTGTGCGCAGAGGAAGTCGGCACCTAGCAGAGCCATGGGCACGCTTGCGGTTACAAAAGTCCAATTAAAGCGTTGGCCGCCGAAGCAGAGGGTGACGTTGCGCGGGCCGAAGGTGCGGATGGCCGATTCGTTGGCCGCAACCAAGGAGGGGCCGCAAACCACGGACTGCCTGTCCTGATCGGAGGCGGGTATGACGCTCAGTTGGGCGCCGGTGTCACACAGGAAGCACCGTCCGGACGCTTTGTCCGTGATGAAAAGTAAGTTGCCCGTGTGGCCGGTGCTCATGGCTGGTAATGAACGCCGGCCCGGCCGCTTCCCGGCTTGCCGAAGGTGCATGGGGGTCGGCATGTCCGGGCCTTCTGTCCGAACCTGGCATGATAATAACACCACGCCTGGTCAGGTGGAGGCTCCGGTCGTCGTGCTGGAGGTGGTCGGCGCGGCGTAGCGGCCGCCAATTGCGTCGGCAGTTCGGTCGTCGACCGTGCCGGGTGCTCGGGCGCCATGGGCGTTGCTTCGGATGGCGGTGGGCTCCAGGTCGCTGCTCCAATGCGTTGGCCTGCCGCGGAGATCTTGTTGGCTTCCCTGGCGAGGGCGCGGGGATCCGTGATCGTCATGCTTGCCAGGGCGAGGCGTACCGGGCTAGGCAGCTGATGGAGGAACAGCTCCCGGAACAGGAATGCCGGAGAGTGCTCGCCGAGCAGCGAAAGTATGTAGTCCATTCGCTCAGACGGGCGCGTGTGGCCAAGCTCGGGCAGGTCGAGCAGGCACCGTGCGCGTTCCACTGATGAGAGGGCGAAAGCGTCGAGGAGGAGATTTTTAATCGCGTCGTATTTGTCAGCGGCTGGCGGGCGCTGGAGGAGGCTGAGGGCGCAGGCTGCGGTGGCTGAGCCGAGTGCTGCTACCACATGGTGGAAGCGGGTGTCGTCGGCCGTGATGCCTCGCAGGGCGAACAGGGAGTCCGCCTGGGCGAACCAAACCGCCGCGTGAGCCTCCCAGAAGGTAGGCAGTTTGAGGGCAACTGCCGTGTCCATGTCGGGTCACCAATGTAGGAGCTATGCTCCAACATAAATCGAAAGAATGGACGCGACAAAAAGCTGGAATTCGTCCGAGTTTCTTTATTGTGTCAAATCAACTCGGGTACTCTGAAAAGCCCGTTTATCGGGCAGCAATATATATACACATTATCCCCGAGCGTTTGCCCGGGAAAGGCGAGAGGGGGCGTGCCCGGGCGTCCTGGACAAGGCCTGGCAAGTCGAGAGCGGGCATGCCCGGGCGTCCTGGACGAGCCCGGCATGGTGATCGCTCCGCGTCCTCGGTAGGTGCAAGGCGATTGTGTATACCCAGCGGTAGCCGCTACAGCATCAAATATACATTAAAATTTGTGTGTGTCCATATTGAAGATTTATGTTATAATTTGGATTATATGAGAAGAGATCGACAGTAATTAAACATTACCATTTTCTTTGTGGCGTAGTATCTCAAGGTGCTTTGTAATGACATTGAAGCTCCAAGCTCCTTGGATTCTTTGCTCATCCCCTTTCCCTGTTTCATTGTCTTGAGGTTGATGGTATCCATAGGACAAAAGAAGTTAAAGAAAACTTGAGCAAGAACAGGATTTTGGATGGAGTTGTTTTGTTTCAACTTGCAGAAAAGAGGGTTCCTAAATACTTCACCAATAATGTTCACAGAACATTGGTGTAAGGGCAGCCATGTTGTAAGACATGGACTATACTGTATTGTAAGACACTGTGATGGCAGATAAGACAGCCTCTCATTGGTCTGGTGATGGTAAATCCTTGCAATGGAATGTTCCCAAGAAATAAGCCCCTAAACCATCTCTATTCGGCAGATTAAATGCTAACAATGTTCCAAGTCAATTGTGGAAGGCTCATGATAAGAGATTTCTGTGGGGTCTCTCCTACCCAGACATCATCCTCTCTCTGGTGTGTACAGCCAACCCATACATGCTTGGTGGTAAAGCATGTAAAAGCAAATGCATGCATCTGAATCCAGGATATGGTGGTACTGCATTTGAATGGAAGGATTATTGTTTCTTTCTTCCCCTGGTGTTTGTTAATGACCAGAATATTATAAAAAGCATGTTATCTCCATTGCCATGGCTTGCATGCCAACAACAACTACTATACTACTACTACTACTACTACTACTACTACTACTACTACTACTACTACTGCTACTACTACTACTGCTGCTGCTGCTGCTGCTGCTGCTGCTGCTACCAACTGCCCAAATTTTTCCACCTTCTTGTGGGGTCGGCCAGGCAATGTTTCTGAACCAGGTTTTTCACAAACTGGCTTGCTCAGCTTGACATTCGCCAAAACTTGATAATCTAGAATTTGGTTAAGGAGCTGATGATAACTCGCTCACTCTTCATGAAAAACACCTTGGGATCTTGAACATCCACCAATGACCAGTGCTGTAAAATGGGTGCATCCTCAATTCCAGGCTAGTTCAGGCAAGTGTGCGTTCCTCTAAGCTATTCTGCAAGTCATAGTTTCCACACCAAAAAAACAGCAAAATCTAACCATTCATTTTGCTATTGATAAATTAATGGAGGCAAGCACTCCAACAGATAAATGAGTCAAGTTTAAATTATTACAGGCAGGAGTAGAACGGCATTCGATCGAGCGCATGCCTCCACCAGGTGGAACAGTTTGAAGGAGCAGCGCTCCTGCTTGAGATAGACGAAGTGACGGACAAGACACAAACTCGTCCGAGAAGATGTTTATTGTATAATCAACTCGGGAACTCTGAAAGCCCGTTTATCGGGTTCGCATATATATAATCCAAGCCAAAAAGCATACGTCAGAACCAAAGCCACGCCTCTCAGGCGAGGCACGCTTTGGTGGTCATGTGACCGACAGGTGCAAACAATTATAACCTCGGCGCCGCGGTTTGTCCGCCGGTTACGTCACCGGCTTGGGCAAGGAGATTATGTTGCTGGTCTCGAGCTTTGGGGGACCCATGGGTCGCTACACACGCCCCCCCAGAATCGACTTGGTCCAGGAAGGTCAACCTGAGGGGGGTCCGGATGACCCGACCGAAACGACCCCTGGCTGGGCGCGGGGGGGGGGGGGGGGTCAGGTGTGGTGGTGGGTGGCCGGGCGGGGGGTGCAGTGGACGGGGGGCGGCCGCGCCTCGGTGGGAGAGCCGGCCGTGGCGGCTGGCCGACGTCCATGTGGGCCGGCTTGAGGCGGTCCACCGAAATCCAGTCCGCCCGGCCGCCGATGCTGACGACGAAGGACTTGTTGTCCCGTCATAGGACCCGGAAGGGTCCGTCGTATGGTGGCCGGAGCGGCCCCCGGTGCGCGTCGTGGCACACAAAGACATACTCCGCCGTGCGGAGTGCTGGGGGGACGTAGGATTGGGGGTTGCCGTGGCGGGACGTGGGCACCGGGGCGAAACGTTGGGCGGCCTCCTGGAAGTCCGTGCGCTGGCGCGCGGCGGACCAGGGGCTGGTGGCGTCGGGCACGAACTCGCTCGGGACGCGGAGGGCCTGGCCGTACTCCAGCTCGGCGGTGGACGCCTGGAGGTCCTCCTTTGGAGCCGTGCAGAGGCCCAAAAGGACCCACGGGAGCCGGTCGGCCCAGCCGTCGTCCTGGAGGCCGGCCATGAGTGCGGCCTTCATGGAGCGGTGGAACCGCTTGCACAACCCGTTGGCCTGGGGGTGGTAAGCCGTGGTGCGGTGCAGGGTAACGCCCAATGTGTGGGCGACCGCGCCCCACAGTTCGGACGTGAAATGTGGGCCGCGGTCCGACGAGATGTCCGCCGGTGCACCGAAACGCGTGACCCAGGTGGCGATGAACGCCTGGGCCACGTCGGCGGTGGTGGTGGAGGCGAGGGCCACGGCCTCCGGCCACCTGGTGGTCCTGTCCACCATGGTAAGCAGGTGGGTGAACCCCTGCGATGGGGGCAGGGGACCCACCGGGTCCACGTGGACGTGGTCGAAACGTCACTCGGGCACGGTGAAAGGAGCCAGCGGAGCCTGGGTGTGACGGTGGACCTTGGCCCCCTGGCAGGGTGTGCAGGCGTTGGCCCAGTCGCGGACGTCCCGTCGCAACCCGTGCCAGACGAAACGTGCCGACAGCAGCCTCTGGGACGCCTTCCGGCCCGGGTGTGAGAGGCCGTGGAGCGAAGCAAAAATGCGACGCCGCCAGGTGACCGGCACACCAGGGCGAGGTCGGCCTTGGGAGACGTCACAAAGCAGGACCGTGTCCGCGAAGGGGACGTCAGCCAAGCGGAGGCCCGTGTCCGCCACCCGGAGCGCCTGCACCGTGCCGTCGGTGGCCTGGTCCGTCGCCATCAGGGCGAAATCGACACCGAGGTGGACGGCGTTGGCGCCAGCTCGAGAAAGGCAGTCGGCCACGGCGTTGTCCTTTCCGGCGATGTGCCGGATGTCCGTGGTGTATTCCGACACGGCGGAGAGGTGGCACTGCTGGCGGGCCGACCACGGCTCCGTGACCTTGGCCATGGCGAAAATCGATGGCTTGTGGTCGACAAAGGCCATGAACGGGCGGCCCTCCAGGAGGTGGCGAAAATGGCGGATGGCCAGGTACCGCCCGAGAAGCTCGCGGTCGAAAGTGCTGTACTTCAACTCGTTGGGCAGGAGTTGCCGGCTGAAGAACGCGAGCGGCTGCCAGGCCCCGTTTACCCATTGTTCATGAACCACGCCCACGGCGTCGTCGGAGGCGTCTGTGGTGAGCCGCATGAGTTGCGCAGCTCGGGGCACGAAGCGGTGATAAATGTTCACCATCCCGAGGAACTCCTGCAGCGCCTTGACGGAGCGGGGGTGCGAGAAAGCGGTGATGGCCTCGACTTTGGCCGGTAGCGGCACGGCGCCGTTCCGGGTGATGCGGTGGCCCAAAAACTCGATCGTCGCCACACCAAAGTGACATTTGGCCGGGTTGACGATCAAGCCGTGCTCGCTGAGGCAGCCGAACAGTGTCCGGAGGTGGAGGAGGTGCTCGGCTCTGGACGTGCTGGCGACGAGGATGTCGTCCAGGTAGGTAAAGAGGAACGGCAAGTCACGCAGTACGTCGTCCATCAGGCGCTGGAATGCCTGTGCCGCGTTTTTGAGGCCGAAGGGCATCCAGAGGAATTCGAAGAGGCCGAAAGGTGTAATAACGGCCGTCTTCGGGATGTCGGCCGGGCGGACGGGCACCTGGTGGTACCCCCGAATCAGGTCCACTTTTGAAAAAATGGTCCGCCCCGCCAACCGGGCGGAAAAATCCTGAATGTGCGGGACGGGGTACCTGTCGGGGGTAGCGGCATCGTTGAGGTGGCGGTAGTCGCCGCATGGCCGCCATCCGCCCCCCGGCTTCGGGACGATGTGCAGCGGCGAGGCCCAGGTGCTGTCGGAGCGCCACACGATGCCGAGGCGCTCCAGCGCGGCGAACTCGGCCTTGGCGACGGCGAGTTTGGCTGGGTCGAGACGGCGAGCTCGGACGTACACGGGCGGGCCCGTAGTGGGAATATGATGCTCGATGCCGTGACGCACCGCAACGGCCGAAAACGTCGGTCGCGTGAGGGCCGGGAACTCCGCGAGGAGACGCGCGAAGTTGTCTGCCAACGGGAGGACGCAGGAAAGCTCGGTGGACGCAGAACGGCTGAAGGCGCACGCCAGCGAGCTGAAAGTTTCGGCATTGACGAGACGCCGACGTTTAACGTCGACCAGTAGCCCATGGGCACAAAGGAAATCGGCACCGAGCAAAGCCATGGGGACGTCCGCCGTCACAAACTCCCAGCGAAAGAGCTGGCTGCCAAAGCGGAGGGCGACGGTGCGTGGGCCGAAGGTGCGGATGGCGGAGCCGTTGGCCGCGATTAAGGAGGGGCCACAAATGGCGGCCCGCCTGTCCTCCGCCGGAGCGGGAATGACGCTTAGCTGAGCGCCGGTGTCGCAGAGAAAACGCCGCCCCGACGCTTGGTCCATGATGAATAGCAGGTTTCCGGAACGGCCGGTGCTCATGGCTGGTAGTGAGCACCGGCCCGACCGTTTCTCGACTTGCCGAACGTGCACTGGGGTTGACATGATCGGGCCCGCCGCCCGAACCTGGCGTGGAAATAACACCAGGCCGGGTCTGGCGGGGGCTCCGGTCGACGCGTCGGGACCGGGCGACGCGGCGTCGCCGCTGCCAGTCGCGCCGGCCCGGCGGCCTCCGGGAAGGAAGCTGCGTCGCGGGCGTCGGGCGGGAAACTGCGCCACGGGCGCCGACTGGGCGGCGGGCGGGCTCCCGGCAGCCACCCCGACGAGCTGGCTCGCCGCTCCGACGAGCTGGCTTGCCGAATCGATCTTGTCGGCCTCCCTGGCGAGGTTGCGGGGGTTCGCGATGGTCGTGCTTGCCAGGGCGACCCGGACCTGGGCCGGGAGCTGGCGGAGAAAAAGCTCTCAGAAAAGGAAATCCGAGGGGTGCTCGCCGAGCAACGCGAGCATGTAGTCCATACGTTCGGACGGGCGCGTATCGCCGAGCTCAGGAAGGTCGAGCAGGCGTCGTGCGCGTTCAGCCGGTGAGAGGGCGAAAGCGCCCAGAAGAAGTGCCTTGATGGCGTCGTACTTGCCGTCAGCGGGCGGGCTCTGGAGGAGGCTCAGGCAGAGGGCGGCGGTCACGGAGCCGAGCGCGGCGACCACGTAATGGTATTTCGTGGTGTCCTCCGTAATGCCACACAGGGCGAACTGGGAGTCCGCCTGAGCGAACCAGACGGCGGCATGTGCTTCCCAGAAAGTGGGCAGTTTGAGGGACACTGCCGTGTCCATTGCGTGTCGTAAACTCGGGGTCACCAGTGAAGGAGCAGCGCTCCTGCTTGAGATGGACGAAGTGATGGACAAGACACAAACTCGTCCGAGAAGATGTTTATTTTATAATCAACTCGGGAACTCTGAAAGCCCGTTTATCGGGTTCGCATATATATAATCCAAGCCAAAAAGCATACGTCAGAACCAAAGCCACGCCTCTCAGGCGAGGCACGCTTTGGTGGTCATGTGACCGACAGGTGCAAAGAATTATAACCTCGGCGCCGCGTTTTGTCCGCCGGTTACGTCACCGGCTTGGGCAAGGAGATTATGTTGCTGGTCTCGAGCTTTGGGGGATCCATGGGTCGCTACAAGTTTATATTTTGTATCCCACTGATAGGCCAGATCTGGATCCGGACATGAACCAAAATTTAATTGTCTTGTTCTTGTCATCTAACCAACTCGTCCACCATGTTTTGTCATAATCAGTTAAAAATTTTTTTGAAACACCGCCCTATATACCATTTTTGTCCTTATCTGTCAATGGTGAAGAATCGCTTTAAATTTTAAATATTCTCGTATCTGGATTCAGATCTTCACAAAACCCATGTTGATTTATCTTTGTCACACACACACAACCTGTCCACAAAATTCTGTCCGATTCCGTCCATATCTTTTTGGGATATCTTGCTATTTATATCACTTTTAGCCCTATCGCTCAACGGTGAAGAATCACTTTTACAAATTCTCTGATCTGGATTCAGATTCAAATCTTCACCAAAATTGTTTCAATTTTTCCTGGCCACACCTCTAAGCTGCCCACGAGGTTTCAACCGTATCTGTCAGCAGGTTTTTGAGATATCATGCTATATATCGTTTTTTCTCAAGCACTTAATGGTGAAGAATCACATAAAAATTCTCGGATCCAAATCTGGATCCGGATCTTCACCAAATCCAAATCGATTCATTGTTGTCATACGTGCAACCTCTCCACCAAGTTTCGTCAGAATCCGTCCACAACTCTTTGAGATGTCGTGGCTTAGACAAACACATATACAAACAGATAGGGGTGAATATATCACCTTTGGTGGCAGAGGTAAATATCAATTTTTTCACAGACTATACACATTTTTGGGAATTCAAATACATAATGTCATCTATCTAGTACTAAGTAGGTGGTCACAATATATACAGTCACGTGAAAAAGTAAGTACACCCCATGTAAAGTTTTGACTTTTTCAACATATTTCAACATACAGCTATTTGATATTCATTTCAACAATATTGACAGATAAAGGTGATATAATATAACAAATATCATGAACCATTTACATTTTGTAGTCCATTGTATAATTTAAATAAACATAAATGCAAATTTCGCATGTGGAAAAAGTAAGTACACCCTTGGCTCTAATAGGTGGTATTGCCCCCTTTGGCAGAAACAACCTCAAGTAGGCGTTTCTTATAACTGTCTACCAGTCTCTGACATCGACTGGGAGAAATTTTTGCCCACTCCTCCATGCAGAATTCTTTCAGCAGTGTGATGTTTGAGGGGTTTCTTGCATGCACAGCTCGTTTCAAATCCCCCCACAACATCTCGATGGGATTTAGATCCGGGCTTTGACTTGGCCATTCCAGAACCCTCCATTTCTTTCTTTTCAGCCATTCCTTGGTGGATTTACTGGTATGTTTAGGGTCATTGTCATGTTGCAAGGTCCACCTTCGGTTGAGCTTCAACTTTCCAACAGATGGCCTCACATTATCCTCAAGCACCCTCTGGTACAATGAAGAATTCATAGTGGATTCTATGATGGTGAGCTGCCCAGGCCCTGATGCAGCAAATCTGCCCCAAACCATAATATTTCCACCACCATGCTTTGCAGTTGGTATCAGGTTCTTGTGGTCAAATGCTGTTTTTTGTTTTCGCCAAACATTTATTCTCGTACTGTGGCCAAATAGCTCTACCTTTGACTCATCTGTCCAGAGCACATTGTTCCAGAAGTGCTGGTCTTTGCCTAGGTGTTAATTGGCAAATTTTAGTCTTGCCCTGATGTTCTTTCTGGACAGCAAAGGTTTCCTCCCATGTAGATCTAATTTGTGCAGCCTCTTTCTAATGGTAGACTCATGCACTTTGACATCAACAGTGGCAAGAGCTACCTGTAGGTCCCGTGATGACGTTCTGGGGTTCTTTGAGACTCCTTTCAGCATCTTGCGGTCTGCTCTCGGTCTGAACTTGCTGGGGCGGCCTAGCCTGAACAAGTTGGCAGTTGTTTGGAATCTTCTCCACTTCTAGATGATCTTCCGGACAGTCGAATGATTGATTTCAAATTGTTTGGAGATCTTTTTAAATCCCTTCCCAGACTCGTAGGGCTCTATAACCTTCTTTCTGAAGGCCTCAGAGAGCTCTTTTGATCTAGGCATGGTGATGTCGCACACTTCAACAACAAAGAGCAAACCAAACTAAATGTCTGAGGTTTAAATAAGACAGGTTCCTCCAAGATCCTCTCTAACGATGTTCTAATCATTTGCACTTGAGCTGGTGCACCTGATTCTAATTTTAGGTATTTGAAGTAGTGATAAATGTAGGGGTGTACTTACTTTTTCCACATACGAAATTTGCATATATGTTTATTTAAATTATACAATGGACTACAAAATGTAAATGTTTCATGATATTTGTTATAGTATATCACCTTTATCTATCAATATTGTTGAAATGAAGATCAAATAGCTGTATGTTGAAATTTGTTGAAAAAGTCAAAACTTTACATGGGGTGTACTTACTTTTTCACGTGACTGTATGTCCAAGCCCTTATGGTGATGCAGACGAAAAATAGCAAAGTTTCTAGACTGAGGACAGAGTTGCTAAGTTACAAAGTTGCTAGACTGAGGACGGAGTTGCTAAGTTACAAAGTTGCTAGACTGAGGACAGAGTTGCTAAGTTACAAAGTTTCTAGACTGAGGACAGATGTTGAGAAGTTCATGAAACCTCATGTATGTCTCTGGAGTTCCTTGGCATCAGAATCAGCTATAACCTGTCTTTGGCAGATCAGATATCCCAACTAGCTTCCAAAACTTGCAATCACCTAGGAATACTCCAATAAGCCGGATCCTTCCTCTGCCATCTTGAATTTATAACTGTGTACAATGTCTTCATGTAAAGTATCATGAAATATGATGCCCCTCTATGGGCCTGCAGCGCTGATTGACATTGTGACCCTTTGAGTGTAAACATAGCATTTAGTTCTTAGGTTCTCCATGTCATTGGCATCCCATCACTGGAGGCTAATTCTCAAAATCTGATCCTCACTTACCCCAGACAGAGAAGAAAGAACAGGAGGAAAATGCATAGGACAATGTTGAGAGGGGCTCAAGAACTGCAATAAACCCCAAAAGAGCATCGATAAAATTGTGCTTGCAATAAAAAATGCTTGCGATAAAAAAAAAAATTTACATCGATAAAATGTAAAATAAAACGTGATTTTACAATTTGAGGGAATTATAGTCCACAGTACAAATTGGGTGAAGAAGAAAAACAAGATTCGACTTAATTTGGTGAAAAGACAAAACTTTGCATTCACCCCAAATGCTCATCGGACTTTGTCGATTTAAAAAATAAAAGCAGAACTTTGACATTGTTGTTAATCTTACCTTTGTATTATCTTCAGTTCAAGTTCAGTATTATGTTCATGGAAAGTCACACGGAGCAGAATATGACTTTTTGGAGAAGCTGCGATCATGTTTGCATGAGCAGTACGTGAATGTGAGATCTCCAAAAGACCTCTCCACTTGCGGTCCCATGCCTGGCCTCATTTTCTGTGTCAATGCCTCCAAAGTGGCTACCGAAGCCAACAAAGCTCTTGGACATGTTAAGGGTAAAAAGTGAAATTTTCATCATGAATTCTTTCAAATTGTATGAATTATGTGTGAACAATTGCAGTTCATATAAAGCAAAGCGATGTTTGGTGAGATAATGAAAGTCTCTGTTTTGCTTTCAGGCCAACCTGCAGTACTGATTGTGATGAATAACTTTCCAAAGGAAACGTACCGAAAGGCGCATCACAGTGCCGAGCACATCCAAGCAGAGAATGTCCTTGTCGTGGTGGATTGCTTCTTCTTCGAATCAGATGGCATGTATGACTGTGAGGAGAATAACCAGGCCGTGGAACGAGTGGCAAAGGAAATTGCATCAAAGACAAATATCTCTGGACACCATGCTGACATACAAAGAATAGTCTTTACAAAATTAATTTAAATGGTGGAAATCGTTACCTCCATCAGCGGAGGTTATGTTTTCGGCTGTAATTAGAATGATGATGCTGTGATGATCTATTCTGGATTCAATTTGTAAGCTACTTATAAGCTGGAGAAAAATTTGGTGTTTACGATAACCATGGTGGGTGTAGTGAGAATTTTTTAACACAGACGTTTTAGTCAATGGTTCAAATATCCCAACTGTATGGTTAATTTGGTGTTCAAAAGTTCATAGGCACACCAAGCTCCCAGGACCTAAACTAAATATGCTTCTTTATTTGGGTAATACTTTTAAAAAGTCTTTGGCATGTGACTACAAAGGAATTGCATGCTATGAGGGCATGTTGAAAAGTAATGCCTCCTTTATTATTTTTCTCCAAAACAGGTAAAGATATTCAAATGAAAACAAAGCACGGTCCGCACATTAGTTCTTTCCTGCCATTGAGTGTGAAGTTTCGTGATTTTGACACGAGATGTCTCAGTGCTGCGTTAGTCAAGATTGTAGAGGGCAGGGCGATGTTTCCAGTGCTGTGAAGGGTGCCTCCGTCGAAGGTCATGGGTCTTGCAACAGGACAAAGACCCAAACACACTTCAAATAGCACCCATGAATGGTTCAAGACAAAACGCTGGACTGTTCTGAAATGGCCAGGAATGAGTCAAGATCTAAATCCCATTGAGCACCTGCGGGGGAAGGGCTGAGGGGGGGGGGGGGGAGGGGGGGGAGGGGAGTCTGTAATATCCCATTGAACACTTGGCAATGCCATTTCTTTTTATTTTCTGATTTAAAAGGATATATTAGGTTCTGATTCAAAAACAAAGGTTCTGTAATATTGACAGTGAAATAAAGAATTGTGGAGACCAAATACTTTTGTCAATTTCAACTTATTTTTGGAGAAAATTGGGAGTTATTTGAAAAAAGTGCAAGGGTGCCAATATTTTTGGCCATGACTGTATATACACTGTTACGTTTAATTTAATGTTTTATACAGTGAAGAAAACAAAATGTAACGAGGTCAATTGATCTTTAAGCTCAAGAAACGGCAGCAAACAGTGGCTGTACTTATTTATAACTTTGTTTGTACAAATTATGACTGACAATGAGCAACTAATATTACTAACCTGGCTTTACGAACAGCATTTTTATAATACTTATAAATATGCAGCATTCTAATTTTTCGCATTCCATTCTTGTTTTGCTGCTGAACACTTTCGCAACCTGTTTGATTAACAGCTGGTCATGTTCTCTTGTGAATTGTCAGTGCTTCCACAATAACACTTAATACAAGATCGAAAGCATTTGTTGGGCCATCTTATCAATCTACTCGATCATACACATTCATCCCTTGACCCAAAATGACATTTTATGAAATTGCTTGAATACATGCTCTCAAGTATTTTTATATGACCACAAATTATTTGGGGTCCATATTCCTCAAGGGTCTTATTAGTCTCGCCCCAAAGGGGTTCCGAGATTATTGTAACGCCCTTGTGTTTATCTGTGTGTCTGTGTGTCTTTGTCTATAATATATATTTTCACTTTAAAAAAAAATAATTCTGCGACCGCTTATCTGATTGACGTGAAACTTTAAACATAGGAGGAACTCCCAATGGTGAATATTTTGTTGATAACTCTGACATAAGTCACATGCTATGGCAGCCATATTGTATGAAAACAAAAAGATGGGAGATATTCTCTGATACCTTTCAACGAATTTAAAAAAATACATTTAGCATATGTCATCAACTCCTCAATGAGTAAATAGGGTGATAATGCTGATCTCATTGGTGAAGTGGTATTCCAGCCATAATTGGTTGAACCAAAATCCTTATTCGAAACATCATATATCTGATCTACAACCCAATGCGAGTAAAGAATTAAATGAATAATGTCATTGAACAGGTGGTTTGGTGGCCATACTTGATTGAAAATAAAAACATAAAAAATCTTCTTCTCCAGAACCGCTTAACAGATTCATGCAAAACATCATACGTATGACCGACTAGCCATGGGGAATATACGCTACATGGCCAAAAGTATGCGGACACCCCCTTCTAATTAGTGGATTCGGCTGTTTCAGCCACACCCATTGCTGACTGGTATATATAATCAAGCACACAGCCATGCAATCTTGAGGGAGGGAGGGGAGGGGGGGGAGGGGCAGGGGGAGGGGAGGGAAGGTGTGGATGGTGGGGGGGGGGCAGGGGGAGGAAAGGGGTGGAGGGGGCAAGGGGGAATGGGGGGGAAGAGGGAAGGAGGGGAAGGGGAGGGGGGAAGGAGGGGGGAAGGAGGGGGGTCTGGCGGCGAGGATGGAACATCACGTGATCGCTCTGAGTGAATCAGCGAGCTACTCTGGCACAGGCTGAGATTCAGTGTTTAATGTTCCTCGCTGAAATGTGCTAAGTTAAATATGAATAAAAATATGGATCTCATCATCGGAGGTCATTTTTAGGTAGGCCATGTCCTTCCCGGGCCCAATGGCCATGTCTATGCCAAAAATCAAATACGTGAGCGCGTCTGGCGGCGAGGATGGAACATCACGTGATCGCTCTGAGCGAATCAGCGAACTGCTCTGGCACAGGCTGAGATTCAGTGTATAATGTTCCTCACTGAAATGCGTTACGTTAACTATGAATAAAAATATGGATCTCGTCATCGGAGGTCATTTTTAGGTGGGCCATGTCCTTCCCAGGCCCAACGGCCATGTCTATGCCAAAAATCAAGTACGTGTACGCATCTGGTGGCGAGGATGGAATATCACGTAATCGCTCTGAGCGAATCAGCGAGCTGCTCTGGCACAGGCTGAGATTCAGTGTATAATGTTCCTCACTGAAATGCGCGACGTTATCTATGAATAAAAAATATGGATCTCGTCATCGGAGGTCATTTTTAGGTGGGCCATGTCCTTCCCAGGCCCAATGGCCATGTATATGCCAAAAATCAAGTATGTGAGCCTCTCCGTTTAGGAGTCTAAAGGTAACACACACACAAACTGTGTTTTATTTTTGTAGATAGATGTCAAAAGTCAACATAGGCTGAAGGTCAACCACTTCTTCAAATTTCTAAATTCCTCAATTTCCTTCTGATTGACTTGAAATTTGAATAGGATTTACATATTGGCTAACTGAATTCAACTACCAACTATTTTTGAGATCAGCGTAGGCCAAAAGGTCAACATAGGCCAAAGGTCAACCACTTTTTAAAAGAATTTCTAAAATCTCCAATTTTCATCCGATTGACTTGAAATTTGAAAAGGATTTTCATTGCATTGAACTGAATTCAACCACCATCTATTTTTGAGATCAGTATAGACCTAAAGGTCAACATAGGCCAAAGGTCAACAACAATTTCGAATTTCTAAAATCCTCAATTTTCATCCGATTGACTGGAAATTTGAATAGGATTTACATATCGGCTACTGAATTCAACCACCAACTATTTTTGAGATCAGCATAGGCCAAATGGTCAACCACCTTTTTCAAATTACTAAAATCCTCAATTTTCATCCGATTGACTTGAAATTAAAATGATATTTTCATATCAGCGAACTGAATTCAACCACCAACTATTTTTGAGATCAGCATAGGCCAAAAGGTCAACAAAGGCCAAAGGTCAACCACTTTTTTTCGAATTTCTAAAATCTTCAATTTTCATCCGATTGACTTGAAATTTGAATAGGATTTTCATAGCAGCTAACTGAATTCAACCAACAACTCTTTTTGAGGTCAAAAGGATGCTCTACTGAGTGCCATTCTACTTTGTTCTGTTTTGCCAAGTGTCGCTCTATGAGTGATTTTTCATCTGTCTGTCGGTCTGTTTGTGAACAAGATATCTCAAAAAGTTGTGGACGGATTCAAACGAAATTTGGCAGAGAGGTAGTGTATGTGACACAGACGAAATGATTAGATTTTGGTGAAGATCCGATTCGGATCTGGCTACTAGAGTTTTTAAGTGATTCTTCACCATTGGGAGATAGGGCCAAAAACGATACATAGCAGGATATCTCAAAAGGTTGTGGACAGGTTTGGACGAAACTTGGTGGAACGGTTCGGTGTCTGACAAGGACGATTCAATTCGATTATGATGAAGATCTGAATATGGATTCGGAAAAGAGAGTGATTTAAGTTTTAAGTGATTCTTCACCATTGAGAAGAGATTGGGCGAAAAGCGATATAAAACATGATCTACTACAAGAACGGCACTCAGTAGAGAGCATACCTGCGCCTGGTGAACAGTTTACTTTTTGTATCCCACTGATAGGCCGGATGTGGAATCGGCTTGTTCTTGTCACCGACCAACTCGTCCACCAAGTTTCGTCATAACTCGTTCATGACTTTTTAAAATATCATGTTGGATATCGCTTTTCACCTGATCTCTCAATGGTGAATAATCATTTCGAAATTAAATAACGATTGTAGCCGAATCCATATTCAGATCTTCACCGAAATCGAAACGAATATTCCTTTTCGCACACACAACCTTCTCCACCAAGTTTCGTCCAAATCCGTTGACAACCTTTTGAGATATCCTGCTCCATGTCGGTTTTGGCCCGATCACCCAATGCAATGGTGAAGAATCACTTAAAAAATTATAGTAGCCGGATGCGGATGGTCACCAGATTTAATCATTTCGTCCTTGTCACATTCACAACCTCTCCACCAAGTTTCGTCCAAATACATCCATAACTTTTTGAGATATCCTGCTATGTATTGTTTTTGGCCCTATCTCCCAATGGTGAAGAATCACTTAAAAATTAAATAATTCTCATATCCGAATCCATATCCAGATCTTCACAATCAAATCATTTCGTCCTTGTCACGTACGCTACCTCTATGCCAAATTTCGTCCGAACCCGTCCACAACTTTTCGAGATATCTTGTTCACAAACAGACCGACAGACAGACAAGTGTGAAAACGCAACCTCCATCCACCCTTGGTGGCGTAGGTAACGAGAATGTCCATTATAAACTAGAGAGCATACCTCGGCCAGGGTGAGCAGCTTACGTTTTGTAAGTTGTAAGTTTTGTAAATGACCTCTGTTAGGTCAGATCTGTAGGCGGAACTGACGCAAAATCTAATTGGCTTGTTCTTGTTGCCGAACCAAGTCATCCACCAAGTTTTGTCATAAGTCGTCCGCAACATTTTGAAATAATTATCATCCTATGTATCGTTTTTGGCCCCATCGCTCGATGGTGAAGAATGAAAAAAAAAACTATATCCGGATCTGCACTGGCGGATCCAGGGGATTGGGGGGGGGGGGGGGTGGGGGAGGAGTGCAGGGGTGCGCACCCCGTCCGCACACTTCGGAATTTCAATGATAAATTATAAGCTATGAATATCCTGGAACGGCCCTCGTGTCCAGATTATTTTGATAAAGGAACGTTCCAAGCAGCTTTCCAACGATCAGAGGTTACAGACACGGACACACACACACACACACACACACACACACACACACACACACACACACACACACACACACACACACATGCACACACACACACACACACACACACACACATACATACACACATATACACACACACACACGCGCACACACACACACACACACACACACACACACACACACACACACACACACACACACACATTGCATCAATTTAAGCAGAAGGAACAGCTGGGTCAGTCGGTGCACCAGTTCGTCGATCTGGGTATTAGTCATCGCGAATCTGCTGAACTGATGAACCAGCGAAGAACGCAAGGAACTGCAGAAACTTCCAAGAACGCACGAAATACCATTTCTGACGATCATTTTTTTTTTAATTTCCTGGGGGAGGACCCCCGGACCTCCTCTCAGCCTCCCCCCTCCAACCCCCCCAAGGGCAGATCCGGAACATTTTTAGGGGGAGGGGGATTCACTTGAGGTTAAAATATTCACAGATCGCAAAATCTCCCAGCAAGCCTCATTCAAGTCAATGTATTCATCTTCTATATTTTTTTTACTTAACAATATTTATCAAAAAGATGTAAAATGTCCATATTTTACATCAAATCTCAACACTGCGTATCAGGAATTAACACAGAGCGAGAGGAGAAAAGTAACGTGGATTTGATTCATTGCTGCGTGAAAGAAAAAGATGCGCGCGATGCAAACATACCTCCACCAGGTTGAACAGTTTACCTTTTGTATCGCACTGATAAACATAAACCGGATCTGGATTCGAATCTTCGCCAAAATCGAATAATCTCTGGCGCAGTTAGCACTTTCTCCAATGTTACAACTAAATAAATAAACTTTTCTTACCGAATAATTTCACGATGGGTGAGAAAATTTCACTATGGGAGAGGCTCCTTCGGAAGAAAACATGAAGGAATATAGTTACACTGCACTGCAGCAGGAATCTCTCACCTGTATCACACTTTCAGTATTCACGAATCACATAATACATTTTTAGTGCATGCGTGCACCGTGCACTCTGTGCTTGGACCAATGAAATCCAGCACGACATGCACGAGCGATGCCGCTCTCTGTTATTAAATAATTCCCACGAGCGCAATGGCAATTTAAGAGACTAGGGCATGCCCGTACTATATATATATCTAAAATTATATCCCCCCCCTCTATTTACATGAAATGGTTTGGTTCATGAAATGTTTTGGTCCATTCGCAACGCCAAAGCGAACGGGGAACGCTTTACATGAAATGGTTTGGTTCATGAAATGTTTTGGTCTATTCGCAACGCCAAAGCGAACGGCGAACGGCTTGCGAGTACAGTGACAACCCCCCCCCCTCTATTTACATGAAATGGTTTTAATTAGTTTTAAAACATAGTTTAACGCCAACATAGCGGCAACATAGTTTGCCAACGTGAAATAAATGAATACGCTCTCAAATGTGCCGTCGAGGCAGAGTGTGTTCGCCACGTTCGGCACACGCGATAGCTCGCTGCTCTCTGATTGGTTGAATCGTTTTTTGGACATAGCTCGGTAAGTAATTGTCCGATTAATTTAAAACCTTGAAAAGGCACATCCTCGGGTCCCCAGCAATATACCTGGCAAGTTTCAAGTATATCGGACCGGTAGTTGTCGAGAAACAGCGGTCGCATACACACACACAGACAGAGATTAGTGGAATTATAGATAGACTAGGGCATTGCCCGTACGTGGGTGCCCGTTCCTTGCCAAAAAAAAAAAAAACGCTACCCGTACGCTCTACCCCGCCCGTACGCCCGTAAACAAAAAAAACAACGCTCTTCGCTTCCGCCCTTCGCTCTGACTGAATTGGGAGAAATAATGCGCATATGAAATCGAGAAATTATTATTTTCTCCGGAAGAAATCGAATTACGAACCGTACCGTAATGGCGGTCAGCTCGTAACGCGCTCACCTCCGCTCGTTCTCACATCGGCCACGCCTACGCAACAAAGCGTTCTGTGATTGGCTGCCGGAAGTGAAGTCTTCACTGTCCGGAAGTTCGCAAATCGTCGCAGTTACGATGAATCGTTTTAATTTAATCGCAGTTTGAATTCGTTTTAAAACATAGTTTAACGGCAACATAGTTTTCCAACGTGAAATAAATGAATACGTTGTCAAATGTGCCGTCCGAGGTAGAGTCTGATCGCCACGTTCGGCACACGTGATAGCTCGCTGCTCTCTGATTGGTTGAAGCGTTTTTTGGACATAGCTCGGTAAGTACTTGTCCGATTAATTTAAAACCTTGAAAAGGCACATCCTCGGGTCCCCAGCAATATACCTGGCAAGTTTAAAGTATATCGGACCCGTGGTTGTCGAGAAACAGCGGTCACAGACAAACAAACACACAGACACACAGACACACAGAGATTGCTGGAATTATAGATAGACTAGGGCATGCCCGTACTATATATATGCCCGTACTATATATCTATCTAAAATTATATCCCCCCCCTCTATTTACATGAAATGGTTTGGTCCATTCGCAACGCCAAAGCGAACGGCGAACGGCTTGCGAGTACAGTGACAATCCCCCCCCCTCTATTTACATGAAATGGTTTCGTCCATTCGCAACGACCACAGAACCCCCCCCCTCTATTTACATGGAATGGTTTGGTCCATTCGCAACGCCGGCACACGCGATCGTTCGCTGCTCTCTGATTGGTTGAATCGTTTTTTGGACATAGCTCGGTAAGTAATTGTCCGATTAATATGAAACCTTGAAAAGGCACATCCTCGGGTCCCCAGCAATATACCTGGCAAGTTAAAAGTATATCGGACCCGTGGTTGTCGAGAAACAGCGGTCACAGACAGACAAACGTACAAACGTACAAACGTACAGAGATTACTGGAATTATAGATAGATAACTTATTTGGGAAAAGTTAATATTGATTTATACATAAATTAGATGATGTATTTGTCGAACATCCCGCATCTGGGTCTGTGTGGATTGTACAGTGCTGTGCATTACAATGTGAGTACATCTATAAAGTATGTACAGTGCTGTGCATTACAATGTGAGTACAGCTATAAAGTATGTACAGTGCTGTGACATTCCAATGTGAGTACATCTATAAAGAATGTACAGTGCTGTGACATTACAATGTGAGTACATCTATAAATTATGTACAGTGCTGTGACATTCCAATGTGAGTACATCTATAAAGTATGTACAGTGCTGTGACATTCCAATGTGAGTACATCTATAAATTATGTACAGTGCTGTGACATTCCAATGTGAGTACATCTATAAATTATGTACAGTGCTGTGACATTCCAATGTGAGTACATCTATAAAGAATGTACAGTGCTGTGACATTCCAATGTGAGTACATCTATAAATTATGTACAGTGCTGTGACATTCCAATGTGAGTACATCTATAAATTATGTACAGTGCTGTGACATTCCAATGTGAGTACATCTATAAAGAATGTACAGTGCTGTGACATTACAATGTGAGTACATCTATAAAGTTTGGACGACAACATTTATAAACTAGCCGGGGAATGATTGCTCGGCCCTCGGAGACGTGATTTTATGTTAAACTAGCATAGAGCAACGCATTTTATGTTATACTAGCATAGAGCAACGCATTTTATGTTATACTAGCATAGAGCAACGCATTTTATGTTATACTAGCATAGAGCAATGCATTTTGTGTTATACTAGCATAGAGCAACGCATTTTATGTTATACTAGCATAGAGCAACGCATTTTATGTTATACTAGCATAGAGCAATGCATTTTATGTTATACTAGCATAGAGCAACGCATTTTATGTTATACTAGCATAGAGCAACGCATTTTCTGTTGAACTAGCATAGTGCAACGCATTTTATGTTAAACTTGCATAGAGCAACGCATTTTATGTTAAACTAGCATAGAGCAACGCATTTTATGTTATACTAGCATAGAGCAACGCATTTTATGTTATACTAGCATAGAGCAACGCATTTTATGTTATACTAGCATAGAGCAACGCATTTTATGTTAAACTAGCATAGAGCAACGCATTTTATGTTAAACTAGCATAGAGCAACGAATTTTATGTTAAACTAGCATAGAGCAATGCATTTTATGTGATACTAGCATAGAGCAACGCATTTTATGTTATACTAGCATAGAGCAACGCATTTTATGTTATACTAGCATAGAGCAATGCATTTTATGTTAAACTAGCATAGAGCAACGCATTTTATGTTATACTAGCATAGAGCAACGCATTTTATGTTGTACTAGCATAGAGCAACGCATTTTATGTGAAACTAGCATAGAGCAACGCATTTTATGTTAAACTAGCATAGAGCAACGCATTTTATGTTAAACTAGCATAGAGCAACGCATTTTATGTTATACTAGCATAGAGCAACGCATTTTATGTTATACTAGCATAGAGCAACGCATTTTATGTTATACTAGCATAGAGCAACGCATTTTATGTTAAACTAGCATAGAGCAACGCATTTTATGTTAAACTAGCATAGAGCAACGCATTTTATGTTAAACTAGCATAGAGCAACGCATTTTATGTTAAACTAGCATAGAGCAACGCATTTTATGTTGTACTAGCATAGAGCAACGCATTTTATGTTATACTAGCATAGAGCAACGCATTTTATGTTATACTAGCATAGAGCAACGCATTTTATGTTAAACTAGCATAGAGCAACGCATTTTATGTTAAACTAGCATAGAGCAACGCATTTTATGTTATACTAGCATAGAGCAACGCATTTTATGTTATACTAGCATAGAGCAACGCATTTTATGTTATACTAGCATAGAGCAATGCATTTTATGTTATACTAGCATAGAGCAACGCATTTTATGTTATACTAGCGTAGAGCAACGCATTTTATGTTAAACTAGCATAGAGCAACGCATTTTATGTTAAACTAGCATAGAGCAACGCATTTTATGCTAAACTAGCATAGAGCAACGCATTTTATGTTAAACTAGCATAGAGCAACGCATTTTATGTTAAACTAGCATAGAGCAACGCATTTTATGTTATACTAGCATAGAGCAACGCATTTTATGTTAAACTAGCATAGAGCAACGCATTTTATGTTAAACTAGCATAGAGCAACGCATTTTATGTTAAACTAGCATAGAGCAACGCATTTTATGTTATACTAGCATAGAGCAATGCATTTTATGTTATACTAGCATAGAGCAACGTATTTTATGTTATACTAGCAGAGTTACCGACCCGGCGTTACCTGGAAAATAAAGTCAGTCCCGCAATTTAGTTTTGATATTCTGTTTATTATACTCTTCTGTTAAGTAACACAATATTCTTTCAGCACTTCATGATAAAATACATTTTTTGTTCTTCTGCTAGGTGCGTGGACAATTTATAGTCAGAGGAAGCCACGCCTCTTGGGCACGTCCCGCTGCCACGCCCCTTGGGCACGTCCCTAGTCTAAATCTGATGCACCCATGTTTCTTCTCGTGAAAAGTTACCCTCCCATGGTCCTCTTCTTCCCTCCCTAAGTCACTTCCTTAGGCTGTCCATGAGGCACAACCGAACCAACAGACGTTCACAAATAGGGATAGGGATTCGAGGAGAAAGTGGGGGGGGGGGGGGGATCAGAGCCGCAGATAGAGATAGACCCGTATATAGAGCCGTCTCTATCTACAGCTCTGGGGGGAATAAACCCTCCTCGTCAAAAAAGTGGGGGCAATTGTCCCCCCTCCCCACCCCCCGTCCCCCACCCATCGACGCCAATGCCGGGTGCTGTTAAAGCGCGGCATTACGCGCGCTGCTTGTGAGCAAGGAGGAAGCGGACAAGCGGTAACATATAAACGTCTTTATTGTAAGACTACACTGTAACACTGAACTGCTCCGGGCTGGTCGCCCGGTGTATATCATGAGGCCACGCCTACCCCTCGGGCGTGGCCACCGCCCACTTGGTGCGTGGAATGATGTCACCACGCCAGTGGGCTTTTGTGTCCGCCACACACGCCCCCCCAGAATTCCCGCGCACCTGGAGGGCCAGTTTGCGGGGCAGACGAATGACCCGGCCAAAGCGCCCCCTGGCGATCGGCGGCATCCGGGGTGCAGGGATGCCAGGTGGGATGCCCCTGGCTGCCCCTGGGATGGGTGCAGGACCGGGGGGCGGCGTGGTGGCGGGGCTGGGCGGTGCCGGGGGTCCGCCCGCAGGAGGGCGGCCCCGACGTGGGGGTCGGGCCACTGGCGGTGGATGGTCCACATCGAGGTGGGCCAGCTTGACGCGGTCTACCGAAACGCGGTCAGGAGTACCGCCGATGTCCAGGGTGAAGTGCTTCGCCCCGGTCTCCAGCACGCGGAAAGGCCCGTCGTACGGGGGCCGCAGTGGTGTCCGATGGGCATCGTGGTGGACGAAGACGTACTCCGCCGTGTGAAGCTCCGGGGCGACGTGCGTCGGTGGGTGCCCGTGGCATGCCGTTGGCACCGGGGCGAACCTCTGGGCGGTCTCTTGCAGAGCGGAGCGCTGCTGTGCCGCGGACCATGGTGCTGTGGAGTCGGGGAGGAACTCGCCCGGCACCCGCAGCGGTTGCCCGAAGACCAACTCCGCCGCGGATGCGCGCAGGTCCTCCTTGGGCGCCGTCCAGAGGCCCAGCAGGACCCAGGGGAGCCTGTCGACCCAGCCGCCGTCGCGGAGGGTGGCCCGGAGCGCGGCCTTCAATGAGCGGTGAAATCGCTCACACAGGCCGTTAGCCTGGGGGTGGTAGGCCGTGGTTCGGTGCAGCCGGACCCCGAGCCCCTGCGCAACTGCCCCCCAGAGCTCCGAGGTGAACTGGGGGCCGCGGTCGGATGAGATGTCTGAGGGGGCGCCTAACCGGGCGACCCAGGTGGCGATGAAAGCCTGCGCGACATCGGCCACCGTTGTCGACGCCAAGGGCACGGCCTCCGGCCACTGGGTGGTGCGGTCCACCATGGTGAGGACGTAGGTGAAACCCCGCGAGGGGGGCAGAGGTCCCACCAGGTCCACGTGGACGTGGTCAAACCGGCGTTCCGGCACCGTGAACGGGGCCAACGGGGCCTGGGTGTGCCGGTGCACCTTGGCGCGCTGGCACGCGAGGCACGTCCTGGCCCAGCCGCGGATGGCCTTCCGGAGGCCATGCCAGACGAACTTGTCGGCGATCAGCCTTTGGGAGGCCCTCGCGCCCGGGTGGGACAGGCCGTGGATGGCGTCAAACACCTGGCGCTGCCAGCCCGCGGGCACGATGGGGCGAGGACGCCCGAGGGAGACGTCGCACAAGAGGGCCGCGCCCGCGCCGTCGAACGGCACCTCGGTGACGCGGAGGCCCATGACGGTGGTCCGCAAGGCCTGGACGTCGGGGTCAGCGGCCTGGTCCGCTGCCATCCGGGCATAGTCGATGCCGAGGTGGACTGCGTGGGCGACGGCCCGGGAAAGGCAATCCGCCACCGGGTTGTCCTTCCCCGCGACGTGCTGGATGTCCGTCGTGTACTCGGACACGGCCGAGAGGTGACGCTGCTGCCGGGCCGACCACGGCTCGGTGACCTTGCCCATCGCGAATATCAGCGGCTTGTGGTCGACGAAGGCAGTGAACGCCCGGCCCTCGAGCAGATGGCAGAAGTGCCTGACCGCCAAGTGAAGTCCGAGCAACTCGCGGTCGAAGGTACTGTAACGGCGTTCGGGCGGGCGAAGCTGCCGGCTAAAGAACGCCAGCGGTTGCCAAGCTCCACGCACCCATTGCTCGTGCACCGCGCCCACCGCGTAGTCCGAGGCATCGGTGGTGAGGGCGATCGGTGCATCGGGCGCCGGGTGCGCGAGCATGGTGGCGTTAGCCAAGGCGAGCATCGCGCCCGTGAACGCCGTGTCCATCTGCTCGGTCCAGGTGACGTCGCCTTTGCCTGGCTTACCTCGGAGAGCTTCGTGCAGGGGGCGCAGGAGCTGGGCGATACGGGGCAGGAACCGATGGTAAAAGTTCACCATGCCCAGGAACTCCTGCAGCCCTCTGATCGTGCGGGGGCGCGGAAACCCCTTCACTGCCTCCACCTTGGCCGGCAGGGGGACGGCTCCGTGCCTGGTGACACGGTGCCCCAGAAAATCGATTGTGGCGGCAAGGAACCGGCACTTTGCGGGGTTCACAATCAGGCCATGCTGGCCCACGCGTTCGAAGAGCGTGCGGAGGTGGCGTAGGTGCTCTTCGCGGGACGCGCTGGCGACGAGGATATCGTCCAGGTAGACGTAGACAAAATCCAAGTCGCGCAGGATGCTGTCCATCAGTCGCTGGAACGCCTGAGCCGCATTCTTCAGACCGAAGGGCATGCGCAGGAACTCGAAGAGTCCGAATGGCGTGATGACCGCCGTCTTCGGGACGTCCTCCGGCCTGACGGGGACCTGATGGTAGCCGCGTATGAGGTCCACCTTCGAGAAGAAGGACCTGCCCGCCAAACGGGCGGAAAAGTCCTGAATGTGGGGGACGGGGTAGCGGTCGGGAGTCATGGCGTCATTGAGACGGCGATAGTCCCCGCACGGTCGCCATCCCCCGCCGGGCTTCGGCACGATGTGCAGCGGCGACGCCCAAGCGCTCTCTGAGCGCCAAACGATGCCGAGTCGCTCCAGGGTAGCGAACGCCGCTTTTGCCACCGCCAGCTTCGTCGGCTCGAGGCGGCGTGCCCGGGCGTAGACCGGTGGCCCGACGGTGGGGATGTGATGGGCCACCCCGTGCTTGACGGCCCCCGCCGAGAAGGTGGGCCGCGTGAGGGCCGGGAAGCCGGCGAGGAGGCGGGTGAATGCGTCCGCTGCCGGAAGCGTACAGACCAAAGTGGCCGGAACCGAATCGTTCGGCAAGCCGCTTGGCAAGCCGCTCGTTGAGCTGGGCAACGCACAAGCGAGCGAGCTGAACGTCTCGGCCTGGACAAGCCGTCTGCGCTTGACGTCGACCAGGAGCCCATTAGCGCACAGGAAGTCCGCGCCAAGCAGTGCCATGGGCACGTCGGCGGTGACGAACGTCCATCGGAAAACCTGCCCTCCAAACCGCAGAGAGAGGCAGCGTTTTCCGTACGTACGGATGGGCGTCCCGTTCGCGGGAAGCAGCGCGGGGCCCCCACCCGCGGCGTGCTTGTCTGACGTGCCGGCGGGAATGACACTCACCTGCGCTCCCGTGTCGCACAGGTAACGGCACCCGGAGAAGGTGTCCGTTATGAACAGCAGGCTGCTCGAACGGCCGGCGCTCATCGCCACTATTGAGCGCCGGCCCGGGCGTTTCCCGACCCGTTGAAGGAGCACGGCGGATGACACCGCCGAGCTTCGTGGCCGAACTTGGCGTGGAACCAGCACCAGGTGGTGGAGCTGGAGGAGCGCGGCTGGCTCCGCCAGGCCGGTGGAGTTGGCGGGTTTCCCCGCGGTGGCGGTTTTCGCCGCGGCGGTGGGCGGGGCGTGGCGGCGTTCACGAGGTGCGTATCAGCATGCTGCTGAACATCAGCGTGCTGTAGAAGCTGATGCTGTGGAACATGCTGCTGAACATCAGCGTCGAGGGCCGTGACGGCCACGCCGACGCTCGCCCGCGTGTCCGAAGCGGCGAAGTACCTGTCCGCCCCGGCTGCCAATGCTCGGGGTTCTGTTAGCTCGGTCCCGGCCAACGCGAGGCGAACCTGCGCTGGAAGTTGGCGCCGGAAAAGCGCCCGGAATAGCGAACCGGGGGCTTCGTCGCCCAACAGTGACAGCATATGGTCCATTCGGACCGACGGGCGCGTCTCACCGAGCTCGGGGAGATCCAGGAGGCGGTCGGCCCGTGCGTCGTCCGTGAGGCCGAACGTGGCTAGGAGTAGCCGCTTGAGTGCCTCGTACTTGTGGCCGTCCGGTGGGTGGCGAAGGACGGACACAACTCGAGCGGCCGTGCCGGGCCCGAGGGAGGCGACGACATGGCAGTAGCGCAGGTCGTCGTTGGTGAGGCGCCGAAGCTGAAATTGGGCTTCGGCTTGAACGAACCAGACTTCGGCCTGGGCCTCCCAAAATTCGGGAAGTTTAATCGCCATTGCCTTGTCGTTGGCCATTGCAATGGCGTCGTGTTCGGAAGGATCGCTACGGCAGATCCAACGTCGAGGGTCACCAGTAAAGCGCGGCGTTACGCGCGCTGCTTGTGAGCAAGGAGGAAGCGGACAAGCGGTAACATATAAACGTCTTTATTGTAAGACTACACTGTAACACTGAACTGCTCCGGGCTGGTCGCCCGGTGTATATCATGAGGCCACGCCTACCCCTCGGGCGTGGCCACCGCCCACTTGGTGCGTGGAATGATGTCACCACGCCAGTGGGCTTTTGTGTCCGCCACACTGTTATAGTTATTTGATATTTCACTACAAGCTTTATCTTTTTGGAAATGCCCCGATTTGTGTCACACGTATAGGAATTGTTATTTATTTTTTACTTACCTTTGTACAGAATATGTAAATATAAACGGCTCCTTCATTCCCTCCGCCACCAAAGGTGAATGGAGGTTATGCTTTGACCCCTGTCTGTCTGTCTGTCTGTCTGTTTGTCCGTTTGTCTGTCTGTCCGTTTGTGCACAGGATATCTCAAAAAGTTGTGGACGGATTTGGACGAAACTTGGTGGACCGGTTGTGTGTCTGACAAGCACAAATATATTAGATTTTGGTGAAGATCTGAATATTGATTCGGATATGAGAATTGTTTAATATATTAGGTGATTCTTCACCATTGGAAGATCGGGCCAAAAACCATTCATAGCAGGATATCTCAAAAAGTTGTGGACGGATTTGGACGAAACTTGATGGACCGTTTGGGTGTCTGACAAGGACAAATAGATTCGATTTTGGTGATGATCTGAATATGGATTCGGATATGAGAATTATTTAATACTAGGGCATGCCCGTACTATATATATATCTAAAATTATATCCCCCCCCCCTCTATTTACATGAAATGGTTTGGTTCATGAAATGTTTTGGTCCATTCGCAACGCCAAAGCGAACGGCGAACGCTTTACATGAAATGGTTTGGTTCATGAAATGTTTTGGTCCATTCGCAACGCCAAAGCGAACGGCGAACGGCTTGCGAGTACAGTGACAATCCCCCCCCCCCCCCCCTCTATTTACATGAAATGGTTTTAATTAGTTTTAAAACATAGTTTAACGCCAACATAGCGGCAACATAGTTTGCCAACGTGAAATAAATGAATACGCTCTCAAATGTGCCGTCCGAGGCAGAGTGTGTTCGCCACGTTCGGCACACGCGATAGCTCGCTGCTCTCTGATTGGTTGAATCGTTTTTTGGACATAGCTCGGTAAGTAATTGTCCGATTAATATGAAACCTTGAAAAGGCACATCCTCGGGTCCCCAGCAATATACCTGGCAAGTTTAAAGTATATCGGACCGGTAGTTGTCGAGAAACAGCGGTCGCATACACACACACAGAGATTACTGGAATTATAGATAGATATTAAGTGATTCTTCACCATTGGGAGATCGGGCCCAAAAACGATACATAGCAGGATATCTCAAAACGTTATGGACAGATTTGGACGAAACTTGTTCGACACGTTGTATGTGTGACAAGGAAGAATCGATTCAATTTTGGTGAAGATTCGGATCCGGCTAGTAGAATTTTAAAAGTGATTCTTCACTGTTGGGAGATGGGGCCAAAAACGATACATAGCAGGATATCTCAAGAAGTTGTGGATGGATTTGGACGAAACTTGGTGGACCGGTTGGGTACCTGACAAGGACAAATAGATTCGATTTTGGTGATTATCTGAATATGGATTCGGATATGAGAATTATTTATTTTTTAAGTGATTATTTACCATTGAGAGATCGGGTGAAAAGCGATGTATAACATGATATTTTAAAAAAGTTATGGACGAGTTATGAATAAACTTGGTGGACGAGTTGGTTGGTGACAAGAACAAGCCGATTAAATTTTGGTTGTTCCGAATCCAGATCCGGCCCATCAGTGGGATACAAAACGCAAACTGTTCACCAGGCGGAGGGTTGTATGCTCTCTTCTGAGTTCATTAATGGATTCCGTTTTTCTGTTACAGGGCCGAGTGAGAAGTGGGCGGGACATGATGAAATGTGGGCGGGACGGAGTGAGACGTGTGCGGGCCTTAGTGAGACGTGGGCGGGTCTTGGTGAGATGTGGGCGGGACCGATTGAGGCGTGGGCGGGACATGGTGAGACGTGGGCGGGACATGATGAAATGTGGGCGGGACCGAGTGAGACCTCAGCGGGACGTGGTGAGATGTGGGCGTGTCGGAGTGAGACGTGGGCGTGTCGGAATGAGCAGCAGGCGTTTTCGAGACAGAGATCTCGACAGGGTGTTGTCATGACGTTTGGCGTTACTCTGACAATTCAGGAATTCTCCACCCATCGAAAACATAGTTTCGTTTCCTTGTTGAAGCGACACAATCCTTCACAAATATATCATCTGATCAGGTAATATTGACATTCTAATTCCAATTATTCCGTGAAAAGTACGTTGTTCAGAGTTATTTAAAGTAATTAGTATTATCTTTGAGAGCCCCTGATGTTTTGCGGACATTATGTGATATCGTAGATGAGGCTGTCAAATCTGCGGTGATTTTCACGAGGTTAAAAACTCTGTCCTTTACCCTCCCTGTCTGTCTTCAAGGCGAAACCATCTCTTGTTTCTAGATATTAATTGTCTATGATATCAATTATGTGGTGTTAATTGTAAAACATCCTGTACGAATATTATTATTTATTGCAAATGTAGTCCTTTAGCATATTAACAAACAAAACAAATAGGCTATAAAGTGTGATGTTAAATCTCTAATGATATCAAAGGGAGGCGCAAAGTGCCCTCCCTTTGTATAAGGGATCGTTTCTCTGTATTCAGCTTTAACATAGAGACTGAAAATTCGTTTCTCGGCTTCTACTGGACGAATTCGGCCGCAAATTTCAGAAGTAAATGCTTTGTACATCGAGGTAATATGTTCCAAATTTCAGAAGTAAATGCTTTGTACATCAAGGTGATATGTTCCAAATTTCAGCAACGTCTGTTTCCACATTCTTGAGTTTTATTTAGAAAACCCTCCAAATCATGTTGGTGTCTGTTTGTCCTTACGTCTGCCAAAAATGTGTTGCCGCTCATATCTCAAGGGCTATACATTGAAATTAGCTGAAACTTGGAATATACTGTCGTATCCGTACCGATAAAGACCTGTCTCGGACGAATGACCAATCGAGCTTACCTCCGAGGCATTCAGTCAACTACGGGGGACCTTCTTTATACGCGTGAGGAGTAGTGGAGGGCAGTCTTACCTGCACGGATTTCCCGAGTCCGTGCGTGGGAAAACAGGCCTTGGTGCGCAGTCCTTTCACCCGCCAGCCGCAGACTGGTCCCCGAGTCCATGCACGCGAAAACACGCATTGGCGCGAAGCCGAGTTCACCGCCACCCATGAACGTGAAGCGAGCAGGCCCCCCTCTATCCTCGTTCCACGCTCCACAAAGCACCGAGGTCTCTCAGGCGCACCTAGTCGCCATGAAGTCAGCACCAATGAACCAGGGAAAGGATGCGTCCGCTATTCTTTAAAAAAAATTAAAACTAATTCAGACCAAGAGGAAGAATGTGTCTGCCTGCGATCACATCTACGAAGCCAGAGCCAAGAGAGAACACGAGCCGCGACTGTCTGCAGTAAAACCCAAAGCCAAGAGAAAGAAAATCCCGGGACTCAGTCTTTTTGTTCCCTGGTCTCCAACGTCATCCGATGACGTCGGCGCGTGCTCCAATCAGCAAGTCCATTTCATCGCTCCATCCTCGCCTGGACCAATCACCACCCCTCCCGCTGTCCCTGAAGATGACTCGGCTGGTGGCATCAGCGGCATTTGAATGTCCTGCTTCCGGTTACTTTTATATGGTGTTTTTAGTACAGGTGCGGAATGCATGGCGGGTGTCATGTGTGTCATAAGGAACAAAGGAAAAATCGCAGAGGTCATTTTTCATACAGGGGATTTATCCTTAGCCCCTACCTAATTAACATAGCCCCACCACTCGCCATGGGGACAAAGATACGCTCTTACACGACATCCGGTCTAACGTATTCCCTACTTAGGTACATGGAGGTTTCTTCTTTCTTCACAACCCTCGGAGCACACTACCTATACAATCCTACCTGGCGCTAAGGTATTTCCTTGCCTACCCCCCATAAACTTAACAATACATTGGCCAATAGGTCTAGTTCATGACTTTCGAAAAAAAGTCCACCTAAGTGCTACAGTTTTTAGCTTTAAAATTAAATATATATGAATATATATACATAAATATATATATATAAATATATCCACACTTTATAACTCTTCAAAATGTTATTACCCAAATCTAATGTGCTGGTTTAATGGCCTAACAGATAAGGCGTCAGACTCCAAAGCTGGGGAGTGTATGTTGAGTCGCATTTGAGTTGAACAATTTTTTTCTTCTTACTTTTTAAAGTATTTTATATCGTCTTGAATAATCAAAGGGAGGCGCAAAGTACCCCTCCCTTTATATGGGATCGTTTCTGTGTATGCAACTTTAACATGGGGACTGAAAATTCGTTTGACGGCTTCTTCTGGTATAATATATATATATATGTATATATATATATATATATATATATATATATATATATATATATATATATATATATATATATATATATATATATATATATATATATATATTGTTACTGACGCGGCTTTTAGATGTTATATTGACCGAGCGGTGGTGTATTTAACCGCGTCCGAACAGTTACTCCCCGATTAAAACCCGATTTCACCCGACGTTGACCAGATCGCCCCACGGATATTCAATCGGGAAATCTCTAAAGCGATCGCAAGAGAATGAAAAAGAAGAAGAAGAATACGGAGGAAGAACAGATTTATTATACACACACAAGCAAAGGATGGAAGAAACAGTGACACAGCGAATCCTTAACTTACACTATTCGTTTTTACTTAGCCCCAAGACAACGAGCAGGACAGGACGTTCACACTTACACAGGGGTGGTTCAGGCAGGTAAGGCTTGAGATGGAGGCAAGGTCGGGAGGCCGCCGGTCGCAATTCCTCGCGGTTTTGGCGGGAAACCCTCCGTCGCGTTCCACTGCGGGAGACGCCACGCGCTGGTTCGGCACACCTGCTCCTCTTCTTGGGGCGGGGCCGTCTCCCTCCTTTCAGCGCGTCTCTCCAAAGCTGGTCTCCTTGCCGAGTACCTCTCCTCTTTGGCTTGGAGCGTTTCGCATCTCACCGCCTCTCTTTGGTGCAGCCTCGTTGCTCCTCTCCAGGACTCCAGCTCATCTCCCATCTGGTAAAGCAGTCCCTTGCAGTCGCTTTTATCACCTCGGCCGAAATCAAGCCGCCGGCTCCGAGGGCACGCCTACCGGGTCGATCACCGCGGTGTTGATTGGCTGTTAGGGCCGGTTCACTCCTTCCCTCTTCTGACGAGGTGGAGACACGCCTTTCTTCTCCAACCTTACCTCGTGGCCAATGGTGGTTGAAGAGAAAAACCGACCAAAATGCGGAAGGCAAATGGAAGGGAGGTTTTGGGGAAATTGGAAGGGCCTACGCTTATTTTGTTTGATACAATGCAAAGTCAATCTAGTGGGAAAACACATACTTAGCCTACATGGAATAAGGAAATACACTATTTAAAAGATATATCGTGACCTGCGTGTATATTCCATGCAATTAACTAGGACGCTGACTGCGACCATTATTTACATTAACAGGGTGGTACCGTACGTTTGTAACGTTCACATTGTAACGTTTTCACATTCGTTACACTTCCTCCAAAATTGTTACACTTCTCAAAAACCGTTACACTTCTCAAATTCGTTACACACTTCTCAAAATCGTTACACACTTCTCAAAATCGTTACACTGCACCCCCCTTTCTTCAGGTCCGTCCTCGGACCTATTAAACTTTAACTTAGTGTGACACGTAGGTGTAATTCCCTCTACAATTAACCTGACCCTGAGTGTGACAATTTTAAAACACAAATAAGTATGTCCCCCTATTGCATTGCATCCTGTCTAACAGACTCAAGCCCACAGCTAACCGAATTACGGAATTATTCTCAAACTATACATCTACGGTGGGGAGCATTATTTACAATGACGTGATTTCTTATTTACAACGCAACCCAGGACCTGTGTTTTGTTTTTCTTTTTTTTTCTTTTTAGGGAACAAGAGAAAGAAATTCCTGTTGGGAGGGAGGAGACAGCACGCATTGCATCGATGCACCAGTACCAGTACCACCAAAGCACCCAAAAGCACCCAAACACCACAAAGCACCCAAAAGCACCATCCGGTGCGGTCACCATGGCTCATAATAAACACAACAAAAGAACTGGTGGTGGTCTTCTCTTTCTCTGCTGGGCCGATGTTCTTCCCGACGTCTTCTGGCTTCATGCGGCCTATTTGGACATAATAAAAAGCACAACTTGTGTCCATTTTTATTTAGGGCCTCAGGGGCCAACTAAGGGTGGTCCATCTGTTTGGCAGAGGTGCCACCTTACCGAGGTCCGCAAGCAAGATTCCCTGGCCACTATGGCCGGTTTCCAACAGAGGTGCCCTGCCCCAGAACCTGGGGTCCATCAAGTGGTACTTGGCCGCAGAACAGCGGTCCATAAAGTGGTACATCAACGCAATGCATGCTGGTTCTGGGAATCTCGGGCGCACAATGGCCACCTCACGCACGCTCCCATCGGCACCCAATGGCGCACAGGTCATGTGGGAGACAAAAGAAAGACAATTGAGCGAGGGGTAAGGTCACAAGGGTACACGTCAATAAGGCAATGCAAGGTGAAATGCGTACGGAGGCCGAAGTGAGAAAGCTCGTCCCTACCGTACGTCACCCCCCTGTCACCTACCCTACCCTTGTTCTCACCCCATATGTACAAAAATCTACACATTTACAAATTCGTCACTACTGTCACGTCTTCCCCATATTTCCCCTATACCAAATTCGTCTCCACAATCCCTTTACTTCAAAATTTGCCATCACCAAATTCATCATCAATCCTCATAAGGAGGCAGAGATGGAACATCAAAGCACAATGTCACACCCACGTCATGATGCGTCTCACAATCCAAACATTTGCATCATAAAAAAATAATCAAAACATGGCATGGTGTGGAGTACCTGTCACCTCAGGTGAGTGGATGCAGATGGTGCGAGGAGATCCTTCATCCTAACTATCCTCTAAATGACTTTAACACACTTTACACTACCCGGGGTCTTTCCCTGCCAATCCATTGGCCAACTTACACTATGGGTTCTAATAACCAATTCCCATTGCCCAACTGTGGTGCTTCTCAATTTGGGGTCTCACTCCCCCGATTCATCTCCCGGTGCTCTAGCACAATTTCTGGGCTGCGACGTGTACCTCTCCCAACAGGTCTACCCACCTGCACACCTCCACCACTGTAGTTGCCACCCGAGCTTACCTAGCTCCTCACCCTAACCTAACTAACTGGGGACAGCCCCTCTCCTGGCTCTGTCACCCCATGGTGCCCTCTGGCACTGGGCTACCCGGGTCCGTCCTCCGGATCCTCGGGCCCCATCCACAACAACTACTACCGGCTCCCAGAGCCCACCTGCGGCCTCACCTGGCCGACATCCTCACAGTGGTGGAGTGCCCAAACCAACTACACACACTAACAGGCTACACGCCCAGCCATTTCCACAACACCAACGCACCCATCCACATACCATTCTGTCACCCGCACCACAGATGCCAATATCCAACCACAATTTACCTGTACCCTCTACCTAACACTTACACTACCCGCCCCGGGTATCCGTGATGGGGGTCCACTCTTCCCCCATTCACACCTTCGCACCATCCACTCCACTCCACAATTTCCACCATTCTCACTCCACGACCATCCATTCCACTACTCCATACCATTTATTCCATACAACCATTTATTCCACACACCTGTCCTCCATTCACCTGTCGTTGCACACCTGTGCAATCATACCTGGTGCCACCTGCACCCTCCTTTCTTCCTGTCACATTTGGTCAACACAACACGCAATCACCACTACTCCCTCATACACTGCTCCACACACCTGTTCAGTTGCACACCTGTGCAATCACACCTGTTCCATTCTCACCTGTTCAATCCTCACACACACACGGCATCATCTCAGCTAACTACTCCCCTCTGAAACTTGCGCTTCCCAGTCGTCCCTTTAAACTATTGCGCTCCCACGTCATTATAATCCACTCTAAACTACCTGCGTCCCCACTACAGGTATCAGTCACTAACTAACCTTAACGTCACCTAATGTCATCTTCTAGGGCCCTATCAATATAACCTAACCCACCCGGGCTAGTTTTCACTGCCATACACCCCATAAGCTATTGCTCCTTTGCCCCCACCTGTGAGGGATGGTGGATTTGCCATCCCACCACATCGGGGGTCTCTCACTACCAATTTCGCTCGTCCAAATCCAACAATTCAAAAATTTTCCATTTACTGCCAATTCTATTCACTTTTCTAAATTTCGTTTTAAATCACTATCACTATCACCATCACCCGTCTACTTATTACATCCTCTCGGTGCGCCAATTTCCTTCGAAAGCTCGGCTTCGTACAGCCGAGCCATGAACGCGGGTTCTTTTGTGCCAGCGGCTGGATACGTCCCGCATTCGTGGCAGGGATGGGGGCTTACCCGGGCCGAGATCCCACGCACCACCTCGGCGTGGAGCCATCCAATGTCCAGATCTCGACCTGCCGGCACGTCTCAATAGAAAGTGGTCGCCATGACGACCCTTCCTATCGGGCGGCCCGCTCCGCCTAGTGGAGCCCGGACGCGGCCGTTCCAAGCGAGGCATAGCGTGGATCGCGTACGGCGGTTCTTTCGAAACCGCCGTGGTTCGGATCCCCGCTGATCCTCGCGGCACGCGAAGCTGCCCGACGCGCACCGAGGGCCTGATTCGGCTATAAGTCGTTCTAAACTCTACCCCGTCTAACGTCGATGCTTCACCTGGACGCTTACACCCCGCAGCCCGTTCCTTGCTCACACATCCAGCTGTGCCCATGCTCCTCGTACCTTTCCTTACACACCCAGGTACACCCATTCCACTCACAGCCTTGGTCACACACCTGACCACCGAACACTTTGGCACACATTCGTTGCTCGCACACCTCACCAATACACCGCTTCGCGCCCCCTCCTCGGTCACCTCTTCTGTGACAATCACAGGTGTGCTCTCATTCGCACACCCATCCACGTGCCTCACTACCAACTCAAATGTGCCTTCCCACACACGCTCTACCATTCCAGGTGTGCATCCTCGCTCACCTGTCACAACCAACTCACGCTCCGTTTCACTCTCACTACTCTCACCTCCACTCTTGACAGCGCACTCACCCTTACTCTCGACGGCACACTCTTTCCTCATGCACCCGTCCGTTACACACCTTTCTCGCGCATCCTCTCGCGCACACTTTTTCGTTACTTCCTCCGTAACACTCACCACACCGCGCTTCCCTGTGCTCCCTCGCACACGCGCTACGACCGGCTCACTCCTGACGGCACACTCACTCCTCGGCGTGCACTTTTTCCTCACACACCCCATGGTCGGACATTCTCGCACACCTCTTTTTTCGCACACCAGACCTGTCGCACACTTCACCAACGGCCTTTCACGAACACCCGGATCCAAACCAATCCCCAAGCCGACTGAAGCTTTCCTCACATCATATACATTGCCACTCACCTCCGTACTTTGTCTCCGCACCTCCTTTGCCACCTGCAAACTCTTTATTTGGTTAGTGAGCATCACATCATGATTTGAACACAGACCTTGTACACATTCCATCACCTCCTCCTGGATTTCTCTTTTAGTTTCTGTTCGTCCCTTCTTAATTTCACTCACCTCTTCTCCCACTTCCTCTAATTTTTGTTTAACCTCTTTTATTTCTCGGTGCGTCCCCTCAAGTTCGTCCTCTAAGGCTACCTTAACCGTTTCGATGTGCGTTCTCACCTGCCGGTCCTTTGTCTCCATTATCTCTGTCACCTCCTCCACCCCACGGAGGTATATAATAAACCTGGAGAGCCAATGATGGCTGTCGGCTGAAGCTAGCGGAAGTTGCTTGGCGGCCATATTGGGAAGCCGATTGTGTCTGCGTCCGTGTTTGATCTCACAATCAGCTGATCTCACAATTTCTGATTCATTTTGGATGCTTACCGACTGTAAGGAGTCTTATTTGTGAACGCGCTGTTTCAAAATGCCACAGTGTGTTGCATTTGACTGCACAAATACCTCAGGGAAGGCCTCCACATGCACATTTCACAAGTCAGTGACAAACCGCGATCGCGGGTGTTCTGCTTTTTCAGTTTTTGGCGTGGTCACGGTGGTGGGGCTAGGTAATTAAGTTTCAATGAAGTTTGAACACTGTGTTTGAATTTGATGATGTTAGACCACGCGCAGGGTGTGCAATACGACACAGATCTCAAATATAACTGTATTGTGTATTCACTAGGGCTATGTGAGTATGTCAGACTGATGTCTGATTGACTCATTCATTGATTCAGATTGAAGTATCGAGATTGACTCGTCAGCTCGTGATCATTGTCAAGTGATTTAATTTGTGATGAGCTTAACTTAATTGTCCAGTCTACTACTGTCAGGGTTTCCATGCCCTCCTGTGTCACTCGTGAGCAGAAAGAGCAAATGGGGGTTACTTGTGGAAGGTACGAAAGTCCGACACATGGCAAACATTAGCAGATGAAGTTGTATTTAACTATACATATGAAACTCAAAATATTATTTTGATATGGAGTCGTTTTGACTCGGATGTTTTGACTGCCCTCTGAGGTTTTGACCCGCAACCACATTTTGTGACCACAACGTATTTTGTTTCAAGGTTTCCAAAGGATAAGGACTTGTGCTCCCGATGGACATCTGCCCTGAGAAGGGAGTCCTTCTACCCCACCCCAGGCACCACAGTTCTGTGCAGTGATCACTTCAATGAGAGTGACTTCGACAGGACTGGTCAAACCGTCCGACTGAAGCCGAAGTACTCGAAGTACTCGATGCATGTCACATGCTTAAACTTGCAAGAAACTGTCTTGGATCCATGAAAATGATGGAGGATGGCAACAAAAAAGTCATCGCGTGGAAATACATCCAGGCACTCTTTGATCTGCAGAAGAGGGAAGGCTTGCGTCTGGGAAATAAGCTCTCCCGGAAACACATCGAGTGGAAGAGCAATGTCATGAAGGTGGACACAGCGCTCAGACATTGAGCACTAGTGTGGCAGATGCAATTCGGTTTTGCAGGGACACTTTGCAACTATCAGAATTTCAGGGCAGTGGGGCTACCTGCCAATACATTGAAACATTGGACAAACTGTTTGACATTCTAAATTCTCGCAATCCATTGGCACGAAACTACAAGGCACCACTCATGACATCACGAGAAGGACTTTTCCTGCCATTCCTGGATACTGCCTACAGTTACTTGTCCAACATCAAAAACATGAATGGTCAAGTTATGACCAATACGCGTTTGAAAACCCCCTTCATTGGTTTCATGATCTGCATAGAGAGTGTCACAATTTTGTATTTCACATATGTCAAACCTGCCTCATCTCCCCTGCGATACCTGCTTACGTACAAAATGAGCCAAGACCACATTGAACTTTTCTTTGGAGCGGTCCGCATTGCATGTGGAAGTGGGAATAACCCAACGGCCCGGCAGTTTGTTGCCGCATATAAGCGCCTCTTGATGCGACATGACATCAAGTCTGCAAGTGGGTTGCCCTTTGTCTGATATGGCGAGTTCACCAACACTTCATGTAAATATTTAAACTGTAAAAGATGTGTTGCATGAGATGTCTATATCTCCGCTCCATTATTCATGTAACAATTACCATGTCCTGTTGAACGTTCCATTGCAACATGTAAGTCTTGTATGTTATGAATAGCAAAAACTTCCGAAACCCAAGAATTGTGTGGGTTAACTACATGACAGCGTTTCATGTCATTTATGTGACTGGTTTCTAGCATCTCGGTAATAGAAACATACACATCTTAGTTACAATATAATGACTGAATTAAGTAACATCATATAACATGACAACAAATCAGATCTTTATATTGAGGAACATTATAGAACAAGCCAAAGAATGGCAAACGACGATGTACCTCAATTTTATAGATTTCTAGAAAGCTTTCGACTCCTTGCCCAGAGAAAGTCTGGGTCATAATGAAGAAATACAGCATACCTGGAAAATTAGTGAACCTTGTAAAAGCTCTTTACCAAGACTTTCAATGTGCGGTCGTCGACCAAGGTGAAACAACAGAATGGTTCAAGGTGAAGACAGGAGTTAAACAGGGGTGTAACATGTCAGGATTCTTATTCCTACTAGTGGATGATTGGGTCATGAGAAGGACGATAAAGAACACCGAGCGGTAATTTTGGGCACTTTTTTTTCAAACAAGCTCTAAACCATTGGATTCCCCAGGAAAAATGCGTCTAGAATCAACTTCAAACTTAATGAACACCATTTCCTTAAAGAACGGGATTCTGAGCCCGAATATCAGTTCAAATATTAGTATTCTATATTAATTAAATAGTCGGCGGTCCTAAAATTCGCTCCAGCTGCATCATCAGTGCGCCACGCGTTTGCTTTGACAGGCTTTGTTTACAAAACAATCGGCTTCCCAATATGGCCGCCAGACTATTTCCGGTGGCTTCACGGCGGCTAATGCTGCGAGGTGGCCAATTGGCTCTCCATATTATATACCTCCGTGCTCCACCCTCATTGTCAGTTCCTCCCGTACCATCTGACATTGCCTCTGCGTCGCTATTAATTCGTTTTTAATTTCTTTTTGTGTCGCCTTTAACCCTCCGAGTACTGCAGTGTTCCTTTGAACCTGCTCCACTAATTTCGTTTGTCCCTCTGTCAGCTGTTCCACCTCCTCCGTCAGATCTTCTATTCCCCCCTGTAACTTTGCCGTATTATTTCTCACCTCTTTCTCTATACGCTTTTCGCCTCGCTTTACCTCCTCGCGCAGCCCCGAAACCTCCTCACTTACCCCTCGTCGTATTTCCTCCATCTCTTTTGTAGATGTCACCCTCATCTGTCCCAATTCCTCCCTCTGAGCATCCAGTTTGGTTTCTACCCCGATTTTCACCTCCTCTATCTGCTCTCCCATTTGTTTGATTTCCCTGGCAGATTGTTCCCCTATTTCCCGCAATTTGTCCTCCATCCTATTTTCTAACCCCATTAACCCATTTTTTACCTCTTTTATCCCGTTGTCTAACCCCTCAAAATTTTTGTCTAACTTCCCAAATTTCTTGTCTAACTCCTCACCGGTACCCCTCGCTTCGTCCCTCATTACCCCCATTTGGTTTCCTATTACCCCCATTTGGTTTCCCATTACCCCCATTTGCCCCATAATTCTGCTTTCCATTTTTTCACTATCAGCCCTCCTTCTGTTTTCCATTTGTTCCATACTGTCGTTTTTTTTCTGCATTTCCACCATGAATTGGGCCATGAAGGCTTGTATTTGGGCCGTGCTCATTGGTTCCGCGACCGTGGCCCCCTCAACCACGTGCGCCAGGGCGCCATTCTGTGCGTCTGAAACCTCCGCAACCACATTGCTATTTTTCTCCTCCTCCCTATCCTCCATATACATTTCCCCCAGGTCCTGGGTCGATTCCACCCTGTCTATTTCTCCCACCGACATCCGATCGCCTTGATTGTCCATGGCGCGATCTCAAAATTCGGGTTTTGCTTTATAAAACAAAATAAATTTCGGCAGCTCGTAATTTTGACCAAAAAATTTTTTTTTCTAGATGTTTTAAAAATTTGGTTCGGGACCCGAATTCCACTCCCAGACACCAATTGTTACTCTAATAGTACAATTGGTGTTCCAAAATTTGGGCCTAACAAATTTAGTCCCAGGTTCGAATCCAACTCCTCGACACCAATTGTTACTGACGCGGCTTTTAGATGTTATATTGACCGAGCGGTGGTGTATTTAACCGCGTCCGAACAGTTACTCCCCGATTAAAACCCGATTTCACCCGACGTTGACCAGATCGCCCCACGGATATTCAATCGGGAAATCTCTAAAGCGATCGCAAGAGAATGAAAAAGAAGAAGAAGAATACGGAGGAAGAACAGATTTATTATACACACACAAGCAAAGGATGGAAGAAACAGTGACACAGCGAATCCTTAACTTACACTATTCGTTTTTACTTAGCCCCAAGACAACGAGCAGGACAGGACGTTCACACTTACACAGGGGTGGTTCAGGCAGGTAAGGCTTGAGATGGAGGCAAGGTCGGGAGGCCGCCGGTCGCAATTCCTCGCGGTTTTGGCGGGAAACCCTCCGTCGCGTATCCACTGCGGGAGACGCCACGCGCTGGTTCGGCACACCTGCTCCTCTTCTTGGGGCGGGGCCGTCTCCCTCCTTTCAGCGCGTCTCTCCAAAGCTGGTCTCCTTGCCGAGTACCTCTCCTCTTTGGCTTGGAGCGTTTCGCATCTCACCGCCTCTCTTTGGTGCAGCCTCGTTGCTCCTCTCCAGGACTCCAGCTCATCTCCAGTCATCTCTCCAGTCATCTCTCATCTGGTAAAGCAGTCCCTTGCAGTCGCTTTTATCACCTCGGCCGAAATCAAGCCGCCGGCTCCGAGGGCACGCCTACCGGGTCGATCACCGCGGTGTTGATTGGCTGTTAGGGCCGGTTCACTCCTTCCCGCTTCTGACGAGGTGGAGACACGCCTTTCTTCTCCAACCTTACCTCGTGGCCAATGGTGGTTGAAGAGAAAAACCGACCAAAATGCGGAAGGCAAATGGAAGGGAGGTTTTGGGGAAATTGGAAGGGCCTACGCTTATTTTGTTTGATACAATGCAAAGTCAATCTAGTGGGAAAACACATACTTAGCCTACATGGAATAAGGAAATACACTATTTAAAAGATATATCGTGACCTGCGTGTATATTCCATGCAATTAACTAGGACGCTGACTGCGACCATTATTTACATTAACAGGGTGGTACCGTACGTTTGTAACGTTCACATTGTAACGTTTTCACATTCGTTACACTTCCTCCAAAATTGTTACACTTCTCAAAAACCGTTACACTTCTCAAATTCGTTACACACTTCTCAAAATCGTTACACACTTCTCAAAATCGTTACAATATATATATATATATATATACATGTATATATATATATATATATATATATATATATATATATATATATATATATATATATATATATATATATATATATATATATTGTAACGGTTTTGAGAAGTGGGTAACGAATTTGAGAAGTGTAACAATTTTTAAGAAGTGTAACAATTTTGGAGGAAGTGTAACGAATGTAAAAAAGTATGGTTTTGTTATGTGTAAACACCCTCGTAATGTAAATAATGGTCGCAGCCGTCCTCCTAGTTAATTCCATGAAACTTACACGCAGGTCACGATATATCTTTTTAAATAGTGTATTTCCTTATTCCATGTAGGCTAAATATGTGTTTCCCACTAGATTGACTTTGCATTGTATCAAACAAAATAAGCGTAGGCCCTTGCAATTTCCCCAAACATCTCCGCTCTCCAAAGTTCCTTTCAAAAGGGTGCGAGTTGTGTTCAATCCCGCAAGCCGCCATTGCCCATGTGCTAATCTCGGAGAAGAAAGGCGTGTCTCCACCTCGTCATAGAGGGGAGGAGTGAGCCAGAGGGTCGCATGGCCAATCAGCACCGTGGTGAGCGACCAGGTAGGCGTGCCCTCGCAGCCGGCGGCTTGATTCCGCCCGAGGTGATAAAAGCGACTGTAAGGGACTGCTTCACCAGATGACCTGGGAGAGGAGCGAAGAGGCGGCACCAAGAGGAGCGGTGAGATGCGAAACGCTCCAAGCCAAAGAGGAGAGGTACTCGGAAAGGAAACCAGCTTTGGAAAGACGCGCTGAAAGGAGGGAGACGGCTCCACCAGAAGGAGAGGAGCAGGTGTGCCCGAGCCAGCGCGTGACGTCTAAAGCATCGGCAGCGGATACGCGACAAAGGGTTTTCCCGCCAAAAACCGCGAGGAATTGAGAGCTGCTGCCTCCGACCCTCCTCCCTCTCCAGCAATCCACCTCAAGCCCTACCTGCCTGCAATATTCCCCGAGTAAGTGTGAACGTCGTCTGTCCTACTCGTTGTCTTGGGGTTAAGTAAAATGAATAGTGTAAGTTAACGATTCGCTGTGTGACTGCTTCTTCCATCCATTGCTTGTGTGTGTATAATAAATCTGTTCTTCCTCCGTACTCTGTCTTCTTCTCTTTTCATTCTCTTTCGGTCGCTTTAGAGGTTTCCCGATTGAATATCTGTGGTGCGATCTGGTCAACGTCGGGTGGAATCGGGTTCTAATCGGGGAGTAACTGTTCGGACGCGGTAATACCAACCGCTCGGTAAAATAACATCTAAAACCGCGTCTGTAACAATTGGTTGTCAGGAGTTGGATTCGGACCTGGGACTAAATTTGTTAGGCCCAAATTTTGGAACACCAATTGTGTTATTAAGTAACAATTGGTGTCTGGGAGTGAGATTCGGGGCCCGAACCAAATTTTTAAAACATCTAGAAAAAAATTTGGTCAAAATTTGGAGCGGACGAAATTTGTTTTGTTTTAAAGCAAAACCCGAATTTTGAAATCGCGCCATGGCTGGTCAAGGCGACGGGATGCCGGTGGGAGAGATAGACGGGGTAGATTCGACCCAGGACCTCGGGGAAATGTATGTGGAGGAAAGGGTGGAGGAGAGTAAAGAAGGTGTGGTTGAGGGGGTATCAGGTGCACAAAATGGCGCTCTCGCGCACGTGGTTACAGCGGCACCAAAGTTAGCCGCGCCCGTGGTCGCGGCAGCCGAGCCAGAGATGCCAGGGTACATGCGAGCCTTCATGGCCCAATTCATGGTGGAAATGCAGAGAGAGAAAACGACATTATGGAACGATTGGAAAACCAAATGGAGGTAATGGGGAACCAAATGGGGGTAATGGGGAACCAAATGGATGCTCATGGTGAGCGAATGGAACAATGGGGAAACCAAATTGAAGCACCAACGAACGGAATGAGGGCCGATAGGGAGGAAAGGGAGCAGAGGAACAGAGACCGCAAGTTGGGCGAAAGGGTCCCAGGGGTGCACGAGGAGTTAACGCGGGTCGAGAAGCGCCGGTTGAGCGAAGCGGAGAAAAGCACGGGTACAATGACGGGGGTAGAAATCGCGACCCGGGGTTTGGAAAAGCCGGCGACCGATGAGGTAGAGGGAATTTTATTAAAGCCAACGGTCGTCGAGGTGAACAAAGAAATTATGGGTATAGTTGAAATTGGAGAGACCGGGGACTTAAAGTTAAAAGAGCAACAATCGGAGGAAGGAAGGGAAATTGCTCAAAGTCTAAATGCACATCCTGATGCTGTACTCGCTAATCCAAATGGAAGTTTGCAGGTTTTGGTGCAGGGAGGAAGAAGAACCCCGAAGGTGAGATGTGCTGTATATTGTGCGGGTAGATTTTGTAAGAGGATGTTTGGCGACAAAAGAATTTTCACGCGCTTGGGATCGAGGAAGCATCCGGGCGTTGGTGAAGGGTCCCGTGTGAGTGGAAATGGCACGCGTGGGAGGAAAAAGTGTGCGTTGGCGAGTGGGTGTGTTATAAAGTGTGGGAGTGAAACCGAGTGCGAGCGAGAATGCACGTCGGTGTGTACGGGGTGTGACACAGGTAGTGAGAGCAATACGGAGTGTACGTGCGAGGGTGAGTGTGACACGGAGAGTAAGGTGGTGGTGGAACGTGTGCGAGGAAGCACACCTGAGTTGGTCATGGCGCGAGTGTGGGAGAGCCCATCCGAGCGCGTTAGTGGGTGGATGCAAGAGTGCACGCCCATGGTGAGTGTTACGGAGGACGTAACGGAGGAGAGGTGTGGACCAAAGTGTGCGCAAGAGTGTGCGCGAGAGGTGTGGTGTGTAACAGGGAGAGCGTTGGTGGAATGTACGGACGGCGTTGGAACGCCGGGTTTTGTGAGGGTGAAAGGGGTAGCGTATGCGTGTGAGCATGCAAGTAAAGCATCGACGGTAACCGGGTTAGTGGTTAGGGCGACGGATAGCCGATGCGAGCACTCGGGGCGCGGGGTGCTTTGTTGGGTGCGAGGCCCGGCGCGGGTCGATGCTGCGTCGCTTCTCTTCGAAGCGTCGTTGCCGATTCGGGCTTGGACCCGCCCCGCACGGTCGAGTCCGGGCTTTGTCGGGCGAGGCGACCGGTCCGGTTCAAGGGCAAGTGGGAGGAAGCGGAACGGTGCCCCCTCGTGGGGACGGGGTTCCGACCGGGGGAGATTGAGCCATCGGGCCCGGGACCGCAAGGTGCCGCGCCGAGATGGTGCGTGGAACCTCGGTCCAACCAAACCACCTCCCTTGAACTGAAAGCCGGATGGATTCAACCTGCAGGCGACCAAACCACCCGAATTCATTGCTCGGCTTTACGAACCGAGTTTAATGATGTCACGGCGCACCGAGAGGATCTAATAAGTAGACGGGTGATGAGGATAGTGTTTTGGCCACGAAATTAGAAAAAGGCGAAATTTGATGATTGGTACGATGATTGGCAGAATTTTTGATTGGTTGGATTTAGGTGTGCGAAATTGATAGTAGGACCCCCGATGTGGTGGGATGGCAAATCCACCATCCCTCACAGACGGTGGGGGCAAATGCGCAATAGATTATGGGGTGTATGGCAGTGAAAACTAGCCCGGGTGGGTTAGGTTATATTGATAGGGATCTAGCGAAGATGACATTAGGTAACGTTAAGTTTAGTTAGTGACTGATACCTGTAGTGGGGACGCAGGTAGTTTAGTGTGGATGATAATGACGTGGGAGCGCAATAGTTTAAAGGGACGACTGGGAAGCGCAAGTTTCAGAGGGGAGTAGTTAGCTGAGATGATGCCGTGTGTTTGAGGATTGAACAGGTGTGATTGGACAGGTGTGCAACTGAACAGGTGTATGGAGCAGTGTATGAGTGAGTGATGGTGATGTGTATTGTGATGACCAAATGGTCCAGGAAGAAAGGAGGGTGCAGGTGGCATCAGGTGTGAGTGCACAGGTGTGCACCAACAGGTGAATGGAATAAATGGTTGTGTGGAAGACATGGAGTGTGGAATAAGTGGAGTATTGGAATGGATGGTCGTGGAGTGAGTATGGTGGAAATTGTGGAGTGGAGTGGATGGTGCGAAGGTGTGAATGGGGGAAGAGTGGACCCCCATCACGGATACCGGGGCGGGTAGTGTAAGTGTTAGGTAGAGGGTACAGGTAAATTGTGGTTGGATATTGGCATCTGTGGTGCGGGTGAAAGAATGGTCTTTGGATGGGTGCATTAGTGTTGTGGAAATGGCTGGGCGTGTAGCCTGTTAGTGTGTGTAGTTGGTTGGGCGCTCCACCACTGTGAGGATGTCGGCCAGGTGAGGCCGCAGGTGGGCTCTGGGAGCCGGTAGTAGTTGTTGTGGATGGGGCCCGAGGATCCGGAGGACGGACCCGGGTAGCCCAGTGCCAGAGGGCACCAAGGGGTGACAGAGCCAGGAGAGGGCCTTCCCCAGTTAGATAGGTTAGGGTGAGGAGCAGGTAAGCTCGGGTGGCAACTACAGTGGTGGAGGTGTGCAGGTGGGTAGACCTGCTGGGAGAGCTACACGTCGCAGCCCAGAAATTGTGCGAGGGCACCGGGAGATGAATCGGGGGAGTGAGACCCCAAATTGAGAAGCACCACAGTTTGGTCAATGGGAATTGGTTTTTAGAACCCATAGTGTAAGTTGGCCAATGGATTGGCAGGGAGAGACCCCGGGTAGTGTAAAGTGTGTTAAAGTCATTTAGAGGATAGTTAGGAAGAAGGATCTCCTCGCACCATCTGCATCCACTCACCTGAGGTGACAGGTACTCCACACCATGCCATGTTTTGATTATTTTTTACTGTGCAAATGTTTGGATTGTGAGACGCATCATGACGTGGGTGTGACATTGTGCGTAATTCCATCTCTCCCTCCTTATGAGGATTGATGATGAATTGGTGATGGCAAATTTTGAAGTCGAGGGATTGTGGAGACGAATTTGGTATAGGAGAAATATGGGGAAGACGTGACAGTAGTGACGAATTTGTAAATGGGTAGATTTTGTAAATAGGGGGTAAGGGCAAGGGTAGTGTAGGTGACAGGGGGGTGACGTACGGTAGGGACGAGCTTTCTCACTTCGCCCTCCGTACGCATTTCGCCTTGCATTGCCTTATTGACGTGTACCCTTGTGACCTTACCCCTAGCTCAATTGTCTTTCTTTTGTCTCCCACATGACCTGTGCGCCATTGGGTGCCGAGGGGAGCGTGCGTGAGGTGGCCATTGTGCGCCCGAGATTCCCAGAACCAGCATGCATTGCGTTGATGTACCACTTTATGGACCGCTGTTCTGCGGCCAAGTACCACTTGATGGACCCCAGGTTCTGGGGCAGGGCACCTCTGTTGGAGACCGGCCATAGTGGCCAGGGAATCTTGCTTGCAGACCTCGGTAAGGTGGCACCTATGCCAAACAGGTGGACCACCCTTAGTTGGCCCCTGAGGCCCTAAATAAAAACGAACACAAGTTGTGCTTTTTTTTATATTTCCAAGTAGGCCGCATGAAGCCAAAGACGTCGGGAAGAACATCGGCCCAGCAGAGAAAGAGAAGACCACCACCAGTTGTTTTGTTGTGTTTATTATGAACCATGGTGACTGCGCACTGAGTGGTGCTTTTGGTGCTTTGTGGTGCTTGTGGTGCTTTTGGTGCTTTTGGGTGCTTCGGTGGTATTGGTACTGGTGCATCGATGCAATGCGTGCTGTCTCCTCCCTCCCAACAGGAATTTCTTTTTCTTGTTCCCTAAAAAGAAACAAAAAAAAACACAGGTCCTGGGTTGCGTTGTAAATAAGAAATCACGTCATTGTAAATAATGCTCCCCACCGTAAATGTATAGTTTGAGAATAATTCCGTAATTCGGTTAGCTGTGGGCTTGAGTCTGTTAGACAGGGTGCAATGCAATAGGGGGACATACTTATTTGTGTTTTAAGATTGTCACACTCAGGGTCAGGTTAATTGTAGAGGGAATTACACCTACGTGTCACACTAAGATAAAGTTTAGTAGGCCCGAGACCTGGCCTGAAGAAAGGAGGGTGCAGTGTAACGGTTTTGAGAAGTGGGTAACGAATTTGAGAAGTGTAACGGTTTTTAAGAAGTGTAACAATTTTGGAGGAAGTGTAACGAATGTAAAAAAGTATGGTTTTGTTCTGTGTAAACATCCTCGTAATGTAAATAATGGTCGCAGCCGTCCTCCTAGTTAATTCCATGAAACTTACACGCAGGTCATGATATATCTTTTTAAATAGTGTATTTCCTTATTCCATGTAGGCTAAATATGTGTTTCCCACTAGATTGACTTTGCATTGTATCAAACAAAATAAGCGTAGGCCCTTGCAATTTCCCCAAACATCTCCGCTCTCCAAAGTTCCTTTCAAAAGGGTGCGAGTTGTGTTCAATCCCGCAAGCCGCCATTGCCCATGTGCTAATCTCGGAGAAGAAAGGCGTGTCTCCACCTCGTCATAGAGGGGAGGAGTGAGCCAGAGGGTCGCATGGCCAATCAGCACCGCGGTGAGCGACCCGGTAGGCGTGCCCTCGCAGCCGGCGGCTTGATTCCGCCCGAGGTGATAAAAGCGACTGTAAGGGACTGCTTCACCAGATGACCTGGGAGAGGAGCGAAGAGGCGGCACCAAGAGGAGCGGTGAGATGCGAAACGCTCCAAGCCAAAGAGGAGAGGGCCTCGGAAAGGAAACCAGCTTTGGAAAGACGCGCTGAAAGGAGGGAGACGGCTCCACCAGAAGGAGAGGAGCAGGTGTGCCCGAGCCAGCACGTGACGTCTAAAGCATCGGCAGCGGATACGCGACGAAGGGTTTTCCCACCAAAAACCGCGAGGAATTGAGAGCTGCTGCCTCCGACCCTCCTCCCTCTCCAGCAATCCACCTCAAGCCCTACCTGCCTGCAATATTCCCCGAGTAAGTGTGAACGTCGTCTGTCCTACTCGTTGTCTTGGGGTTAAGTAAAATGAATAGTGTAAGTTAACGATTCGCTGTGTGACTGCTTCTTCCATCCATTGCTTGTGTGTGTATAATAAATCTGTTCTTCCTCCGTACTCTGTCTTCTTCTCTTTTCATTCTCTTTCGGTCGCTTTAGAGGTTTCCCGATTGAATATCTGTGGTGCGATCTGGTCAACGTCGGGTGGAATCGGGTTCTAATCGGGGAGTAACTGTTCGGACGCGGTAATACCAACCGCTCGGTAAAATAACATCTAAAACCGCGTCTGTAACAATATATATATATATATATATATATATATACATATATATATATATATATATATATATATATATATATATACTCGTATATATGTATATATATATATATATATATATATATATATATATATATACTCGTATATATATATATATATATATATATATATATATATATATATATATATATTTATATTTATATATATATATATATATATATATTTATATACAGACTTGGCATTTAATATGGAATATATTTTTTTTCTTGACTTGGGTTTACTTTCTTAACTCAGTATATCAATCTGGTTAGTTTCTTTTAAACTTTGATGATTTATTTGTTAAAAGAACCATGTCACTGATTGTCTGTCGCAGCAAGAAGTCAACAACAGGATTATATCACAGGTGGCGTGGCAAAATGTACGGACAGGTGCATTTGACGATTGGCTTCACAGTCGGGTATACAAGGGTTGTTGCATTCTGTATTAGTGGAAAACAACTGCTGCACATCTCCAAAGGTTATTGCCGCTTCCTCTGGAGATGGTCCGTCAACTCGGCAATGCTGTTTGTCATGGAGTGGTGACTTTACGAAATTACGGCATGAAAGAGCGTGCTATTGCTCGGCAGTATGGCATCACTCAAGGTCAGGTGTCAAAGATCCTGAAACGAAATGCTCAGAGGGGTGTCCCGACTCCTATACCGAGGCCAGGACGTCCCTGCAGAACCACAAGGAGGGATGATCGCCAGCTGCACCGGTTAGTCCGCAATGGCCGTACCAAGTCAGCTAATCGGCTTAGGGCTGAGTGGCAGCAACTGACAAATGTGCCTGTATCCAGAAGGCTAGTCAACCAACGACTGGTTCAAGCAGGCTATCGTGCCAGGCGTCCCCTGAGAAAGCCACGCGTGACCAGACAACACCACCAGCGCCGATTGCAGTGGGCCAGAGAGCACCGTCAATGGCAGCCAGGACACTGGCATCACGTGATCTTCAGTGATGAGTCTAGATTTCTGGTCTATCGTCAAGATGGCCGCGTCCGAGTGCACAGACAAGTGCATGAAGCCTACAACAAAGATTGTATAGTGCCAAGAGTCCAAGCTGGAGGTGGTGGGGTGACCGTTTTGGCTGCTTTTCATGCAGGCGGCAAAACTGACCTGGTTGTTCTGAATGGAAACCTGAACCAGTTCAAGTACAGGGCCATTCTGGAAGAAACATTGCTTCCATTTGCTCAAGCAGCCTTTCGAGGAAATTTTGTCGTCCAAGATGACAATGCACGGCCTCATCGTGCTCGCATGATCCAACACTTTCTTGCTGACCGTGGTGTAGATCATATGGAGTGGCCTGCCATGTCCCCGGATATGAATCCGATAGAGAACTTGTCGGCAGAATTAATGCGTCAAATCGACCACTTTGACCAGCAGCCGACCTCTGTGCTTGAATTGCAGCAGGCTATTGTCTCTGCATGGCAAGCGATTCCTGTCCAAACCTTGGCAAATCTCGTGAACAGCATGCCTCAACGTGTACGTGCTCTCCTGAATGCTCGTGGGGGTTACACAAAGTACTGAACTGTAATTTTACTGTCCGTAATCCCAGTCGTAATTTAACTTTTGTTTTTGTTAAAAAATTTTTTGGCTAATGTGCAAAATAAAGAGATACTTCTAGAAAACGTACAGAAGTTTAACACATTACTGTCCATGAATTAAGTTCGATATCAGTTTACATCACTTTCAAGGATCAATTTATTTGTTTCGAAATGTCAAATGTGTTTTTTGTTTCTTTTAAAGGTCACATTAACAAAATCTAGAATAATTTCAACATAATTCCAATGAACTTTTGGTTCTAAGACATCTTGAAAATTAAGTTCACCCCCACAAAAAAATATTCCATATTAAATGCCAAGTCTGTATATATATGTATATACAGTCACGTGAAAAAGGAAGTACACCCCATGTAAAGTTTTGGCTTTTTCAACATATTTCAACATACAGCTATTTGATCTTCATTTCAACAATATTGATAGATAAAGGTGATATAATATAACATATATCATGAACCATTTACATTTTGTAGTCCATTGTATAATTTAAATAAACATAAATACAAATTTCGCATGTGGTAAAAGTAAGTACACCCTTGGCTCTAATAGGTGGTATTGCCCCCTTTGGCAGAAACAACCTCAAGTAGGCGTTTCTTATAACTGTCTACCAGTCTCTGACATCGACTGGGAGAAATTTTTGCCTACTCCTCCATGCAGAATTCTTTCAGCTGTGCGATGTTTGAGGGGTTTCTTGCATGCACAGCTCGTTTCAAATCCCCACACAACATCTCGATGGGATTCAGATCTGGGCTTTGACTTGGCCATTCCAGAACCCTCCATTTCTTTCTTTTCAGCCATTCCTTGGTGGATTTACTGGTATGTTTAGGGTCATTGTCATGTTGCAATGTCCACCTTCGGTTGAGCTTCAACTTTTCGACAGATGGCCTCACATTATCCTCAAGCACGCTCTGGTACAATGAAGAATTCATAGTGGATTATATGATGGTGAGCTGCCCAGGCTCTGATGCAGCAAAGCTGCCCGAAACCATAATATTTCCACCACCATGCTTTACAGTTGGTATCAGGTTATTGTGGTCAAATGCTGTCTTTGGTTTTCGCCAAACATGTCTTCTGGTACTGTGGCCAAACAGCTCTACCTTTGACTCATCTGTCCAGAGCGCATTGTTCCAGAAGTGCTGGTCTCTGCCTAGGTGGGCTCTTTGATCATGACTTCCGTTTCCGGTCCTGGATCATTGGAGCAAGGAAGCGTCTTCGACCTCTGCACGGCAGCAAAGTTATAGTATTTTTTTCCATTTGTGTCTTCGTCAATTTCTACTCGTTTTTTATTGTGCAAGTGTTGCAGTGTGTTTTCTAGTTGGTGTTAATTTGTAATTCTTGCAAACTTTTGTGTAATTTAATCGTTTTCTGTCCCACCGCGTGCGCGGCCTGGTTTCTCTCGGCTTCCCTACCCCCGTAGGTGTTCTGTGAATTTAAGTTTTCCTTCGCTGTATTGCTTATTTCTTAGATTTTCTCTTCTCCCCCTAACTTCCCCGAACATCGACCACTTGTCTAACGTTTTAAATACCGTATGGCAAATACCGTAATTAATTGTGTTCTGCTCCTCGTGTGTGGCCTTGTACCCCCGGCGTTGTTTGCTAACTTAAGTCCCCTACTTAGTGTTTTGATTGGCTCTTAGATTTTTCCATTCTTCCCCGAACATAATACTCTTTGTCTGACGTTTTAAATCCCCACCCCCCCAAAAAACCCCCCAAAAATAAAATAACCAAAAACATTTATTTTTCCTTTCTCCACGTGTGCTGTTTGTTGTCTCATCCTGTACTTCTGTCCAGGTGTGCTGTTCGCCCTGCCCCGATTATCTCCTTGCCATCTACCTTTTGCTCTGTTCACGTGACTCATGGTGGTCCCTCTCGGCCCTCCCACCATCGGAATTTTGTGCATTTAAGTTTGTTCACGGTTCTGTTTAAATATTATTTAAATATGTTTAAACTTTCCCCTTCAGTGTTTTATTCAGTGGTATATTACGACACGCTGTTTTTCTTCATATTTAAAATGTTTCTTTCAATTTCCTCTCCAACTCATTCCACTTCAAAAAAAATAAATTCAATCCCTTATAACTTTAAATCACTGCATGCTCTAAACTCACATTCTTTCCATCCTTCCTCCATCGTTCTTAATCGGATTGCTAACTTGAAAATCACAATAAACCCAATTTGTTATCAATGTTCGTCTTTCATTAATCATCCACTTTCTAAACTCTGCTCTTGTCCCTCCCCTCCAAATCCCCCCTTGCCCCTACACTCCTAAACTCCCCCCTTGCCCCTCCCCTCTTAAACTCCCCCCTTGCCCCTCCCCTCCTAAACTCCCCCCTCACTCCTCCCCTTCAAAACTCCCCCCCAACCCCTCCCATTCAAATCTCCTCCCATAACATTCCTCTCCAATTCTCCCTCCCCCCTCCTCCTCCTCAAAGCTGCCTCCTCCCCACTTCGTCTCCCTTCTATCTCATACCTCCACCTCCCCCAACCTTCTACTTTCCTCTGCCCCCCCCCCTCAAACAACCCCTCACTGTGCCTCATCCCTTCACCATCAAACCTTTCGTTCTCCTCATCCTTCCTTTTCTTGTAACTCTTCTGTAATCTCTGACACACTATCAACTGCTCTCCCTACCTCCCCCTCTCATCCTTCATCTTACCCGACATCTCCCCTCCCCTGTCCTGTACCCGATGCTCCCCCTCTCTCTTCATTAACGGTATGGACCTCAAACATCCGGGGCCTTCGCTCAAACCTGACTGATCTCTCCATACAGGTTGCTTCTGACAATCCAGACTTGATCTGCCTAACAGAAACTTTCCTCCTTCAAGATGTCTCTGATTCCTTAATATCTCTTCCTGGTTACTCCCTCCTCTGCTATGATAGACCTGAGCCTCGTCCTGGTGGTGGGGTGGCTATCTTTATCAAAAACTCTCTTCCTCACTCTCCTTGCACTGCCCTCTCTCCACCTCACCCCCAGGAGTACCTCTGGCTACGGCTTCCTCTCCGCTCCCACCTTTTGTTCATATGTGTTCTGTACCGTCCTCCAAACAGTGATGACTCCATTTACATTTCACTGTCTGACAACATGGACCAACTTCTATCCACTCATCCCAACTCTCTCTTCTCAGAGAGCCTCCTCAGCGTCGCCGAGTCTGGCATTTCAATCAGGCCGACTGGCACGGTCTTCAAGCAGCCATCATTCATCTGGACTGGTCTCCCATCTCCACTGCCTCTGACATCAATTCTTCCTGGGAATTCTTCCAAAGCAAACTGCTCTCTCTCATGCACAGATTTATCCCATCTCGTGTTCAGTTGTCCGACCCTTCCTCCCGTCCATGGTACACTGAATCTTGTGGTGAGGCAGTTGTCCTGAAACAACTTGCTTTTGCCTCTTGGAAGGCTAATCCAACTGAAGGCAATCTCAGTTCCTTCCACCAAGCTCGGAGCAAGTCTGTGTCTATCCTCCGGAGTGCCAGGAAGCACTATCTCTCCACACTCAAGAATGAACTCTCAAACCTGTCTCCTTCCTCCAAATCCTGGTGGCGTCTGGTCAAATCCGTTTCTGGTGTTTGTTCCCCCTCCATCCCCTCCCTTACCTCAAATGGCTACACAGTTGACACCGCACGTGACAAAGTCGAATGCGTCAACTCTGTGATTGCCTCAAAATCTTGTGTCCCAAACCCATCTCTCTCTGTTCCCACCTTACCCAATCGAACCCAACTGCTCCTGGACTCTGTGTCCTTCTCTCCTGACAAGGTGGAGGAGTTTTTGTCAAACCTCGACTCTGATTCTGCAACTGGACCAGACGGCATCAGCCCACGGGTCCTAAAATCCTGCTCTGCCGGTCTATCTCACCCTCTCTCTGTTCTTTTCACCCTCTCTTTTGCTCAAGGTCATCTGCCAGCATCCTGGAAATCAGCAAACATTACCGCTTTACACAAAAAAGGTGCAAAAACAGATCCTTGCAACTACAGACCAATCAGCCTGCTCCCAATTATCAGCAAAGTCATGGAATCCATCATTGCTTCGGATATCAAATCCTTCCTCTTCTCCAATGGCTTGATCTCCAATCATCAATTTGGATTCAGACCAGGTCATTCTACTCTGGACATGCTGCTTCTGCTGTCTCAACAATGGATGGAGGTCCTCAATGCCAAACAGGAAATCAGAGCCGTCTCCCTTGACATATCACGGGCCTTCGATACTGTCTGGCACCCAGCTCTGCTTACCAAACTCTCCTCCTATGGTATCCATGGAAATCTCAATGCATGGCTTGCGGACTTCCTCTCTGGTCGAAGACAACGTGTGGCCCTGAATGGATTTCTCTCATCTCCCCTTCCTGTTCAGGCTGGAGTTCCCCAAGGCAGTGTTCTGGGCCCTGTGCTTTTTCTGGTCTTTATCAATGATCTCTCCGACTCTCTGGAAAATCCTCTCTATCTCTTTGCTGATGACTCCACTCTCTGCCGCTCCATTCCTCTGCCCTCAGATCGGCAGTCTGCAGCCTCCTCACTCTCTGAAGACCTGGACAAAATCACAGACTGGTCAAACAAGTGGAACATGTCTTTCAATCCTGACAAATCTCACACTCTTACTATTTCTCTCCGAAAAGATCGACTTGACAACCCTCCCATCTACTTTCTCAACAATCCTCTCCAAGAAGTTCTGTCGCTCAAGCTTTTGGGTCTCACTATCTGCCATGATCTTTCTTGGGAAAACCACATTTCCAAGCTGGCCTCCAAAGCCAGTCGCCGACTGGGCATCCTCCGTCGTGCAAAGTCCTTCCTTGGCACACCTGAGCTCCTCACCACATACAAGGCTTTCATCCGCAGCTCAATGGAATACTGTTCTCCCCTATGGGCCGGTGCTCCTGCCTCACACCTAGCTCGGCTTCACGCTGTTGAAACCAAAGCTTTCAGAATCATTGGAATCTCCCGTGATGAAGCTATCTCCGAGGGCCTTTCACTCACTCACCGCAGACAGGTAGGTGGTCTTTCTGTCTTCTACGGACTCCTCTCCAGCCTTGCTCCCCCAGCTCTCTCTGTGCTTTGTCCCTCAAATATTCCTACAGGTCGCACAAGATCTGCCAGCAACCCTCTGATGGTTAAATTGCCGAAATCTCGGCTCTCTGCTCACCTTCACTCTTTCATTCCTCTTTTCTCCCGCCTCTGGAAAAAACTCCCACACTCCCTTCAATCCCACTCCTCCATCCGGGTCTTTAAAACAGCTGTTCACCACCATCTCTTGTCTTTCCCCATCCAAAACCTTGATCTTTTCTACCCCCACTAATTCACCCCAGATCCACCTTGTTTGAAATTCCAACTTCTTTCCTGGAAGTCCCGGCAGTGTCCATATGTTTTATACCTCTCCCACCCCCCCTTCCCATGCCTCCCTCCCCCCAAAGCCCTCTCCCTCCCACAGATCTCTCGATGTCCCTGCTCTCAGATGTTGGGTTTGTGTTCCTGCCCCTCTCGCCCCATCTTGTCTACCGCTCCCCATGTTATATGTTTTATGTGTCGGTTTGTCTTTCTGTGTGATTAATGTTGGCTCTTTCACGAGCCTCGATCTTGTATACAACAAAAAGGAAAAAAAAGGAAAAAAAAAAGGTGTTCATTAGCAAACTTTAGGACAGCAAAGGTTTCCTCCTAGTACACCTCCCATGTAGATAAATTTGTGCAGCCTCTTTCTAATGGTAGACTCGTGCACTTTGACATCCACAGTGGCAAGAGCTACCTGTAGGTCCCGTGATGACATTCTGGGGTTCTTAGAGACTTCTTTCAGCATCTTGCGGTCTGCTCTCGGGCTGAACTTGCTGGGGCGGCCTGGCCTGAACAAGTTGGCACTTGTTTGGAATGTTCTCCACTTGTAGTTGATCTTCCGGACAGTTGAATGATTGGTTTCAAATTGTTTGGAGATGTTTTTAAATCCCTTCCCAGACTCGTATGCATCTATAACCTTCTTTCTGAAGGCCTCAGAGAGCTCTTTTCATCTAGTCATGGTGACGCTGCACACTTCAACAACAAATAGCAAACCAAACTAAATGTCTGAGGTTTAAATAAGACAGGTTCCTCCAAGATCCTCTCTAACGATGTTCTAATCATTTGCACCTGAGCTGGTGCACCTGATTCTAATTTTAGGTATTTTAATTAGTGATAAATGTCGGGGTGTACTTACTTTTTCCACATGCGAAATTTGCATTTATGTTTATTTAAATTATACAATGGACTACAAAATGTAAATGTTTCATGATATTTGTTATATTATATCACCTTTATCTATCAATATTGTTGAAATGAAGATCAAATAGCTGTATGTTGAAATATGTTGAAAAGTCAAAACTTTACATGGGGTGTACTTACTTTTTCACGTGACTGTATATATACACATATATACATTTGTGACCCATCTGTAGATCAGAGAGATTTGGAGGATGGAGCCAATATTGTTGAATTTCCTGTTGCGGGCAACGTATGATGTGCTTCCGTCACCAGTAAACTTGAGATTGTGGGGTTTGTTGCAGGAGGAGAGATGTTATTTGTGTGGAGGTGTGGGAACGGTGCAGCATGCACTGAGTGCATGCTCAGTAGCATTGGCAGCAGGAAGATACAGGTGGCGACATGATCAGGTGCTGGCGGTGGTGATGCAGATGGTGCAACAAGAGGTGCTGAGATCGAGAGAGAAAAGAGTGGAGAAGGAGACTGATGGGGGAGAGGTGTGGTTTGTCAAAGAGGGCCAAGTGGCAAGAGGTGGAAAGAGGAGGAGGTGGAAAGCAAGAGGGCTGTCAGATGCTTGTGATTAACAGGTGGTGGCAGACCTAAAGCCACAATTGGTATTCCCAGAGGAGATCTGTGTGACAAGGTTGCGGCCTGACATTGTCATTTGGTCAAGTGCAACAAGACAGGTCATCTTAGGGGAGTTGTCGGTACCTTGGGAAGAGAACATGGAGGAGGTGCACGAGAGGAAGAGAGGAAAGTACAGTGAGCTGGAGGCAGAATGCCGGGAGAAGGGTTGGCGAGTTTCGTGTCAGCCATTTGAGGTGGGATGTAGAGGGAAAATTGACAATTCCTTTTCTGCATTTCTTGCTAGGCTGGGAGTGTGTGGGCCAGAAAGAAGGAGGATGTGTGACAAGGTGGCCCAGGTTGCCTTGAAAGGCTCATTTTGGAGATGGAGGAAGTTTATGGAGGCACGTCGAACGGTGTCGGTTGGTTGTGTGTGGCTTTTTTTTTTTTTTTTTTTAGTTACCATTATTATTTCTTATTTTGTGTATATGAGTGAGTGGGTGAGGGTGTGTGTTTTTGCATGAATAAATTTTTGCATGAGTGTGTGCTTTTGTGTGTTGAGTGGTGGATGATGTAAGGGTATGTGGTTGGTTGGTTGAGGTTGTGTGTGTATGTGTGCGAATGGGTGTGTATGTGTGTTTATGTGTGTGTATGAATGATCTGGTGTGTTTTGTTGGTGAGTGGTGAAGGGTATAAAGGTGGGTGTTTGAGTGTTCTACCATGTTTGTTTGGTGCTGTGGATTCTGGATGTGGAGGTGTTGTTGTTGTTCGCACTGGCTGGGGGTGGGAGTATGTACGCATCCAGGTGCAGTTGCTGCATGTGGATATGTATGTGCCCCTGCTGGCCCACCTTAGCTGACCCTATCAAGGTTGAAGGGCCGAAACGGGATGATGCTGAGGACCTCGACTGAGGACCCGGTCAGTGCGGCACACTTGTGACAAGGTGTGTTTTGAACTTATATATATTGTTGCGGAGATGAGAACTGTGTTTTTTTTTTGTGTGCTGTATTATTATTATTATTGTTTATTCTGCGCCCCCTACCTCCGGAGCTGTGTAAAGGTGAAAGGGCATCCCATAATTAGTCCACAAGCATACACGTCAGCCAAGTAATAGAATACCCCTGTTGATAGTTATCTCTTATTCTGTGTTTTAGGGTAAGGCTGTGTCTCCCATTAATTGAAGTACTCCATTGCACCAGTGAAAGAGAATAGATCCCCTTTCATTCCCATCCCCAAAATCCCCATTTTCTTTTACACCCCCTTCCGTCATTGCCGGGCCTCGATTGCCGAATTACCTCCCCTCCAATAACCGCCATTGAACATGTGCTCGAATCGGAGAAGAAAGGCGGCCCGCCCGTCGTCATCAAGGGCGGAGCCAGAGGGTCGCGCGACCAACCAGGGCCGAGGTGAGCACCCCGATGGGCGTGTCCAAAAGGCCGGCGGCTTAATCGCCGGAGGCGCTATAAAAGGCGCGCACGCAAGAAGCAAGTGAGTTGGTCGTCAGAGGAGGGTCAGTGGTTGCGTTGGTTGCGGTGGTAAGAAGTCGGTGGTGAGAAGTGGTGGCGTCGAGTGGTCAGTGGTTGCGTTGGTTGCGTTGAGTTGTCGATGGTGAGGAGACACCAGGGCCAAGAGAGAGAAGGTGCCAGGCCATTACCAGCAGTTGCGCCAGAGACGGGAGACGCGCCCTGAGCTGAGCCAGAGAAGCAGCTTTGGCTCCACAAGCAGCGTTGACTCCACCAGGCAGCTTCAACCCGTTACCCCGCGGGGACCAGAGAGCGGTGGCATCGGTGGCCGTCGAGGTCCAGCCGACGTCCCGTGCGGGATCAAGCCCGAACCATCTGCCCCAGCTGAACCTTCCCATTCCTCCTTCCAACATTCATTCCATTCCATCCTTCTTGTGTATGTGAGTTTGTTCTGTTTGTTCTGTCCTGGGTTAATTAAGCTGGTATAAGTTAATATTTGCACTGTGTCACCTGCGTCTTATGTGTTGTAAATAAACCTTGATTGCTCCTTTTTGCTTGTGTAAATAATAAATCCCATTACTCGTCTGTACGTCTTCTCGTTTTATTCCTTTTCCTCTTTGCATTGCGTCATTTTCGTCTTTTCCCTCATTGAGCAGCTGCGGTGCGATCCGGCCAACGTTTGGGCGGGATCGGGTTCTAATCGGGGAGTAACTGTTCGGACGCGGTAATACACCACCGCTCGGTAAAATAACATCTAAAACCGCGTCTGCAACAATTGGTGTCTGGGAGTGGGATTCGAGGCCCGAACCAAATTTTTAAAAACGTCTAGAAAAAATTTGGTCAAAATTTGGAGCGGCCGAAATTTGTTTTGTTTTACAAAACCCGAATTTTGAAATCGCGCCATGGCTGGTCAAGGCGACGGGATGCCGGTGGGAGAGATAGACGGGGTAGAATCGACCCAGGACCTCGGGGAAATGTATGTGGAGGAAGGAGAGGAGGAGAACATTGGCAATGCGGTTGAGGGGGTATCAGGTGCACAAAATGGCGTGCTCGCGCACGTGGTTGAAGAGTCCCAAAATAGCGGCGCAGTGGAGGGCGAGCCCGCGGTGGCGGCTGGGGACGCTGGGCAAACCGCGTTTGACCTCAGATTATTCTTGACCCAACTGAATGCAAAAATGGATAGTATGGGGGGCCAAATGGGGGCAATGAGGGACGAAGCGAGGGGTACCAATGCCCAAATTGGGGAGTTAGACAAGAAATTTGGGAAGTTAGACAATAATTTTGAGGGGTTAGACAACGGGATAAAAGAGGTGAAAAATGGGTTAATGGGGCTAGAAAATAGGATGGAGGACAAATTGCGGGAGATAGGGGAGCAATCCGCCAGAGAAATTAAACAAATGGGAGAGCAGATAGAGGAGGTAAAAATCGGGGTAGAAACCAAACTGGATGCTCAGAGGGTTGAATTGGGACAGATGAGGGCGGCATCTACAAAAGAAAGGGAGGAGATGAAGGAGGAAATACGACGAGGTGTGAGCGAGGAGGTTTCGGGGCTACGCGAGGAGGTAAAGCGAGGTGAGAAGCGTATGGAGAAAGAAGTGAGGAATAATACGGCTATGTTACAGGGGGGCATAGAGGATCTGACGAAGGGAGTAGAACAGCTGACAGAGGGACAAACGAAGTTAGTGGAGCAGGTTCAAAGGAACACTGCAGTACTCGGAGGGTTAAAGGCGACACAAAAAGAAATTAAAAATGACTTGATAGCGACACAGAGGCAATGTCAGATGGTGCGTGAGGAACTGACAATGAGGGTGGACGAGGTGACAGAGATAATGGAGACAAAGGACCGAGAGGTGAGGATGCACATAGAGACGGTCACGGTAGCCTTAGAGGACGAACTTGAGGAGACGCACCGAGAAATAAAAGAGGTTAAACAAAAATTAGAGGAAGTGGAAGAAGAGGTGAGTGAAATTAAGAAGAGACGGACAGAAACTAAGAGAGAAATCCAGGAGGAGGTAATGGAATTGGTACAAGGTCGGTGCTCAACTCATAATGTGATGCTCACTAACCAAATAAAGAGTTTGCAGGTGGCAAAGGAGGTGCGGAGACGAGGTACGGAGGTGAGTGGCAATGTATATGATGTGAGGAAAGCTTCAGTCAGCTTGGGGATTGGTTTGGATCCGGGTGTTCGTGAGAGGCCGTTGGTGAAGTGTGCGACAGGTCTGGTGTGCGAAAAAAGAGGTGTGCGAGAATGTCCGACCATGGGGTGTGTGAGGAAAAAGTGCACGCCGAGGAGTGAGTGTGCCGTGGAGAGTGAGTTGGTCGAAGCGCGTGTGCGAGGGAGCACAGGGAAGCGCGGTGTGGTGAGTGTTACGGAGGAAGTAACGAAAAAGTGTGCGCAAGAGGATGCGCGAGAAAGGTGTGTAACGGACGGGTGCATGAGGAAAGAGTGCGCTGTCAAGAGTAAGGGTGAGTGCGCTGTCAAGAATGGAGGTGAAAGTAGTGAGAGTGACACGGAGCGTGAGTTGGTTATGACAGGTGAGCGAGGATGTACACCTGGAATGGAAGGATGCACACCTGGAATGGTAGAGCGTGAGTGGGAATGCACACTGGAATTGGTAGTGAGGCACGTGGTTGGGTGTGCGAGTGAGAGCACACCTGTGATTGTCACAGAGGAGGTGACAGAGGAGGGGGCGCGAAGAGGTGTGTTGGTGAGGTGTGCGAGGGACGAATGTGTGCCAAGGTGTTCGGTGGTCAGGTGTGTGACCAAGTCTGTGGGCGGAATGAGTGTACCGAGGTGTGTAAGGAAAGGTACGAGGAGCATGCGAACAGCTGGAGGTATGAGCAAGAAAGGGGTAGCGTATGCATGTAAGCGTGCAGGTGAAGCATCGACGGTAACCGGGTTAGAGGTTAGAACGACTTATAGCCGAATCGGGCCCTCGGTGCGCGTCGGGCAGCTTCGCGTGCTGCGAGGACCAGCGGGGATCCGAACCACGGCAGTTTCGAAAGAACCGCCGTACGCGATCCACACTGTGCCTCGCTTGGAACGGCCGCGTCCGGGCTCCACTAGGCGGAGCGGGCAGCCCGATAGGAAGGGTCGTCATGGCGACCACTTTCTATTGAGACGTGCCGGCAGGTCGAGATCGGGACATGGGATGGCTCCACGCCGAGGTGGTGCGTGGGATCTCGACCCGGGTAAGCCCCCGTCCCTGCACCGAGTGCCGGACGCATCCAGCCGCCGGCACAAAAGAACCCGCGTTCATTGCTCGGCTGTACGAAGCCGGGCTGTAGACGTGAATTGGCGCACCGAGAGGATGTAATAAGTAGACAGGTGATGAGGATAGTGGTTTGGACTCAAAATTAGAAAAAGGCGAAATTTGATGATTGGTACGGTGATTGGCAGATGATTGGCAAAATTTTTGATTGGCTGAAATTTGGTGTGCCAAATTGATAGTAGGACCTCCCCGATGTGGTGGGATGGCAACGCTGTCATCCCTCACAGAAGAGTGGGGCAAATGCGCTATAGTTTATGGGGTGTATGGCAGTGAAAACTAGCCCGGGTGGGTTAGGATCTTGTGTGTAGGGATCTAGCGAAGATGACATTAGGTAACGTTAAGTTTAGTTAGTGACTGATACCTGTAGTGGGGACGCAGGTAGATTAGTGTGGATGATAATGACGTGGGAGCGCAATAGTTTAAAGGGACGACTGGGAAGCGCAAGTTTCAGAGGGGAGTAGTTAGCTGAGATGATGCCGTGTGTGTGAGGATTGAACAGGTGTGATCGAACAGGTGTGATTGCACAGGTGTGCAACTGAACAGGTGTGTGGAGCAGTGTATGAGTGAGTGATGGTGATGTGTGTTGTGTTGACCAACTGGTCCAGGAAGAGGAGGAGGGTGCAGGTGGCACCAGGTATGATTGCACAGGTGTGCAACGACAGGTGAATGGAGGACAGGTGTATGGAATAAATGGTATGGAGTATAGGAATGGATGGTCATGGAGTGAGTATGGTGGAAATTGTGGAGTGGAGTGGATGGTGCGAAGGTGTGAATGGGGGAAGAGTGGACCCCCATCACGGATACCCGGGGCGGGTAGTGTAAGTGTTAGGTAGAGGGTATAGGTAAATTGTGGTTGGATATTGGCATCTGTGGTGCGGGTGAAAGAATGGTCTTTGGATGGGTGCATTAGTGTTGTGGAAATGGCTGGGCGTGTAGCCTGTTAGTGTGTGTAGTTGGTTTGGGCACTCCACCACTGTGAGGATGTCGGCCAGGTGAGGCCGCAGGTGGGCTCTGGGAGCCGGTAGTTGTTGTGGATGGGGCCCGAGGATCCGGAGGACGGACCCAGGTAGCCCAGTGCCAGAGGGCACCAAGGGGTGACAGAGCCAGGAGAGGGCCTTCCCCAGTTAGATAGGTTAGGGTGAGGAGCTAGGTAAGCTCGGGTGGCAACTGCAGTGGTGGAGGTGTGCAGGTGGGTAGACCTGCTGGGAGAGCTACACGTCGCAGCCCAGAAATTGTGCGAGGGCACCGGGAGATGAATCGGGGGAGTGAGACCCCAAATTGAGAAGCACCACAGTTTGGTCAATGGGAATTGGTTTTTAGAACCCATAGTGTAAGTTGGCCAATGGATTGGCAGGGAGAGACCCCGGGTAGTGTAAAGTGTGTTAATGTCATTTAGAAAGTAGTTAGGATGAAGTCTCCTCGCACCATCTGCATCCACTCACCTGAGGTGACAGGTACTCCGCACCATGCCATGTTTAATTATTTTTACTGTGCAAATGTTTGGAATGTGAGACGCATCATGACGTGGGTGTGACATTGTGCTTTGATGTTCCATCTCTGCCTCCTTATGAGGATTGATGATGAATTTGGTGATGGCAAATTTTGAAGTAGAGGGATTGTGGAGACGAATTTGGTATAGGGGAAATATGGGGAAGACGTGACAGTAGTGACGAATTTGTAAATGTGTAGATTTTTGTACATATGGGGTAAGGGCAAGGGTAGGGTAGGTGACAGGGGGGTGACGTACGGTAGGGACGAGCTTTCTCACTTCGCCCTCCGTACGCATTTCGCCTTGCATTGCCTTATTGATGTGTACCCTTGTGACCCTACCCCTCGCTCAATTGTCTTTCCCCTTTTGTCTCCCACATGACCTGTGCGCCATTGGGTGCCGAGGGGAGCGTGCGTGGGTCGGCCATTGTGCGCCCGAAATTCCCAGAACCAGCTGTCTGCATCGATGCACCACATTATGGACCACATGTCTGTGGCCGAGCACCACTTATGGACCCCATGGGTTGGGGCATGGACCCTCTGCTGGAACCGGCCATGAGGGCCCGAAATCTTGCTGGCGGACCTTGGCCACAGGGCACCGATGCCCCACAGGTGAACCACACTATTCGGCCCTGTGGGCTTTCAATAAAATCAAATAAAAAGGACACATTGGGTGCATTTTTCAGTTCAAATAGGCCGCCAGTAAGAAAATGAAAGAATGACAACATCTGGAAGAACAAATAATAATCACCAGCAGAGGGAGCCGAAGAGCAAGCGACACCTGCAGGGTTTGGGTTTGTTGGTTTTATTTTATTGATGAACAGTGGTGACTGCACTGATTGGCGCTTGAGAATGTATTGGTGTGTTTTTGGGTGCTTTCATGGTGCGTCGATGCAGAGCAGACTGTCTCCCCCCCAGAAAGAACAATCACAGGTCCTGGGTTAGTCTTGTAAATAAAAGTAGCGTCAAGTGTAAATAATGCTCCCCACCGTCAGTGTATAGTTTGAAGACCATTCCGCGATTCGGTTAACTGTGGGCGTAAGTCTGTTAGGCAGGGTGCAATGGAGCAGCGGGACACATTTATTTATGTTTTAAAACTGTCGCACTCAGGGTCAGGTTAAAAATAGAGGGAACTACACCTACGTGTCACACTAAAAATAAAAGTTGTAGGCCCGGGACGTGCCTAAGAGGAGGAGGGTGCAGTGTTGCGGAGATGAGAACTGTGTTTTTTTTTTGTGTGCTGTATTATTATTATTATTGTTTATTCTGCACCCCCCTACCTCCGGAGCTGTGTAAAGGTGAAAGGGCATCCCATAATTAGTCCACAAGCATACACGTCAGCCAAGTAATAGAATACCCCTGTTGATAGTTATCTCTTATTCTGTGTTTTAGGGTAAGGCTGTGTCTCCCATTAATTGAAGTACTCCATTGCACCAGTGAAAGAGAATAGATCCCCTTTCATTCCCATCCCCAAAATCCCCATTTCCTTTTACACCCCCTTCCGTCATTGCCGGGCCTCGATTGCCGAATTACCTCCCCTCCAATAACCGCCATTGAACATGTGCTCGAATCGGAGAAGAAAGGTGTGCCCGCCCGTCGTCATCAAGGGCGGAGCCAGAGGGTCGCGCGACCAACCAGGGCCGAGGTGAGCACCCCGATGGGCGTGTCCAAAAGGCCGGCGGCTTAATCGCCGGAGGCGCTATAAAAGGCGCGCACGCAAGAAGCAAGTGAGTTGGTCGTCAGAGGAGGGTCAGTGGTTGCGTTGGTTGCGGTGGTAAGAAGTCGGTGGTGAGAAGTGGTGGCGTCGAGTGGTCAGTGGTTGCGTTGGTTGCGTTGAGTTGTCGATGGTGAGGAGACACCAGGGCCAAGAGAGAGAAGGTGCCAGGCCATTACCAGCAGTTGCGGCAGAGACGGGAGACGCGCCCTGAGCTGAGCCAGAGAAGCAGCTTTGGCTCCACAAGCAGCGTTGACTCCACCAGGCAGCTTCAACCCGTTACCCCGCGGGGACCAGAGAGCGGTGGCATCGGTGGCCGTCGAGGTCCAGCCGACGTCCCGTGCGGGATCAAGCCCGAACCATCTGCCCCAGCTGAACCTTCCCATTCCTCCTTCCAACATTCATTCCATTCCATCCTTCTTGTGTACGTGAGTTTGTTCTGTTTGTTCTGTCCTGGGTTAATTAAGCTGGTATAACTTAATATTTGCACTGTGTCACCTGCGTCTTATGTGTTGTAAATAAACCTTGATTGCTCCTTTTTGCTTGTGTAAATAATAAATCCCATTACTCGTCTGTACGTCTTCTCGTTTTATTCCTTTTCCTCTTTGCATTGTGTCGTTTTCGTCTTTTCCCTCATTGAGCAGCTGCGGTGCGATCCGGCCAACGTTTGGGCGGGATCGGGTTCTAATCGGGGAGTAACTGTTCGGACGCGGTAATACACCACCGCTCGGTAAAATAACATCTAAAACCGCGTCTGCAACAATATATATACATATATACATATCTTAGAGACTTCTTTCAGCATCTTGCAGTCTGCTCTCGGGCTGAACAGTATATATATATACATTTATGTATATATATACATATATATATACATATATATATATATACATATATATATATACATATATATATATACATATATATATACATATATATACATATATATTGTTACGGTCCGCGGATTTGGATGTTATTTTACCGAGCGGAGGTATAACCACGGCCGAACAGTTGTTCCCCACTAAACCCGATTCACCCAACGTTGGCCGTATCGCGCCACAGCTACTCAATCTGGAAAACTCTAAAGCGACCGAATGCAAAGAGGAAGAAGACGTACAGAAGCGTAATGGGATTTATTATTTACACACACAAGCAAAAAGGAGCAGTCACGATTATTTACAGGGGACATGAGACGCAGGTGACACAGTGAAAATTACTAGCTTATACAGACTTAGTTACTACCCAGGACAGAACAAACAAAGACGACTCACACGGGGAATTGCAGAGTGGATTGGCTGGAAGGAGGTGTGTGGCTGGAGGGGGAGGACGGCACGAAGCTGGCTGGAGCTTGATCCCACACGGGACGTCGGGCTGGACCTCGACGGCCGCTGATGCCACCGGTCCTGTCATGTGCGCGGGATCACGGGTTGGATCACGGGTCGGATCACGGGTCGGATCACGGTCGGAGCCGACGCGCTGGTGGGGGGTCTGGCGTGATGGGTTCTCTCCTCTCTCTTTCTTGGTCCAACCACTCTTTCTCCACCGACAACTCAACGCTACCAACGCAACCACTCAACGCAACCACTGACCACCCCTGACGACCAACTCAGCTCTTGTCATGGACCTCTCTTTTCAGACTCATCTCCTTGTCTCAGTCAAAGCGCATCTCTCTTGGGGGCATCTCTCATGGGTTATATATAGCCCCACCCTTGAACCTTTGCGAATCTCCCCGATCGCTCTTCCTCCGCCCTCTCAAACCAAACCCCTCGTGCTCGGTTGGTTGTTCGGGGCTGGCTCACTCCTCCCCTCTATGATGAGGTGGAGACACGCCCTTCTTCTCCGACCCTGCCTCGTGGTCAATGGCGGCAATTGGAGGGGATGTAATTGGCAATGGCAATTGAGGCCTGGCAATGACGAAAGGGGAAATGGAGGTTTTTGGGAATGGGAATGAAGGGAATCTACTCTTATTTCACTCGGTGCAATGGAGTGTCATTCTAATGGAAGACAAGGCCTTACTCTAAAACACATAATAAGATATAAGCTACTGAACAAGGGTTTTATCGTGTCCTGCAATGTGGTGTTTATGGAATAACTACCGAGACGCCCTTTGACCTTTACACTACGGAGGTATTTACAAGGAATCATTACATTTTACAGAGGGTGATCTTTACAACAATTTACACTACAACAACAACAAAAAAAAAACATTCTCATATCCACAACACTGCACCCTCCTCCTCTTAGGCACCTCCCGGGCCTACAACTTAAATTTAGTGTGACACGTAGGTGTAGTTCCCTCTACTTTTAACCTGACCCTGAGTGCGACAGTTTTAAAACATAAATAAATGTGTCCCGCTGCTCCATTGCACCCTGCCTAACAGACTTATGCCCACAGTTAACCGAATTGCGGAATGGTCTTCAAACTATACATTGACGGTGGGGAGCATTATTTACAATTGACACTACTTTTATTTACAAAACTAACCCAGGACCTGTAATTGTTCTTTCTCGGGGGGAGACAGTCTGCTCTGCATCGCCGCACCATGAAAGCACCTGTAATGCACCATCACACCCTCAAGCACCAATCGGTGCAGTCACCACAGTTCATCAATGTTCATGAATAAAAATAAAATCAACAACCTCTAACCCTGCAGGTGATCTCTTGCTCTTCGGCTCCCTCTGCTGGCTATTATTATTTCTTCCAGTTGTTGTCATTTTCCTTTGCTGGCGGCCTATTTGTATTAAACTTGCACCCAACGTGTCCCTTTTATTTTTCTTTATTTATGGCCCACAGGGCCGACTACATGTGGTTCACCTGTGGGGCATCGGTGCCCTGTGGCCAAGGTCCGCCAGCAAGATTACGGGCCCTCATGGCCGGTTCCAGCAGAGGGGCCATGCCCCAGCCCATGGGGTCCATAAGTGGTGCTCGGCCACAGGCATTGGTCCATAATGTGGTGCATCGATGCAGACAGCTGGTTCTGAGAGTTCCGGGCGCACAATGGAGGACTCACGCACGCTCCCCTCGGCGCCCAATGGCGCACAGGTCATGTGGGAGACAAAAGGGGGAAGACAAATGAGCGAGGGGTAAGGTCACAAGGGTACACATCAATAAGGCAATGCAAGGCGAAATGCGTACGGAGAGCAAAGTGAGAAAGGCTTGTCCCTACCGTGCGTCACCCCCCCTGTCACCTACACTACCCTTGCCCTTACCCCATATTTACAAAATCTACACATTTACAAATTCGTCGCTACTGTCACGTCTCCCCTTATTTCCCTTATACCAAATTCGTCTCCACAATCCCTCTACTTCAAAATTTGCCATCACCCAATTCATCATCAATCCTCAAAAGGAGGAAGAGATGGAACAACAAAGCACAATGTCACACCCACGTCATGATGCGTCTCACAATCCAAAACATTTGCACATAAAAAATAATCAAAACATGGCATGGTGTGGAGTACCTGTCACCTCAGGTGAGTGGATGCAGATGGTGCAAGGAGATTCTTCATCCTAACTATCCTCTAAATGATTTTAACACACGTTACACTACCCGGGGTCTTTCCCTGCCAATTAATTGGCCAACTTACACTATGGGTTCTAAAAACCAATTCCCATTGACCAAACTGTGGTGCTTCTCAATTTGGGGTCTCACTCCCCCGATTCATCTCCCGGTGCCCTTGCACAATTTTTGGGCTGTGACATGTAGCTCTCCCAGCAGGTCTACCCACCTGCACACCTCCACCACTGTAGTTGCCACCCGAGCTTACCTAGCTCCTCACCCTAACCTAACTAACTGGGGAAGGCCCCTCCAGGCTCTGTCACCCCTCGGTGCCCTTGGCACTGGGCTACCCGGGTCCGTCCTCCGGATCCTCGGGCCCCATCCACAACAACTCTACCAGCTCCCAGAGCCCACCTGCGGCCTCACCTGGCCGACATCCTCACAGTGGTGGAGTGCCCAAACCAACTACACACACTAACAGGCTACACGCCCAGCCATTTCCACAACACTAATGCACCCATCCAATCACCATTCTTCCACCCGCACCACAGATGCCAATATCCAACCACAATTTACCTATACCCTCTACCTAACACTTACACTACCCGCCCCGGGTATTCGTGATGGGGGTCCACTCTTCCCCCATTCACACCTTCGCACCATCCACTCCACTCCATAGTTTCCACCATACTCACTCCACGACCATCCATTCCAATACTCCAGATATTCCACACTTCAGGTAATCCATACAATCATTCTCCATTCACCTGTAGTTGCACACCTGTGCAATCATACCTGGTGCCACCTGCACCCTCCTCCTCTTCCTGGACCATTTGGTCAACACAATACTCATCACCATCACTCACTCAAACACTGCTCCATACACCTGTTCAGTTGCACACCTGTGCAATCACACCTGTTCAATCACACCTGTTCACCATACACTTCCAATCCTCAAACACACGGCATCATCTCAGCTAACTACTCCCCTCTGAAACTTGCGCTTCCCCGTCTTCCCTTTAAACTATTGCGCTCCCACGTCATTATCATCCACTCTAATCTACCTGCGTCCCCACTACAGGTATCCTTGTCACTAACTAATCTTAACGTTACCTAATGTCATCTTCGCTAGATCCCTACACACGATATATCCTAACCCTCCCGGGCTAGTTTTCACTGCCATCAACCCCATAAATCTAGTGCTCCTTTGCCCCCCCCCCCCCCCCCGCTGTGAGGGATGGTGGATTGGCCATCCCACCACATCGGGGGCGTTCCACTACCAATTTTGCTCACCAAATTCCAACCAATCAAAAATTTGCCAATCATCTGCCAATCACTGTACCATTACCAATCATCACTATTTTGTTTGTCTAATTTCGGGTCCAGACCACTATCCTCATCATCACAGTCTACTTACTAATGCCTCTCGGTGCGCCAATTCACGTCTACAGCCCGGCTTCGTAAAGCCGAGCAATGAATGCGGGTTGTTTGGTGCCGGCGGCTGGATGCGTCCGGCACTCGGTGAAGGGAAGGGGGTTTACCCAGGCCGAGATCCCACGCACCACCTGGGCATGGAGCCATCCCATGGCCCGATCTCGACCTGCCGGAATGCCCCCACAAAAAGGGGTCGCCATGACGACCCTTCCTATCGGGCTGCCCGCTCCGCCTAGTGGAGCACGGACGCGGCCGTTCAAAGCGAGGCACAGCCTGGATCACGTACGGCGGTCCTTTCGAACCCGCCGTGGTTCGGATCCCCGCTGGTTCTCGCGGCACGCGAAGCTGCCCGACGCGCACCGAGGGCCCGATTAGGCTATAAGTCGCTCTAACCGCTAACCCGGTTACCGTCGATGCCTCACCTGCATGCTTACACCCTGCAGCCCGTTCCTTGCTCATACATCCAGCTATTCCCATGCTCCTCGTCATTGCACCTTCTCTTACACACCCAGGTGCACTCATTCCGCTCACAGACTTGGTCACACACCTGACCACCGAACACCTTGGCACATATTCGTCGTTCGCACACCTCACCAACACACCTCTTCGCGCCCCCTCCTCGGTCACCTCCTCTGTGACAATCACAGGTGTGCTCTCACTCGCACACCCAACCACGTGCCTCACTACCAACTTAAGTGTGCATTCCCACACCCGCTCTACCATTCCAGGTGTGCATCCTTCCATTCCAGGTGTACCTCCTCTCTCACCTGTCACAACCAACTCACGCTCCGTGTCACTCTCACTACTTTCACCACCACTCTTGACAGCGCACTCACCCTTACTCTCGACAGCGCGCTCTTTCCTCATGCACCTGTCCGTTACACACCTTTCTCGCGCACACTCTTGCGCACACTCTCCCGTTACACCCTCTGTAACACTCACCACAGGCATGCATTCTCTCTCACTCTTGACAGCGCACTCTTTCCCCATGCACCCGTCCGTTACACACCTTTCTCGTGCATCCTCTTGCGCACACTCTCCTGTTACTTCCTCTGTAACACTCACCACAGGCGTGCATGCTTCCGTTACAACCTCTGTTACACTCCTCACTACACGCTTCCATGTGCTCCCTCGCACATGCGCTACGACCGACTCACTCTCGACAGCACACTCACTCCTCGGCGCAAACTTTTTCCTCACACACCCCAGAGTCGGACATTCTCACACACCTCCTCCTTCGCACACCGTACCTGTCGCACACTTCACCAACGGCCTCTCACGAACACCCGGATCCAAATCAACCCCCAAGCCGACTGAAGCTCCCCTCACATCATGTACATTTCCTCGTATATCGCCACTCACCTTGGCACCTCGTCTCCGCACCTCCTTCGCCACCTGCAAACTCTTTATTTGGTTAGTGAGCACACATTTATGAGTTGAGCACCGACCTTGTACATATTCCATCACCTCCTCCTGTATTTCTCTCTTAGTTTCTGTCCGTCTCTTCTTAATTTCACTCACCTCTTCTTCCACTTCCTCTAATTTTTGCTTCACCTCTTTTATTTCCTGGTGCGTCTCCTCAAGTTCGTCCTCTAAGGCTACCTTGACCGTTTCTATGTGCGTCCTCACCTGCCGGTCGGTCCTTCGTCTCCATTACCTCTGTCACCTCGTCCAACCTCGTTGTCAGTCCCTCACGTACCATCTGACATTGCCTCTGTGTCGCTATCAAGTCATTTTTTATGTCGTTTTGTGTCGCTTTTAACCCTCCTAGTACCGCAGTGTTCCTTGGAACCTGCTCCGTTAGTTCTTTTTGTCCCTCCGTCAGCTGTTCCACCTCCTCCGTCAGGTCCTCTATGCCCCCTTGTAACTTTGCCGTCCCATTTCTCACCTCTTTCTCCATACACTTTTCACCTCGCTTTACCTCCTCGCGTACCCCCGAGACCTCCTCACTTACACCTCGTCGTATCTCCTCTTTCATCTCCTCCATCTCTTTTGTAGATGCCACCCTCATCTGTCCCAATTCATCCCTCTGAGCATCCAATTTACTTTCTAACCCGATTTTCACCTCCTCTATCTGGTTCCCCATCTGTTCGATTTCCCGGGCGGATTGCTCCCCTATTTCCCGCAATTTGTCTTCTATCCTATTTTCTAACCCCATTAACCCATTTTTCACCCCCTCTAACTGATTCTCCTGGGCAGCCATTCTATTTTCCACCCCCGTTAACCCATTCTTTACCTCTTTTATCCCGTTGTCTAACCCCTCAAATTTAGCTTCTAGCCGTTCCCCCATTTCTCCCATCCCCCCCCCATTTCTCCCATTTTGCCCCCCATTTCTCCCATTTTGCCCCCCATTTCTCCCATTCCCCCCCCCATTTCGCCCCCCAATCGCTCACTATCAGCCCTCGCTTCGTCCCTCATTGCCCCCATTTGCTCACTCTGAGCATCCATCCGGTTCCCCATTTGTCCCATTCTGCTTTTCAAACCTCTAATTTGGTCTCCCAATTGCTCACTATTCTTTTCCATAAGGGCCTTCATTTGCATCATAAAACAGGTTCAAATCCACCGATGGCGCTGCTACGGTCGCGGGCGCGGCTAGATTTGGTGCCGCTGTAACCGCGTGCACAAAGGCGACATCTTGCGCGCCTGAAACCTCGTGCGCGAGAACGCCATTTTGTGCACCTGATACCCCCTCAACCACATTGCCAATGTTCTCCTCCTCTCTTTCATCCACATACATTTCCCCGAGGTCCTGGGTCGGTTCTACCCCGTCTATCTGTATCTCTCCCACCGGCATCCCGTCGCCTTGACCAGCCATGGTGCGATGTCAAAATTCGGGTTTTGCTTTACAACACAAATTTCCAGCAGCTCGTAATTTTGAGCGCATTAAGCATGCTTTGGGCTTCGTATCTCACTCCCCGACACCAATTTGTTACTGTAATAACACAATTGGTGTCCAAAATTTGGGCTAAATAAATTTAGTCCCAGGTTCGAATCCCAATTCCTGACTACCAATTTGTTACGGTCCGCGGATTAGGATGTTATTTTACCGAGCGGAGGTATAACCGCGGCCGAACAGTTGTTCCCCACTAAACCCGATTCAGCCAACGTTGGCCGTATCGCGCCACAGCTACTCAATCTGGAAAACTCTAAAGCGACCGAATGCAAAGAGGAAGAAGACGTACAGAAGAGTAACGGGATTTATTATTTACACACACAAGCAAAAAGGAGCAGTCACGATTATTTACAGGGGACATGAGACGCAGGTGACACAGTGAAAATTACTAGCTTATACAGACTTAGTTACTACCCAGGACAGAACAAACAAAGACGACTCACACGGGGAATTGCAGAGTGGATTGGCTGGAAGGAGGTGTGTGGCTGGAGGGGGAGGACGGCACGGAGCTGGCTGGAGCTTGATCCCGCACGGGACGTCGGGCTGGACCTCGACGGCCGCTGATGCCACCGATCCTGTCGTGTGTGCGGGATCACGGGTCGGATCACGGGTCGGATCATGGGTCGGATCACGGTCGGAGCCGACGCGCTGGTGGGGGGTCTGGCATGACGGGTTCTCTCCTCTCTCTTTCTTGGTCCAACCACTCTTTCTCCACCGACAACTCAACGCTACCAACGCAACCACTCAACGCAACCACTGACCACCCCTGACGACCAACTCAGCTCTTGTCATGGACCTCTCTTTTCAGACTCATCTCCTTGTCTCAGTAAAAGCGCATCTCTCTTGGGGGCGTCTCTCATGGGTTATATATAGCCCCACCCTTGAACCTTTGCGAACCTCCCCGATCGCTCTTCCTCTGCCCTCTCAAACCAAACCCCTCGTGCTCGGTTGGTTGTTTGGGGCTGGCTCACTCCTCCCCTCTATGACGAGGTGGAGACACGCCCTTCTTCTCCGACCCTGCCTCGTGGTCAATGGCGGCAATTGGAGGGGATGTAATTGGCAATGGCAATTGAGGCCTGGCAATGACGAAAGGGGAAATGGAGGTTTTTGGGAATGGGAATGAAGGGAATCTACTCTTATTTCACTCGGTGCAATGGAGTGTCATTCTAATGGAAGACAAGGCCTTACTCTAAAACACATAATAAGATATAAGCTACTGAACAAGGGTTTTATCGTGTCCTGCAATGTGGTGTTTATGGAATAACTACCGAGACGCCCTTTGACCTTTACACTACGGAGGTGTTTACAAGGAATCATTACATTTTACAGAGGGTGATCTTTACAACAATTTACACTACAACAACAAAAAAAAAAAGAACATTCTCATTTCCACAACAATATATATACATATATATATATATATATATACATATATATATATATATATATATACATAGATATATATATATACATATATATATATATATACATATATATATATATATATATATATATATATATATATATATATATATATATATATATTGTTACATATTTATGTGAATGTATGTGAATTACCATTCAGGTCTTTGCTTATCAATGTGTAGTAGATTAAGGGTTGTTGTGGTTGGAGGGTCAGGAGCCCTTCTGAAAAAGAGACCGGAAACGGAAGGAGGAAAAGACACGAGGAAGAAAAGCGACGAGGATTCTTCTTCCTCGCCCCGCTCCGACGAAAGGTGGGATCGACCTTGCGCCGCGTGGAAAAGCGGCGTTCCGAAGCCCGTCTGGCGAGAGGAGTTACCGGGACGTGTACCTACCCGGTGGAGACGTCAAGTTGACGTGGGGCCGTGCACCGACCCCGCGTCTGGCACCGTTCGCGGCACCGTCTAAAAAGACGCGTACGGGTCGCACGTTGGGGCCTAACACGCGTTGCAAGCGGCGTGGGGCTTTTGCTTGCTTTACCGTACCCGCTTCGCGTGGCCACGAGGGGCTGCAGCCGTGGTGCCTGGTACGATACCTGCCCGGTGGAAACACGTCCACCCAGGGTTCGTTCAACCGCCCGAGTGCGGCGACGCCGACCATCATCTTGGTCAGGAGGGGCCCAGAGACATTGTGAGGGACAGAGACCAAAAGGGGGTCGTGAGTACAAAAGGGGACACACATATATAAGATGGCCATCTTAATCATCTAGGGAATTGATTGTGGATTGGGAATAGTTGATGGTTGTTTGTTGTTGATTGCTCGGGGAATATATCCTTGATTGTATCATTGAAATTGTATGGTATTATTACCCTTGAAAAATATCATTGAACATCAGTTTTCTCTTGGGTGGAATTCATAGGGATTGCGTTGCGAAAGCGCATATATAATACCACTTTCTGGCGAAGTTCCTCTCACGGTCCGGGGGTCACCGAGACCAGGTAGTCACCGAGGGGACCACATAACAGAATTGGGGGCTCGTCCAGGATACGATTTGCGGATTCGCAATTGGGTCTACGTCCGGGATCTAAAATTGTATAAAATAATAAAATAATATTTTTATTAATTAAAATTTATTAATTAAGTATTAATTGGAAATTTTTTGGGGAAATTGGGGTAAAGTCTTGGGTGAAGGTTAACAGGTGTTAACGATAGTCACCATGGCGTTTGTGGCACAGAACTTTGGGGTAACCCCGAGTGAGGCACAGTTCCAAGCGTTGCTAAAGTCGGACCTCTTGAAATTGGCCAAACATTTTAACTTGGAGGTCCGAACTAATTTGAGGAAGGCAGAGTTGCAGGCCACGGTGATACAATCTATGGTGGGATTAGGAACATGGGACGAGTTAGCCTGGGAGTGGCTACCCGAAGAACCAGAAGACGTTGAGCTCCGGAAACTGGAGTTGCAATTACGGAGCCAGGAACGGATCAAAGAAGAAGAAAGGAAAGCAGAAAAGGAAAGAGCAGAAGAAGAAAGGAAAGCAGAAAAGGAAAGAGCAGAAGAAGAAAGGAAAGCAGAAAAGGAAAGATCAGAAGAGGAAAGGAAAGCAGAAGAGAGGAGAGAAGAGAAACAAGCAGAGGAAAGGAGAGTGGAACGAGAACTCCAGGAAAGGTTAAAAGAAGAAGAAAGGAAAGCAGAAGCGAGGAGAGAAGAGAAACAAGCAGAGGAAAGGAGAGTGGAACGAGAACTCCAGGAAAGGTTGAAAGAAGAAGAAAGGAAAGCAGAAGAGAGGAGAGAAGAGAAACAAGCAGAGGAGAGGAGAGCTGCAAGAGAACTCGAAGCAGAGGAGAGAAAAGCAGAAAGGGAATTAAAGGAACGTGACATGGAGCTTCGGCAGGAAATTAAATTCAAGGAGCTGGAGTTAATGAGAGAACGGGGAGAGGCACCACCCTTGCTGACGGGGTCGACACCTAACCAGAAAACCTGGGATGTGGGCAGACATGTGAGGCTGGTTCCACCGTTCAGTGAAAAGGAAGTCGCGAAATTTTTTCCACACTTTGAGAAAGTGGCTCGACAATTAAACTGGCCGGAGGAGGCCTGGACCATACTAGTGCATAGTGTGCTGGTGGGAAAAGCTCAAGAGATTTATTCGGCGCTACCAATGGACCAATGTGCAGATTATGAGGTACTGAAGAAGCACATCCTCAAAGCCTATGAGTTGGTTCCGGAAGCTTACAGGCAAAAATTCAGGAATGCCAGGAAGAGGGAGAGTGAGACCCATGTGGAGTTTGCCAGAGTGAAAGAAAACATGTTTGATCGGTGGTGTGAGTCAAAAGGAGTCGGGAAAGACTTCGAAACATTGCGTGACTTGATCCTGGTGGAGGAATTTCAGCAGTGTGTCCACGAGGACATCAAAGTGTACCTGCAGGAAAAGAAAGTACCAAAGTTGTGGGACGCAGCCACCATGGCAGATGATTATGCTTTAACCCACCGAATAGGGGTCCACGAACCTAACTCCTCGCCTAGATCTCCGCAGGGGAGGTGGGGAACAGCAGGTGCGGAGAACGACAATACATGGCGGCGGCCTCGAGAGGAGTATGGGGACAACGCGGATACCCCACCTGTTCGAAATCAGAGGGATGCGGGCCCAAGACAAACTTATATTTCGGGGGGCCCGAGGCAGACCACGAGTTTTTCCTCCGGGCCTACTTGCGCTTTTTGCAAAAAACCTGGACACTTGATGTCCAGTTGTTACCGCATGAAAAGGGAAGACCCAGAGCGGAGTCCGACTATTACGACTCCAAATGCAATGGCCATTGTGAGAAATCGCCATCAAAAGGGTTACCAACCATTTATTTCGGAGGGGTTTGTGTCACTGGATGGAGCCTCGACTAACCGGAGACCGGTTAGGATATTGAGGGACACAGGAGCACATCAATCTTTAATGCTTGAAGGCATTTTGCCATGGTCCGAGGAGACGGCAACGGGGGATAGTGTTCGTTTACAGGGGATCGGGGGCGGTGTTAGTGCTCCACTTCATGTCATCCATTTGGAGTCCGATTTGGTGTCAGGACCGGTCACCGTCGGTTTACAAGCCACGCTTCCTGTAGAGGGTGTATCTGTGGTTATCGGGAATGATTTGGCCGGGGGTCAAGTTTATGGTAACCTGAGGGTTGGTAAAGAGCCCAGCAGGGAAAATAACACCACACCAGCTCGGGAGGGCGACAAAAGTACCAAGTTATTTGTAGGGGGACTGAACTTCAAAACAGAGGAAGAAGTTCTGACCTCGGTCTTCAACAGATATGGGCCGCTGGTGGAAGTGCGGTTGGTAAGAGACAGGGAAACACAACAGTCAAGAGGGTTCGGCTTTGTCACGTTTGCAAGCACAAAAGACGCCAGAGAGGCAGAGAAGAATTGGAATGGCAAGGATTTGGAGGGTCGGACCATAACAGTAGGGAAGGCATTTCGTAGGCGTCGAGAGGTCTACAGGAGAGGACAACTGGGCGGTAGTTTTGGTGGTGGCCGCAATCAATATTATTATGGAGGCTCCCTGAGTTACGGCAGCTCCCGAAGGAAGGATTGTCAAAGTAGTGGCCGAGAAGGAGACCGCTATTCATGGGACTACAGGGACAAGCGGTCCCACCATAATTATTAGGGAAGTTCTGAGAAGTTGAAGCACTGAAGGCGGCGGAGCCGCCGAGCCAAGATTCCTACACGGATTAACCATGAACGCCGTTCCTAAAGGCGTCCATGTAGTGAACTTTCATGCACGGACTAACCGTGAACTCCACGTTCCTCAAGGCGCCCATGTAGAGAACTTTCCTGCACGGACTAACCGTGAACTCCACGTTCCTAAAGGCATCCATGTAGTGAATACTCGGCTTGGCCTCCGGGAAAAAGTGCTATCGAGTTGCTTAACTTTGGATCTTTGATCAACCCCTTAACCTTCATTCACAAGAAACTGACAGTCAAAGTCAGAGGGTCATGAGATGGAGTTTGGCTTGGCAGGAGTCCAAGGGGAAATTGAACATGTAAAGGGCAGGGACAATGTCGTGGCTGGTGCTTTGTCCAGAGGGAATTACCTTTGAAAATCTCTGGGGGTTGTGTGAAATTTTGTTGCTTTATTGTTAAGTGATAACTGTGCCTGGGGGGAACTGATAATGTGGGGGGGTTGAGTTATCTGGTTTGTTTATCCAAATTGGCTGGCAAAGAAAGTTTTCGCTGGGTTCAAACTTTCTTTCTTGAAGGGGGGGAGTGTTACATATTTATGTGAATGTATGTGAATTACCATTCAGGTCTTTGCTTATCAATGTGTAGTAGATTAAGGGTTGTTGTGGTTGGAGGGTCAGGAGCCCTTCTGAAAAAGAGACCGGAAACGGAAGGAGGAAAAGACACGAGGAAGAAAAGCGATGAGGATTCTTCTTCCTCGCCCCGCTCCGACAAAAGGTGGGATCGACCTTGCGCCGCGTGGAAAAGCGGCGTTCCGAAGCCCGTCTGGCGAGAGGAGTTACCGGGACGTGTACCTACCCGGTGGAGACGTCAAGTTGACGTGGGGCCGTGCACCGACCCCGTGTCTGGCACCGTTCGCGGCACCGTCTAAAAAGATGCGTACGGGTCGCACGTTGGGGCCTAACACGCGTTGCAAGCGGCGTGGGGCTTTTGCTTGCTTTACCGTACCCGCTTCGCGTGGCCACGAGGGGCTGCAGCCGTGGTGCCTGGTACGATACCTGCCCGGTGGAAACATGTCCACCCGGGGTTCGTTCAACCGCCCGAGTGCGGCGACGCCGACCATCATCTTGGTCAGGAGGGGCCCAGAGACATTGTGAGGGACAGAGACCAAAAGGGGATCGTGAGTACAAAAGGGGACACACATATATAAGATGGCCATCTTAATCATCTAGGGAATTGATTGTGGATTGGGAATTGTTGATGGTTGTTTGTTGTTGATTGCTCGGGGAATATATCCTTGATTGTATCATTGAAATTGTATGGTATTATTACCCTTGAAAAATATCATTGAACATCAGTTTTCTCTTGGGTGGAATTCATAGGGATTGCGTTGCGAAAGCGCATATATAATACCACTTTCTGGCGAAGTTCCTCTCACGGTCCGGGGGTCACCGAGACCAGGTAGTCACCGAGGGGACCACGTAACAGAATACACATATATATATATATATACACATACATACATATATATATATATATATATATATACATATATATACATATATATATACACATATATACATATATATACACATATATACATATATATACACATATATACATATATATATATATATATACATATATATATATGTCAGGTCGCAGAATTGTTGCTGCTTAATGGTCGGCTATGGACGCCGTATGGCTACGAGGTTATGATTTAAATGTTGTCTAAAATGCTATTTCATAAAGTTAATAAAAGGTTTTTGCTTCGTTTTAGTTTAAAATGAGGAAAGGCTCGCTTTAGTCGTGCTGGACAATTGTATACGTGTGCCCTTTCGAGGCTAGATAAGGCCGGTCGTAAAATCCCTCTGATGATTCTCAGACGGCGCCTCGAGCCGCGGGCAGGAGAACGCTCACATGCGCGCGGATGTGTAACGCCGGTAGAATGATTAGATTGCAGACATAAACCTATCGTTAAAACTATATATTTTGTATTAATCACAGCGACGCTTGAATCTGTATAAACATGTTTTGAATTACTCAGTTGAACAAACCCATATATTTTATGGCCTTATCGAAGCCAAGAATGCACCCTCCCTTTAATGAGTTACATTTTCTGTCTCCTCGGAGCCCAGAGAAACATCTGGTCCGGATAAGGGACGGATGACGGTGGGGGCTAGGGATGACGGTGGGGGACTCTCGCTAGTTCCTTTGTTCTCTCGGAGATTTTCTGATAAACTTGTCCCTATTTATACGGACTGCGAATCAATGTGCTCCAGGAAGGCTAGACGTGGCATGAAGCTGGTTCTTGCTGTAGATGTCTGTCTCCTCCAGATCTGTATAAGTGCTGTTTTAATAAAGTTTCGTCATTCTTAAATCTCAAAACTGTTGGTGAACTTCTGTATACGATCGGCAAGAGTTGTTGCCCAACATTGATGGTGCCATGACTCGGATCGCAACAGACGCGGAGGACGGGAAGCGGAACCCGGGCGACAGGAGGAAGGCTGCCCGAGGCCGGGACGCTGGCACTCTAATTTGATTAAGGTGAGCAATTGTTTTATACCAGAGGGCTATCTTTCCAAATTTGTACCTTGCTTCCTCGAACGGTTCAGTCCGCTTCCCTGTCATCCGCACTGCCTGCATTCCGAACTGAAATTGTAAGTAAAGGCTGTTTCAGGCCTCAGAATGACGTACCTTTGTTGAAATTGCGCAGGATAACATTTAAGAGTGACGTTACAATATTTGCGCAGGATAACATTTAAGAGTGACGTTACAATATTTGCGCAGGATAACATTTAAGAGTAACGTTAAGGATAAGATTGGCGCAGGATATCGGTAAGGGTAACGTTATAGTTAACAAGCAGGAGGGGGAAACGTGAGGTTGGCCAGCCGTATAGGTTGAGCCAAGTGGCCGAGAACTTTCCAGGAAGGATCAGCCCAGAGCAATAAGATGGGAAACAAGCTAACGAAAGAAGGGGAACCCCTTAAGGGAACCCCGGCATCTTTCATGTTTAAGAGGCATCATTTTGCCGCGGTAAGACCAGTAAAGGACTGGGCTGTGTTAACTAAAGATTTAAGTAGTCCCTGGCCAGAGGAGGGATCGTTTGCACTTGACAAATTGGAAGTGTTATACGGAGCTTTGGATAAGCTAGAAAGGGAAAGGAAACACTTCCCACCCGACTACTGGAAAGTGTATGGGTGGTGGGAAAAGGAAGGAATGAAGCGACTGGCGGCCACTAGACAGGCCAGCTTGGCAGGGGAAGTACTGAAGCTTCAGGGCCAAAAGAAGCAAGCAGACAAGGTTCAGGACAAAACAATCAGGGAGGTAGTTAAGCAAGCAAATCAGCGGCTAATGCCGCTCGTCCAAAGTCCGGACCAAGACCCCGCGACAGGGGAGGTAGCCACCATGCCCCTACCCCCCCAAGCCCTGAGCCCTGTCCCCGGGCCACAGGCGCCACCTCTCCCACCCCCGCCCCTGTTTCCCCAGGGGTTAGACCCCCAGAAAACTAGACCAGTCGCCCCTCAGGTTCACCTTAGCCCGGGCAACCCTTTTAGAGGACAAGAAGTTAGTGGGGCGGACAGCGGGTTCGCGGCCCCAGAAGGGCTAGGTGAACTGTACCCCTCATTGGAAGGGCTCACGGAATCGGAGAACCCACAGCCCACAATTGGGATGTGTCCCTTAAAAACCATAGGACTGAACAGGGGGGCACCCATTAACATCAGGATACCCTGGAGAGAATCAGATTTGGCGTCTATGCAGGAGCGGGTGAGAACCCTGCTGGCTGAACAGCCCGGTCAGATACCGGAATTTATGCGGTTGTGGATACAAAATACAGGTGCAGATTGGCGGGACGTCTGCCACATGGGGAAGGCTGTATTGCCAGCGCGGGTGTGGGACCAGGCCAAAGTACACGCGCGCTGGCCAAATGTAGAACCGCCCCCGGCCCAAACCGCGGCCCAGACCCTCGCCAATTGGGAGGCCCTGGTCGACCTATTGTTGGCCGGGGTATACACCGCACTGATGCCAGCCGCGGGGCCAGATTGGAATAAAATATACGGCCTAAACAGAAGCATGGCGAAGCAGCCATCGATTGGAGAGAGAGGGTGGAAAGAGCAGTGTTAAAATGGGGAGGACTGGGCCAGGTGCGGGCACAAGATCTCCCTCGCGCTGTAGTGAACAATTTCTTGGTAGAAGGGATGAGACCGGCAGTTAGGAAGCGCATTCAAACGGCTATGATAGGATGGAGAAACACCCCAACCGACCAACTAGTTGAAGCGGCCGAACAATGTGGCGACGGAGACGATAAAAAGGCCGATGTTAAGGACGACATGTTGCAAATGCTTGTCCAGGAAAAACGGGCCCAACTTAACCAAAATAAGAAGGGGAATCGAGGCCAAGGGCGGGCCCAGAATCGGAACACCAGAATGGAGCCCAACGAAGAGTGGGGCCGCGATAACGAAAACGACGATGACATCGACGATAACGACAGTGGACGAGTCGACATGCGGACACAAGGGCCCCCTCCCCAAAATTGGAACCCACAAGGGCCCCCTCCCCAAAATTGGAACCCACAAGGGCCCCCTCCCCAAAATTGGAACCCACAAGGGCCCCCTCCCCAAAACTGGAACATGCAGGGGCCCCCCCCACAGCCGCAGAGCTGGGCCATGCAATCAGCACCCCCTCCACAGACCTGGGCAGTACAAACGCCCCCTCCCCAGAACGGGTATCCACAGGGACCCCCTCCCCAAATCGATGGGCCTCCCCCAAGTTATTGGGCCCCAAGCGGAGCAAACGGGAATGGACCGCCACAATGGGGACAGCGGGGCCAACAGCCTGCGAGGCGTCCGACGCAACAGGGTCAGCGCAATAGCAACGGGTACCCCGCATCTACCGCTCCACAGGGGGCGTGCTTCCGTTGCGGACGGATGGGACATTGGAAACGTGATTGCCGGGGGCCCCGTCAGGGATACCCGCCACAGAGAAATCAAGTAGCCTATTGACGGGACGCCGGCGGGCCGCCCGTAGAATGCCCCCTCTTGACTATGACACCAACCGAGGAGCCGACCTGGACACTAGACGTGGATGGGCAACAGGTAGACTTTCTCGTAGATACGGGCGCTACTCGCAGTACTATTAACGAAGGGCAGCTACCATCTTTGCGCCCCACTGATAGAGACGTTCAGATAGTGGGAGTTTCAGGCTTGCCCCAAGCGCTTCCCATTTCAGAAGAGGTAAGAGTGGTGTGCGGTCCGCTAGAGGCTAGACACGCTTTTTTGATGACTACCACCGCCCCGACTAACTTGTTGGGACGGGACTTACTTTGCCGTTTGGGCTGCCAAATTTCATGCACGGAGCAGGGAGTTTTCGTAGACGTCGCGGAATCCAAACGCGATCTGCTAATGACGGCATTGTCTCGGCCCGGCCCCACCGCCTACTGGTGGAGCCTGGAAAAGGGGGCTTTGGCCACTTGGGCACACGTCCTAGACACAGTGTGCTCCCGGAACGACGGGCTGCGTGATTGGCTGCGCGTACACCAAATTACAACAAACGTAAAGGACAACCCTCCCCATTGCACGGCTTACTACGATGCTAGGGGCGATGACGACGAGTACCGAGAAAGGACGAAGGGGTCAGTAGGTAAGAATTCGGACCTACTATTGTCAAACATATGGGTTGGATGGGAGGGAATAGGCGTCGAGGTAACCCTAACTGCGGAACAGCGGGCGTTGTCTCAGTACCCCGCAGGGGTGTACGCCCATGTTACCCTCACCACCGCCAAAGGGTGGCCGGCGGAAAGTGTAGGATGGATGATGGGGCGCTTGCGAGAAATTCCGTGCAGCGCCATTTATGAAGTGGACCACTGGACAGTGACAGTGCTCGACAAGGACGAGGGGTATTTGATCACCCTTGAGGAGCAAAGTATAGAAGGGAAATTTGAAGAGACAGACCTGCCCCCAAAGGGCACCCACGTTGTACGAACGGTACCTCAGGGCCCGGGCGAGTCCGATGACCTTTTGGAGGAGGTTCCGGCCGATTTGTGGTCCCAACACGACAACGATGTCGGGCGAATTCGCGACGCCAAACCTCTGGTAATACCGGTCCAACCAGGAATGCCTCTCCCAAACGTGAGACAATATAAATTGCGGCATGAGGCCGATGCGGGCATAGAGCCAGTGATTCAATCTTTGGTGAAACAGAAAATAATCGTGGAAACTAACAGCCAATGCAACACACCAATTTTGCCCGTGAAGAAACCAATGCAGGATAAATGGAGGTTCGTGCAGGATTTGAGGGAAGTGAACAAAGTCATACAAGGCATACACCCAGTGCTACCAAATGCGGAAGGCCTTATGACATCTATCCCACCGGACGCAACACATTTTACCGTCATTGACCTATGCTCTGCCTTTTTCTCTGTACCTATCGCACCTGAGTCACAATACTTGTTCGCCTTCACCTTTAGGGGGCGCCAGTTCACCTGGACGGTGCTACCCCAAGGGTTCTCCGACAGCCCCACCCTGTTCTCTCGAGCGCTGCACCGCGATTTGGCAGACGTGGAATTAAAAGGGGGTTCGGTGTTGTTGCAATACATTGACGACTTGTTGATTTGTTCCCCTTCCAAGGAAGCCTGTGAAGGGGACTCCATGGCCCTGCTAAGAGCCTTGGCGGCCAAGGGCCACAAGGTGGGACGGAGAAAGCTCCAATTTGTACGGAAGGTAGTAACCTATTTGGGTCATGCCATTTCACACGGGAAGCGAGAACTGCATGCTGGACGGGTGACCGCCATCATGGAGTCGCCACGACCAAGTACGCAACGACAGATGTTGCGCTTCCTAGGTATGACGGGTTACTGCCGCTCTTGGATAATTGACTACGCACTACTTGCTAAACCGCTGTACGAAGCCACCAGAATAGGAGAACCGAACTACTTGGTTTGGACGGACAAATTGATGCGCTGTTTCGAGGGGCTGAAAAGGGCATTGGTAACGGCACCGACTTTAGGACTCCCCGATTATGCGAAACCATTCACCCTTTACACTCACGCAATAAGGGGTTTTGCTCAGTCCGTTTTGACACAGACCCATGGAGATAAGGAACGACCGGTAGCCTACTTTAGCAAAAAGCTAGAACCGGTTGAGCAAGGGTTTCCGGTGTGCCTGCAAGCCGTGGCAGCGGCCAGGTACGCTATGGAAAGGACTGCGGACATTGTGATGGGGCACCCGGTAACGCTACAGGTACCACACTGCGTCACTTCACTGTTACTACAGCGGACAACACAACACTTGTCGACCACTAGATTGATGCAATACGAAACAGCACTGATTACGGCCGCCAACGTCACTGTTAAACGTTGCACTACACTCAACCCGGCCTCACTGATGCCCACCCCAGAGGAGGGCGAACCCCACGTATGTGTCGATGTAGTACAGCAAGTCTCCACGGTACGTCCGGACTTGAAGGACGTTCCCCTCGACAACCCCGATCGTGTGTACTACGTCGATGGGTCAGCTAAACGCGGATGGGACGGCTCTTTGCTATCCGGATACGCGGTGTGTTCAGATAATGAGACTGTAGAAAGCGGGCGCCTTCCGCCCACATTTTCCGCCCAGCAGGCGGAGCTGTGCGCCTTGACTAGAGCATGCAGCTTGGCGGCGGACCTTGCCGTCAACATTTATACAGATTCAGCATACGCACACGGGGTAGTTCACGACAAAGGGGCAATTTGGAAGATGTGAGGCTTTCTCACATCTGCGGGTTCGGTCATAAAGAACGGCGAACTGGTTGAAGGGCTACTCCGAAGCATCTTGCTTCCCCGCGCTATCGCGGTGATTAAATGTCGCGGCCACCAAAGGACAGACTCTGACGTCGCCCGAGGCAACGCCAGAGCGGACGCAGCGGCAGGAAAAGCGGCCAACCAACAAATAGGACGGAACATGCCGATGATAACGCGAGCAAAAGGGGCACACACGCAAACTGCCAACGTACCGACCTCAGGACTAACCCCTTCCTCGAAAAATGGGTGCACCATCATCACCGCCTCACCGACTAATGAGGACGTTATAAAACTTCAAAACGCAGCAACAGCAGCCGAACACGATGACTGGGTAAAACGAGGGGCCACACGCCCCGGACCAAATGCGATGTGGACCCTTCACGGAAAACCAATAGCACCCAAGGAACTACTGCCTTGGCTGGCACGTATGGGACATCAAAATGGCCATGTGTGCCAGAGGGGGGTGATGGAACAGATAAACTATACCTGGGCGGCACCGGGACTGTCGCGAATCGCAGCAGAGGTGTGCCGGTCATGCGCGATTTGCCAACAACACAACAGGGGGGCACCACCTAGGCACCCACATAATGCAGGCCATCCTCGACCAATCGGGCCCTTCTGTCATGTCCAGTTCGATTTTATTAACATGGAACCAAGTATGTCGTTCCGATATGTCCTGGTAATCGTGGACATGTTCACAAAATGGGTCGAGGCCTATCCATGCGTTAAGTCAGACGCCCCGACAGTTGCCAAGCGCCTCGTGCGGGATTTCATGTGCAGATTCGGCATCCCTCAGAAAATTTCGTCAGACAAAGGGGGCCATTTCACGGGAGAGGTGATTAAGGGCATCCTAAAGGCACTGGGCGTGAAACAATCTTTCCATTGCGCTTATCACCCACAATCAGCGGGACTTGTGGAACGCACCAATGGGACGCTGAAACTTAAGGTAGCCAAGATCTGTGCAGACACAGGTTTGAAGTGGCCGGAAGCACTCCCGCTGGCATTAATGAGTATTCGTTCCACCCCGGGCCACACCACGGGCCTTTCCCCCCACGAGATATTAATGGGACGACCTATGAGTTTGCCTGTTTCGGCCCCGATGGACATGTCCAAACTTGACTTGCCTGTGATGGATGACATGCTTTTAAAGTTTTGCAGAGGATTGTCCAATGTGGCACGCAGCATTCACGCCTGGGTACGAGAGGCGTTGCCTGAACCAACAAGCCACGCCATCCACGACTTCCAGACCGGCGATTACGTGCTCGTGAAACACTTCACCCGCAAGAACGCCTTGGAACCAAGGTGGAAGGGACCAGTCCAGGTGTTGCTGACTACACCAACGGCAGTCTTTTGCGAGGGCAAGACCTCGTGGATCCACGCCACGCACTGTAAGTTGGCCATACAAGCACCAGACACTACACCACAGCAACCACAGTAAGGATGGGCCTAATCATAGGTACAATACTATTGATAGCGACAGCAGCTAGGGGAAACTCCGATTCCAATAGATGCGAAAACGAAACCCGACACCTCACCGTAACATGGGGACAAAGAGTATCACTACCATGTTTCGAACAGAAAGCCCTGCACACAAATTGGGTGAACATAAATTGGCTAGCACTGTCGGCAGGGCCTGGACGCGTTGGCATGGTACTACAAAAGCAACGAGAGTTCCGGGAAAACGGGCAAGCTAGCATTGAGACCTTGGCCCAACCAGGATACAAATGGGGAACCCCTGATTTTAAGCTACAAACACGCACGCGCCTAGAGAAGGGCATGACTATGCAGGTCTGGTGCAGCGTCTGGACCCCAGGAGCGGCCAGTGGCGAAACTAAATACACACCATGCATCGAATACATACTCACGCCACACCCTCAGGATAAGGCCCCAAAGAGGGGGGAAAACACATATTGGAAAGTGGCCAGGGAGGTGGCAACAATTCAAAATAGGACACACTGCTGGTCGTGCATGCACTTTCCCCAAGCAGGCACCACAGGAATACACATGATAGTGCTACCTCTGTCCCTCAATGACCTCTGCTCACAACCTATCGATTCCCCATGTTTAGTCACCACGCTGGAAAGAGAAGGGGTTGACAACGGCAAGAGTTGCAATCGACAATTTAATTATCGCCCGTCAATGATTGCCCATGTGGCCAAGAGGCCTGCCCCCGTCTGGGTCAAACCACAGAAAGGGAGGGTCTGCCTCCAGGGTTCCGGCCACTTGCGTATGGGAGAATCAGAATGCGCCTACACTCTCCCCGGGAAGCTGGGACAAGGGAGCTCAGGGATTACATTACGAATAGTACTGCAAGATAAACACAACCACAACATAACGGCTATAACATTCTCTAGGGGGGTTAGTAGGATTAATGGGGTGGTAAAGGGACTCCGGTGCTTATCCACCCACCTGGTCCCACCCCATGGGACAATGTTTATATGCGGCGACAAGGCTTACCCCTATTTACCAAATAATTGGGGGGGCACATGTTATCTGGGTTCAGTCCTTCCTGACGTTGAGATACTGGATGAGCTAGACCCAAAGTCCTTGGACAGGCGTTATAAGAGGTCAGTCATGAACGAAGATGGAACCACTAAACTACACGGGAGCCTATGGGAAAAGGTGTTTGGTTTCTTCTTCCCAGGAGCGGGCACAGTCATGGATAGTTTCCGGATAGATAAATTGGCTTTGGCCCTAGAAAAGGTGGCAAACGACACCGCTACGGCTCATGACATACTATTGGATACGGTGATTCACATGCGTACAATGGTGATGCAGAATCGGGTGGCTTTGGACATGCTCTTGGCAGAGAAAGGAGGGGTATGCGGAATTATAGAGGGAAAATGTTGCACTTACATACCCGATCCATCTGAAGGAGTGTCAGCCGCAATAGTGAGACTAAGGGAAACTAGCCACGCCCTGACGATCGATCGGATCGCGCGCAAAAATTCTTATACATTTAGCTGGCTCACTGACTGGTTCCGGGGATGGACGGGCACCATAGTGAAGTGGTTATTGACCGCACTGGCTGTGATAATCGGGGTAGTAATTTGGGGGGCACTAATGAAATCTCTAGTCCTCCTCTGTATGAGAAAGTATTTTACAGGATGGAAAGTGAAGAAGCCGCTGACAACGACTATGGCTCTGACCACAGAGGCCGTCGACCTGAACGGGTCCTTCAACAAGGCAGTTGCGACCAACGCTCCAGAAAATTGTATTGAATTTTGTGACGACTGTGATACTTGTGTGGATCCCATGTGGGAACTGGCTGCTGCCTGTATGGATGTTTGTGATGACTGTGATACTTGTGCTGAAAACCCCTTGCGTGTACTGGCTAACGCCTCTTATGTATTACAAGCTGACAGCTGCACGCCCCCTTCCGACCCAACTATGGATCTGATTGCGACACTGGGTCTGGCGGTCGAGGGACCCGACGCGGATGTCCTAGACCCGCAAGCCGACCAGGCGCCCATGGGAGACTTTGACATAAAGGAAGTCCCTCTCTTTTCTCCAAATGTTTTAAGTTCAAATGCTTCAAGTGAATCGGATTTTTACGCTCTGTACCCTGATCAGGAAATTGAGACACAAGATACTGACGACATTTTGTATTCCCCAGAACAGCAGCACGTGAGGGACCTCATGGGCATGACCGTTGATTAACTTCGAAGATCTGCAAGGACTGCGTCTGCAAAGGGTGTGGGGAGCAAGTTCCGCAGGGGAGGTTGTGGGCCCTCTGGCGGGGCAGAACCTCATCTGGACCAGACGTCTTCGTTGTGGATCCGAAACGTTAATGGACTTTCATGTTCTGAGCCCTCAGGTTCAAAGCACGCACCACACGACACGTTCCCCAAATGCACGGGCGAGGCGCTATGGGCGCACGGTATGCCCTCGGGAGATACCCGCATTACACGATTGTCTTTCAATAAAGCCCGATGTGGCACGTTGTCTCTTGAGATACTTTGTCTCGACGAGACAAGAGGAAGGGATGTCAGGTCGCAGAATTGTTGCTGCTTAATGGTCGGCTATGGACGCCGTATGGCTACGAGGTTATGATTTAAATGTTGTCTAAAATGCTATTTCATAAAGTTAATAAAAGGTTTTTGCTTCGTTTTAGTTTAAAATGAGGAAAGGCTCGCTTTAGTCGTGCTGGACAATTGTATACGTGTGCCCTTTCGAGGCTAGATAAGGCCGGTCGTAAAATCCCTCTGATGATTCTCAGACGGCGCCTCGAGCCGCGGGCAGGAGAACGCTCACATGCGCGCGGATGTGTAACGCCGGTAGAATGATTAGATTGCAGACATAAACCTATCGTTAAAACTATATATTTTGTATTAATCACAGCGACGCTTGAATCTGTATAAACATGTTTTGAATTACTCAGTTGAACAAACCCATATATTTTATGGCCTTATCGAAGCCAAGAATGCACCCTCCCTTTAATGAGTTACATTTTCTGTCTCCTCGGAGCCCAGAGAAACATCTGGTCCGGATAAGGGACGGATGACGGTGGGGGCTAGGGATGACGGTGGGGGACTCTCGCTAGTTCCTTTGTTCTCTCGGAGATTTTCTGATAAACTTGTCCCTATTTATACGGACTGCGAATCAATGTGCTCCAGGAAGGCTAGACGTGGCATGAAGCTGGTTCTTGCTGTAGATGTCTGTCTCCTCCAGATCTGTATAAGTGCTGTTTTAATAAAGTTTCGTCATTCTTAAATCTCAAAACTGTTGGTGAACTTCTGTATACGATCGGCAAGAGTTGTTGCCCAACATATATATATATACATATATATATATATATATACATATATATATATATATATATACATATATATATATATATATATATATATATATATATACACACACGTATATATGAATCAAGGCACCTCCTAGCTTTAATGGTGAGCACCAGCCACGGATTATGTCTCACACAGTAAAAACCGCATAACCCGCAAGGAACCAACAGCCTGTCTGCCACCCAGACCATCGTTCCCGCCAGTGCAAACCAAAACCAGGGGGTGCAGTGCGATTGGCGGAGATAACAAGTGAATCCTCTTGGATCGCGCTGAGGTTCGGGCATGGAATTTCTAGGAGGAAAATACTTTTTGGCATAGAAAAAGTAAAGTTTTCTTTGGTATTTTAGCTAATAAATTGCTTATTCCACAAAACAAACAAACAAATTTTTGGCGTAAATGAACATTTTCCTTTGGTATCCGGCTACATCACCGAGTCCTGGTTGAGCGCAAGCGCTTCCTGGCTCCACCTCCTGATGACGAAGTGCGGGCCACGCCCGTAATGTAGCTCCTCCCCCTTCTTCTCCGAGGCTTGACCACGCCGTAATGGCGGCAAATGCAGTTGGCAATAAATGCAGTTGGAAATAGTTGGCAACTCCCCTACATATTGTCATTTTCCCCTGCATTTTGCTGCATATTGCCATTTTCCCCGTAGGTATCCCCTACCCCCTACATTAGGCTGAAAACCCCTACCATAGGGGATTTCCCCTACGAGTGGCAGCCTTGCCAGTGCGCGTGCGCGAATTTACGTCACGTCGGCAGTGAGAAGGGGTTCGCCAACACGAACCAATCAGGAACTGCCACGCCCACTTATATGATCTCAGAATTCCTGTGACAGGAATTAGCGTTACACTGGCTGGAAGTCATTCGCTAGAGGCGCTTCCTCAGCGCCAATAATCAACGACATAACAGCGTGAAGAGCGCTGTCCCAATCTCCTGTGGACCGAAGTCCGAGACCAAAGCGTCACCTCCGTCCCGGAGGCCTCAGCCCGGCCACTCTGTCAACAGACAGAGATTTATTCTTTGGTCCCCATTGGGTAAACATCAAGCAGAGCCGCCAATCCATATTTCGGGCTTATTTGCCTCTGATGAAGGCGCCTTTTTTATAATAAAAAAGGTAAAAAATCAAACATTTAAACAGCCTTGGACGTGCCCCTTGACCCCACGGCCAAGGCACACCGTCTATCAAGACTGTCCCATTGGCATACACATGCACCTCAACGCAGAGGCTGAAGCACATGGTCAATCAAAACACATGCATCCTGACTCCGAAGGGCCAGAATGCATGGTCATACAATTGGACCCCTCCTCCATAGGAGTGAGTCCCCATGACTTCAACACCATGCCGTCCCGACGAGGGCTAATTGACCCTCATCAGGACGGCATACTGCAAAAAATCTAACCAATGAGGACCAAACTCGTCTTTAAGTGAATCAAGGCACCTACAAGCTTTAATGGTGAGCATCAGCTATGGATTATGTCTCACACGGTAAAAACCGCATAACCCGCAAGGAACCAACAGCCTCTCTGCCACCCAGACCATCGTTCCTGCCAGTGCAAACCAAAACCAGGGGGTGCGGTGCGATCGGCGGAGATAATAAGAGATAACTTAATAGACAAGTTTGGTCTTTCTTCCGAGGTCGGCAAATTGAGTACCAGTTCACTGGTAATTCACTGTGTGTTGCAAGAGGCGACTAACAGGGTTGGCGGCAGGAAGGGCATCCGGCCATAAAACATTGCTTCAAAAAGGGGACCACGGTGCCCGAAAAAGGCCAGCCCCTGCTCTGCGGGGAAAAATGGCCTCAAAAGGTGGTCTCGCTCTCTCTCTACAGGCTCAGAGCCAAAGAAAGAAAAAATGGGAGATGAACACAAGGGAGATTGTGAGAGGCCTACCAACGGTGAAATGAAGAAGGACAAGGTAAGGCAGGTAGGTGTAGGTGTTGAAAATTTTACTCATTATAAAAAGATAATTGTAAAAATCTTCAATTATCCCTGATTGTACATGGAGGTGTGGAACGATGCTTCTCTCCACTCTCACTCTCTTTCTTTCTCTTTCGTATCCTGTGTAATATTTGTGTGGTTAGTCTTCTGTTGTTACCTCCACCACCAAAGGTGGACGGAGGTTATGTTTTCACCCCTGTCTGTCTGTTTGTCTGCGAACAAGATATCTCCAAAGGTTGTGGACGGATTCGGACGGAATTTGGCGGAGAGGTAGCGTATGTTACATGGACGAAATTATTAGATTTGGTGAAGATCGGTATCCGGATCCAGATCAGAGAATTTTTAAAGTGATCTCTCACCATGAGGACTTCAGACTAAAAACGATACATAGCACGATATCTCAAAATGTTGTGGACGGATTCGGATGAAAATTGGTGGACAGATTGGGTATGTGACAAGGACGATTCGATGTTGGTGAAGATCTGAATATTAATTTGGATACGAGAATTATTAAATTTTTAAGTGATTCTTTAATATTGAGACATGAGGTGAAAAGTAATATATAACGTGATATTTAAAAAGATATGCACGAGTTATGACAAAACTTGGTGGACGAGTTGGTTTAGTGACAAGAACAAGCCGATTCGATTTTCCTTCAGGTCCGAATCCAGATCTGGCCTATCAGATACTAGTTATCAATAAATCTTTTAAAAAAGTAAGAAACGTGTTCAACCCTTTGCCTCCTGTGCATGTGCCATGAATTTTAGTTCATTTGGGTGAACTCGCGGAACGGAAAAGTTGTAAAAGAAAGTGACCGTAGTATAGTTAGAAACCGTTCGGCCATTCACGAGATGAAAGATCCGGGGGCAGAAGGCCCGTATTAACAGAGGCTGTCTGACGTGACAATATTCTTCCTTGCTCTTTTATTTAGCATACTAAACGTCTTCCATTTTAACTATACCGTCACCTCGACTCCAAGAAAGCCCTTTCAGGATAATGAAGAGGTTATATGAGGATGGGAATCTTGCAAGCACCTTACTCTTTTTATCTATCTATAATTCCAGTAATCTGTGTGTGTGTGTGTCTGTGTGTGTGTGTGTGTGTGTGTGTGTGTTTGTCTGTGACCGCTGTTTCTCGACAACCACGGGTCCGATATACTTGAAACTTGCCAGGTATATTGCTGGGGACCTGAGGATGTGCCTTTTCAAGGTTTCATATTAATCGGAGAAGTAGTAACCGAGCTATGTCCAAAAAACGATTCAACCAATCAGAGAGCAGCGAGCTATCACGTGTGCCGAACGTGGCGAACAGACTCTGCCTCGGACGGCACATTTGAGAGCGTATTCATTTATTTCACGTTGGCAAACTATGTTGGCGCTATGTTGGCGTTAAACTATGTTTTAAAACTAATTAAAACTAATTTGCGATTCATCGTAACTGCGATATGCGACCTTCCGGACAGTCAAATGAGGACGTCGCTTCCGGACTTACGGATAGTCATAGTGACGACGTACTGATGCTGAACGTGGCGAGCAGACGCTGCCTCGGACGGCACATTTGAGAGCGTATTCATTTATTTGACGTTGCAATCTGTGTTGATTGTTGTAAGGTACGATCGATTGTAGTACACGTTTATAATAACTCTGCCGATACAGGCCCGATTAACTGCAGCGCCATCCGAGCTGCGGCGTCGGGACGATACATTCATTGTACGGTCACATCACGCACTTACGGGCACGCCCATGGGCCCACGGGCACGCCCAGACATTTTTTTTTTTTTTTTTGGCAAGGAACGGGCACCCACGTACGGGCACGTCCTAGTATCACTAATTTCAAGTTCTTTGCATTGTTTGGCTTGCTGTCGATGTTTATGGATTTTTACACTCAAGTGTTCAGTGTGAGATTGTGTGGTGTGTGTGGGATTGTGTTTTCTCTGCATTACTGCCACGAATTGAGGTAATATTGAGGTATTTTCATCGGTCTAACATTATATTACCTCGTTTTCAGACCAATGATCAAAGACATTTCATCCCACCTTGCAAACTTCCGCTGCCATATCATGTGTATGGACAGTGCTTTGGAGTCGAGCAAACCTTTCTCAAGGACTTGAAAACACAGCTACACATTGAAAAATGGGAGCTTCAAGCAGAACATGTGAAATCTCCTCCCATGAAAGAAAACCTGCCTCTCCTCATGTTCTGTGTCAATGCAACACGCATCGGCACAGACGCTCAGGCTGCTCTGCAGTTGTTTCCAAGTAAGCGATGATTTATTGCTTAATATTCGAACATCAAAAAGCTGGAATGTGTCAAACATTGTGCTTTTTATAGATCACAAAAGATAATGCAAAGGCAGCATGCAATTACCTGATTTCCCTGTTAAACAGGTCATCCAACAATCCTGGTCGTGATGAACCACTACCCTCCACAGGTCTTCCTGTCAGACCCACACAGCGCCACCCACGTACCACAAGACAACATTTTGGGTGTGATCGACTGCTTTTTCTTTGAGTCAAACGGACTGTACAGTTGTGAGAAAAACGAGAAAGCTACAAGAGATGTAGCAAAGATCATCAGTAACTTTATTGAAAAGGAGAACCCATTTGATATGCCGGAGTGAAAATTGAAAATTCATTGTGATCTTGTAATAAAAATACGTTTTTTCCTTTTTTGATAATTATAAAAAAACGAAATTTTTAATTCTACAAGTCAAAACAAACAATTATTTTACAACTTGGGTTTTCCATTTTAGCAAATTTTCAACACATTTTGTAACTCTGACAATCCTCTTGCTTTCGATCAACTTTTCACCAAAACATTTTCTAAGATTGGAAGGAAACATACTGCAGGATTTCCCATTTGGTGAAGATGTTGTGGAGTTGTATACAGCAAATATATATATGTTTATACAGCAAATATAAAGCAAATTTAAGAATTTTGAACATTCAATTCTTCTGCTGGTTAAGCACTTGGAGCACCCTGATATTAAAAAGGAAATTAATTGAATTCCAAACACAGGATAAAGGTCGTGGGGTTGGGATTTGTCCCCGACAGACTTATATTGTCTGCGATACGCACCAACAAAGCAGTGAGCACATGTATTGTGTTGTGAGTCGCAAACTGCACAAACTATTCACATAAATGAAGATTATTGTAGACATTAACATCTCATTTAATAGTTTCTTCGTTCCTATAACTCATAATAGTTTCTTCCTTTCGACTTCATTCGCTCATCCAATCAACATGTTGCTGTCAATGCAACTCTTTACTCCCCTCTCCCAGTAGATGCTGGAGTTCCCCATAGCAGCATTTTGGGCCCAGTCTTGGTGCTCATCTATATAAATGACTTCTCTGATACTTTAAAAATAATCTCTCTTCCTTTTTGCAGATGACTCCACATTGTGTTGTACAATACCCCTATTCCACTGCTAGGAAGACAGTAGCTGTGGCTCTCTCGGCTCATCCTGAAATTATTTGATTCTGGTCTGATAAATGGAACATTTCCATTAATCCTGGAGAAATCTCACAGTCTCACCCATCAAACCTAACCCATCAATATATTTTCTTGGTCATGCAATTGGTAGAGGTTCAGTGTAGTGAACTTCTTTACCCCACCATCAGCTATCATCTTTTCTGGGCCAAACACATAGCAAACCTGGCCTCCAAAGACAGCCACAGACTGGTCTTCTCCCCATTCATCCAAGCCTTTCCTTGTAAAAGCAGATCTACTCACTCTATGAGGCCTTTGTCTATAAGTGCTCCTCTCTTTACGGGCTGGCTGCCCAGCATCACATCCATCTACTATCCAACATTGCTCCCTTTGCTCCCTCTGCTCCCTCTGCTCCCTCTGCTCTCTCTCTCTCTCTCTCTCCCCCTGCTGGCCGTTTGTTGTTGGGCGTGGCAAGATGGCAGCTGTGCATGTGTGGTGAGGTGTGAGCTGCTCCAACCGCCGATCTTTCTAACCCCCCCCCCCCCTTGCTCGTTGTTCTTACCTTCTGTTTTTCCATTTTTCTTTTTAATCCTCACGTTGTCTACACTCTGCCCCCACCACTCCATTAAAAAAAAAAACCCGCGACTACAACTCCTCATCCCTCCCCCCCAGCTCCCCGCCCGTTCTGCCCTCCCTCTGCCCACTTCCCCCCCCCCCACACCCCACCCCCCCCACACCCCTCCCTCCCCCCCCCCATTACGTTCCCCGCTTGTGTTGTTGTCTCGATTCTTTTTCTTCCAGCTTCTTCTACTTTTTCCTCTGAGATACAGAGAGAGAGAGAGAGAGCTCACGCCTTTCCGTGAGGTCGACGGGTGAGTGGTATTCCTATCGACACTCTAAGGAGTTGCGATGGGTTTTCGCCCCTTTTCCTCATTAAGAGGTGTGTTTTACCGCGTTCGTTTTCTCGTACTGGTACATGCTGAGTGGCGTTTTCTTTGCGGTTTTTTCCCCCCCTGCTTTTACAGAAAACTGTACCCGACCCCTCCCTTTTCCCCCGACCCCTCCCTTTACCCCCGACCCCTCCCTTTTCCCCCGACCCCAACTCGGCTTAGTCCGGGTAATTTGAATTAGTAAAATGTCGACACGTTCCCCGTATGCGGCTTTCGAAGCTCTCACACGGAAGCATGGCGTGGTGTGTGTTCCTCCCGATGAGGTTCCTGTGGAACACATTGTTATTGCGATTGGGAATATCATTGGGATGGAAAAGATCCGTGCAGAGTCACGAATGAATAAACGTATCATGGCTTTTTTAGCCTAGGAAAGCCTCGTGTATGAGGTTGTCGCGGCTGGTCTGTCCACAGACAATGGACATTTCGTCTTGGTTTCCCCACTCGATACCCCAGCTGTTAAAATACTCCTACCCAACGCCCCCCCCCCCCCGTTTCTAAAAAATGAGTCGCTGTCAGCGGAACTATCGCGCTATGGTTCAGTCGTGTCCCAGATCAAGATGCTGCCGCTGGGCTGTCGAAGTGAACAGGCGAAGCACGTCATGTCTTTCCGACGCCAGGCATACATTGTACTTCCCACATCAAACGCGGATAAAGTATTAAACGTGGTAATTAAATTCCGTATAAAAGATCAGGACTACCAAGTATATGCGTCAACCGAGCATTAAAATGCTTCACTTGTGGAAAGTTCGGACATTTAAAACGTTTCTGTCCCCGAACTGCACCCTCTGTGATCGAGCAGACAGGCTCTCTGGACAATACTGTGCCCCCTCTACCTCTCAACACTGATGGACAAACTACCCCAACTACTGTCTCAGATCCCCCACTACCTCCCAACACTGACGGGCAAACTCCCCCAACTACTGTCTCAGATGACATCGCACCAAATTTAACGACCGCTGATAATACGAACATGAACATCTGGGATGGGTTTACACTTGTTTTCTCATTAAGGAAGAGAAAAACACCCCAGGATTCATTTACACCTCGTAAAGAAAAGGTGGTAGTTTTTCAGTCAAACACTGCGGGAATGCCTCTGTCCGACCAAACTACTACCAGCAACCGGTACGAACTGCTCATGCATGAGAATGTAGATCCCCAGCCCTTACCTGAGACTTTCCCCCACAATGCAACAGAGGAAAATTACATCCCTCCTCAAGGGAAAATTAAAGCTGTTCCGTGTCCTTCTGTGAATGATGCCGAAGTGCATCAAGACCCAACCGTAAAAATAGGAGGAAACATGATAGCAGAAAACCCGATCGCACCTCCAGCGCCCCCAATTTCTGAGCACAATGAAAATATTCTAACCCCAGCAGTACCTGGGCTGGCGGTCTTCCATAACATGCCTGAGCACATTGGTAAAACTGACAGAGAACCTCAAACTGTCAAACCGGTTACGGTTTCTCCCGTCCTCCCCCCCACCCCCCACTACCCGAGGCTCCTTCAATTCCACTACCCCCTCCTGCTCCTATTAATATGGAGCAGGATGACACCTGCACGCCACAAGTTACCTCAGAGCCCCAAGAACCAGGAATTGAAAGTTTCCCAGACAGTGGTTCCGACATGTCCGATGAGGAAGCTTACGAAATTGAGGAGTTCCCTACAACAAGTGAATCCAATGTCTTACCAGCCCAAATATTGAAATTCCTCAACCACACTTTTAGAAAGAGACACGTAGACATTAAAGATCACTTCTCTGACCTGCACGGGTTTATCGACACGGCAAGAAACATCATCCGCCGGCCTAGCGACCACCATTTCACAGAAGCCCAATGTAGCAGGCTGAAAAAGTACATTGTGAGAGCAAAAGATGAACTAAAAAAATTAGTTTTGGAAGCTTAAATATAAATGGTGGCGTGAGTCAGCTGCGCAAACTCCAAGTGGTGAACCTTGCACTACAGAAAACATTAGACGTACTTTTCTTACAGGAAACCCACACTACGCCAGCATCGCATGCAGAATGGAACCGGATGATGAAAACGACCAATTTGTTTAGTGAATCCAATTCCCGAACTGCGGGAGTGGCTTTTCTTTTGAATCCCCATTTCCATCCATCAAAACTTTCCTTTAAAAACATAATCCCAGGGCACCTAGCCTCCCTAGAATTTGTTATTAATAACATAAATTTTACTTTGTTGAACGTTTATGCCCCTTCAAATAGCACGGAGCGGCAACGCTTCTACGCTAGATTAGGGCCTTATATGAGGCAAATAGACCTGCACAGGTGTATTATAATGGCAGGTGATTTTAACTGCACTCTGCAACCAAACCTAGATAGGAACGGTGCGGTACCCCATCCCGGATCAGCTAAATTATTAGCAGAGATAATAAGGGATTTTAAGCTTCAGGATCTTTGGCGGCAACAAAATCCCACAACGCATCAATTTACCTGGAGCAAGATCACAAACAACCAAGTATCCCTAGGTAGGCTCGACCGGATCTATATAAATTCACCATTTTTTAATCTCTCCCCTACCACTGGAATTTTGCCTTCTGGTTTTTCAGATCACCATTTAATTACTGTGAATTACCATTCACATCTGTCTTTGAATCGCCATTCTTTCTGGAAGCTTAGTGTCACCATCTTAGAAAACCCCTCCTTTCGGGCTGCTTTTGAAGACGTATGGTCTGTTTTATTAAATCAAAAACACCAGTTTACAGATCAGCGTTTGTGGTGGGACAACATAAAGGCCCAATGTAGAGGATTTTGCCAACAATTTTGTTTCCTAATAACACAAGAGGAACGTAGAATAAAGGCTAGTTTAGAAAAGGAAATTCTACAAATTCAAACAAATTAAAAAACTCATTCTTCTCCCCAACAAGAACTGAGACTGAAAGAAAAGAAAGCTTTCCTTAATACAATAATTGAGAACCAAACCCAAGGGGCATTAAAAAGATTACGGTTTCAGCAGCTCAATCTTTTGGACACGCCAACCCGATACTTCTTTGATTTTGAATCTAAGGTTCCTCACCCCCAAATTACTGCTCTAAAATGCCCTGACAATTCTGTCATCACTCACCCTGAAGGAATCAAGAGGGAAGCTAGACTATTTTTCTCCAACCTTTACAAAACAAAAGAAGTTGATCGAAATGGTGTCTCTCACTTATTTGACGGTGTTTCCACCTTAACCCCAGAGCAAAGGCAGAGCCTGGAGAAACCACTCACACTTGAGGAACTCTCCATCGCATTAAAGAGCCTTGGCAAAGGAAAATCACCCGGCATCGATGGTCTACCATCAGAATTTTTCGAATCTTTCTGGGACCTAATTGGCCCTGAACTGCTATCAGTCTTCCAGGAGAGCCTTGAAAAGAAGGAACTCCCGCTGAGCTGCAGAAGAGCAGTACTTACCTTGCTTCCAAAGAAAGGCGACCCTTTACTCATCTCCCAGTGGAGGCCAATATCATTACTATGTACTGATTACAAGATCTTTTCCAAAACTATTGCCTTACGTTTTTCACCCTTCCTAAAGAACATTGTAGACATGGACCAAACTTATTGTGTTCCTGGTCGTAATATCCATGACAGTATTTCTGTTATTCGTGATTTGATTGATGTTTGTGATATCCATCATGAAAGTGTTGGCCTTGTTTTCCTAGATCAGGAGAAGGCTTTTGATTACGTTTCTCATGAATACTTGTCCGAAGTTTTAAATCGATTTTGTTTTGGACCCTTTATTTTATCATGTATACATATGTGTTACTCAAACGTATCTGCCCTGCTAAACATAAATAATGAGCTTGTACCCCCTTTTTGTATTAAAAGAGGTGTTAAGCAGGGCTGCCCACTGTCAGGTGCTTTATACACCCTTTCCCTTGAACCCCTCTTAAACACGCTTCGAAAGTCTTTGACTGGTTTCACTGTTAGAGGTTTAAACCACACTATAAAGACCATTGCCTACGCTGATGATATATGTGTTTGTATCAAAAACTCTGATGACATTGCTAAGATGATGCATGCTTTAGCACTTTTTAACAGAGCCTCGTCAGCAAAAATCAATTGGAAAAAGACTGAGGCACTGTGGCTCGAATCCCTTTCCCAACCCCCATTCTCCCCACCCGCCCTCACCCCCGCTTCTCCCCGCAAATATTGCTTGGAGAAGAGATGGGATCAAGTTTTTGGGAGTTTTTCTAGGTCCTGGAGATTTCATCAGGCATAACTGGGAAGGTTTGCCTGAACGCATTGAACTCCTTTTAATAAAATGGAAAGGCCTACTCCGCCAATTGTCTTACCGTGGCAGAGTATTGTTCATAAACAACCTGGTTACCTCCATTCTGTGGCACAAGGTCTTGGCTCTGCAACCACCTGCTGGGTTAATCGATTGAATACAGAAGAGCATCACTCATTTCTTCTGGTCTGGAATGCATTGGCTATGACCGGAAAGATTGAATTTGCCGATATCTGAGGGTGGTCAAGGACCTGTCAATGTAAAATGCCGAATCATGGCTTTTCGTCTATGCACAATATGGTCCATTTTGCATGAGCTTGTTGTGCTTTGGAGGCAACTTGCATGCTGCATTTTGGGTCGTTTTGAGAATTTCGGTCATGCTAAGGAGCTTTTCCTGATGGACTTGACAATGTTTGATTTCTCTTCACTCCCCTCTTTCTAGCGAAGTTTGTTAAATGCATGGCAAGCTCTCAAAAGCCATCGCGATCATACTACGTACGAGAGATCAATGTTCTTCAACGAGCCACTGTTTTGCAACTCACTTTTTGAAGGTTTTGATAACAGCAGGCCTTCATTCAAAAGTTTGTGGCTGCATCAATAACTAAAGTGTGCCACCTTAGAGACAATGCAAATGATAAGTGGCTAAGTGTTGCTGCTATTGCCTTGGCGACTGGCGTCAGATCATCTCGCCAACTAGACAGATGTTTAAGGGTGGTGCTTCATGCCTACGGTACCTCCCAACCTTGGTTGGTTCATCCTGTACCTCCCTCTGAGCCGAGCCTCTCTCCTTTCCCCAACCTTCTTTTGTCGGCCTCTGAAAACTTGGAGCCAATAAATTTTGGCCGCTCCTTTTTCTCTTCCAGTGGTACCCATAAAACCTTATATCTCCAATGTTTAAAAGCTCTTTTCCCCTCTTTGTCTCCTCCAGCACCTTGCAGGTGGTCTGCAGTCCTGCCACACACTCCTCCTTTCTCCCCAAACTGGGGATGGTATTATAAAAATCCTGTGCCAAAACGTGCTGGTGATCTCCAATGGAGAATCGCACATTGGATAATACCCACAAACTCCCTCATTCACCGCTTTTCACAAGCGACAAGTGATCAGTGTCCCTTTTGTGGACAGAGAGAAACCTTGCCCCATGCGTATATTCAATGCAGATGTTTAACTCCTCTTTTTGTTTTCTTGAAAGTGCTATTTGCACATCTTTCCATTGATTTCAATTTTCCAATCTTCATTTTAGGTCCAAGTGGCCCCTTAAACATCCAAGCAACAATTCTGGCAAACTTTTTCATTTCCCAAGCAAAAATTGGCAATTTACAAAACCAGAAAATCAAAGATAAAGAATGACTTGTACAGTACAGATACTGTAGATCAGATAAAGTTCAGATCTTTTTGCGAAAGCCGGATAAAACTTGATTTTTACTGTTACTCGCTTCCCAGGTAACTTGAACTCTTTGAAAGAATGTGGTGTGTAAAGGATTTTTGTAAAATATCCGAGGGTCATTTGGTGCTTTCTCTCTAGTCTTTACTAAATATCCTTTGTGTTTTTTTGGTAGCTTAACGGTTTGTTGGTTTTGATTTCCCCGATGGTAAAATTGTATGTAACTGTTTTGTTTATTTTGTTTTGACTGTAAAAAATCTTCATTTTATACTTTTGTAATAAAAGGACATCTCTTCTCTCTCTCTCTCTCTCTCTCTCTCTCTCTCTCTCTCTCTCTCTCTCTCTCTCTCTCTCTCTCTCTCTCTCTCTCTCTTTCTCTTTCTCTCTCTCTCTCTCTCTCGCCCCCTGCTGGTCATTGGTGAGTCGTACGTGGGTGTGGCAATCATGGCTGCTGTGTGTGAGGAGCTGTGAGTACTGTGTTGTGTTGTTGCCTTTCCCATCCCCCTTTTCACTCCCTCTGTGTCCTTGTACGTGTTTGTGAAGTTTTCCCCGTGTTTTCCTTTCTTTGTTGAGACAAGAGAGAGAAAGAGAGCGCGCACGGTGAGTTTGGTGCGAGTCCTAAAGAACCTTGTGTTCTTCGGGCCTGTGCTCTGCTTGTCGTGTTTTTCATTATCGTCGTTTATCGGCTCCCTTATTCTATTTCTTTTCATTTTACCTTCGCCTGCAGGCTTTGCTTGCGATAGGTTTTATTTTGTTTTGCTTTTTCAAAAATTTTCCTTAGTTTTGGTTTATTTATCGCTATGGCAAACAGTCGTTTGCAGAACAGCATTTACGAGTCACTTACTCGTAAAAATGGGGTAATAGTTAGTCCACCCGACGGGGTTCGGGTCGATGACGTCGTGATGGGCTTGGGTGAACTCGTTGGTTTTGAAAATGTGTTAGCAGCTTCAAAGATGAACCAACGAGTTGTTGTTTTTCTTTCCGAGGAGCGCTATGTCGCTCAGGCGGTTGAAACTGGTTTGTCCTTACCGCCAGATATTTTCGTTAACGTTAGTATGTTGGACTCACCGGCGGTGAAAATCACTTTATCTAATTTACCGCCTTTTGTTAAAAATGAACAGATTTTGTCCGTTTTAACACAGTTTGGCACCGTGGTGTCAAAAATCTCCATGATTCCCTTCTGTTTGCGTTCGGATTCTACAGTCCGCCATATCATGTCCTTCCGGCGGCACTGTTACATGGTGTTAAAAAACAATGCTCAATCGCTCAATGCCTCAGCTACGTTGGTCGTTGAAAATCGAAATTATCGAATGTACATCGCAACAGAGACAATGACGTGTTTCACGTGTGGTGCCTTCGGACATTTAAAAGGTGCTTGTCCGAAGTGTATATCCGGTGGCACATCTAGACAGTCAGGAACAAATGCCGATCCTAGTGGCACATCTAGACGGACAGAACCAAATGTCGATCTTCGCAATGATTAATGACGCGTCTGGGACGGCAGATCAGCCTTCACATTCGAGCGCGGAAATCGATAATTCACCGGCTGATGACGCGGGTTTTACTACCGTGTCCTCCAGGAGGAGTTATAAAAGAGGAAGCGGTAATGAGGACATACAGGCGAGCGTTTCGAAAAAGATAGCGCCGTCGAATGAACGTAATGTTTCCTTTTTAGAAACAGAAGCTCCTGCAGCTGGTCTTCTGCTGCAGAATAGGTTCAGTGTGTTTGCTGAAATGGAAGAAGACATTTCCGTTCATTCCTCTCATGAACAAGGACCAAGCGCAATGCCCCAAGATGTTGTGGTAACCACCCCGGTTACTGAAACTAAAGTCAAGAACCACAAACCTGCTCTCGTCCCGCGCCCTGCTGACGATGAAGTGTCTGAGGTAATGGAGGCAGAAGAAGTAGCAGCTCCAGAAGGAGAGTGCAAAGCCTCTGATATAAAAACGTTAATCCCTGTTACGGTTTTAAAAACTCCCGCTGTGGAAACAGCTGCACCTTTAGTAGAAGACGATATTCCCGTTATGAGAGCATCGGTTTCGGTGTGTGGGGGAAAAAATGAAGACCTTTCGGATTACGACTCAGATGGGGCCTCGTCGCTTGCCTCTAGTGCTAGTAGCGAGGTCTGGAATGACCCAGCAATAGCCAAGGAACTGGAAGGTGATGATGATTCATCACCCACGGAAATTCTAAAGTTTCTTCAGGACACCTTTCGAAAGAAAAAGGTTAAAATTATAACCTTCTTCCCGAACCTGTCTGGTTTTATAAACTCCTCAAGACGTCTCCTCCTTAAGGCTGAACAACTTGGTGTGACTGAGTCACAAGTTTTTCGCCTTAGAAAGTGTGTATTGAAAGCTCGGAAAGAGCTACAAGCACACCCTAACTTCCCTGTACATGATAAATCTTCCCTACCTACACCATGACCTTCTCTGTTGTAACTTTAAATATAAATGGGGGACGTTCACCCCTGCGTAAAGCTCAGGTAAAGTTGCTTGTCGAGCAAAAACATTTCGATGTTGCTCTTTTGCAAGAGACAAGATGTAGCTCTTCATGCATGAGCGAATGGACTCGCATCATGAAAGGACAGTGGTTCTTTAGTAGCTTGACCTGTCCTAGTGCTGGAGTGGCTATTTATTTAAATCCTTCTTTCTGTCCTGAAAATGTCACTTTTAAGGAGATTATTAAAGGGCATTTAGTTTCAGTTAATTTCTTTTATAATGGTTACAAACACACTTTAATAAATGTATATTCACCCAGCACGAGCACAGAAAGATTAGGTTTTTTCACACAGTTAGAAATGTCCCTCACACACCTTGATTTTGATGGTCTTGTTTGTCTGTGTGGGGACTTTAATTGCACACTGTACCCCCCCCCCCCCTTGATCGTAATGGAGAAGAGCCCCACCCATCAAGTACAACACCCTTAAAGAGAGCACTGTCCAAATTCTCCCTTATGGATGTATGGAGACTCCAGAACCCATCTGCACGGCAATACACGTGGTGCCGATGTGCAATGGCCGGTTATCTCTTGCAAGGCTAGACAGATTTTACATCAATAATGACTCTCTAAATGTCATAGACCATGTTGACACCACCCCAAGTGGTTTTTCGGACCATCACATGGTTGTTCTTCATATACTCTCCCCGGCTCGAAATCGTGGCACTGCCCATTGGACCTTCAATGTGAGTTTTCTGCAAGATGACGCTTTTCCTGTCGCCTTCCGAGCCTTTTGGGAAGCTTTACTACTACGGAAGCCTTCCTACTCCTGCCTCACACAATGGTGGGACAATGCGAAAGCCCATATTAGGACCTTTTGCCAGCAATATAGCTCCTTTTGTACAAGGAATGAATCTGCGCTGCAATCTCTAATTGCCAAAGAAATATTGTCTCTCCAGTCAAGCCTTCCAGCTCCCAGTGCCGAAAGGACTAGTTCTCTAATAGCAACAAAGAAAGCACTCCTTGCTCAACTCTGTGCAAAACAAGCCAGAGGGGCTCTAATAAGGCTACGAATGGAGAACTACAGCTCTATTGATACTCCTTCCAAGTTTTTCTTTGCTTTGGAAGCACGAAAAAAGAGAAACCAGCAAATAACTTCGCTGCAGGCACCAGGAGGCCGAACAACACACGATCCAAAAGACATTAGAAGCTTGACAAAACAATACTTCTCTGGCTTGTATTGTGCCAGAAACACTAAAGAAGACATGATTCGTTCCTTAACCACTTCTTTGCCCACCTTGTCCGAACCTGCATGTCAACAACTTGACAAGGAAGTGACTCTTGACGAACTTTTTACTGCTTTACAAACTTTGCCCACAGGTAAAGCTTCTGGACTTGATGGAATCCCTGCAGAGTTCTACAAAACCTTCTGGGATTTGTTGGGACCTGAGTTGCTTGACCTCTTAGTTGATAGCCTACGATCAGGCTTGTTACCAATCAGCTGTCGCAGGGCTATACTTGCTCTCATACCTAAGAAAGGAGACCTCCAGCAACTTAAAAATTGGCGTCCCATTTCGCTCCTCTGCACGGACTACAAGATTTTTTCAAAAGCTCTTGCCAACCGCCTCAAACCTTTGATTGGGGAGATTGTACACCCCGATCAATCCTATTGCATTCCTAAAAGGACAATACACGATAGCATTTTTATTGTACGTGACATGATTGACATTTGTATTGCTGAACATAGAAATGTTGGTCTGGTGTTTTTAGACCGAGAAAAAGCTTTCGACACGATTGATCACTCTTATCTCTTTGCTGTTTTACGGGGGTTTGGTTTTAAGGAAAATTTTATTTGTTATATCAAAATATTGTATAATAATATTTTTAGCTTGCTCAAAGTAAACAACATCTTAAGTCAGCCTTTCCCTGTTACCAGGGGTATTCGTCAAGGGTGCCCCCTGTCTGGCCTTCTATACTCCCTATCAATTGAACCTTTACTACATCGTTTACGCACACGGCTACAAGGGTTTTATCCTCTGCCGTTAGAAAATCCCGTAAAGACCATTGCTTATGCGGATGACCTCTGCGCAATTGTGTACTCCGATGACGATGTTCGTGCTCTGGTTGAGTCTGTCGAGGAATTCAGCCTGGCAAGCTCGACCAAAGTTAATTGGGAAAAGAGCAAAGCTTTTTACTTAGGTCCACAGAATGAAACTCCCCCTCCAACCCTACCAGGGCAGCTTGTATGGACCAATGAAGGAATACACTACCTCGGTGTCTTTCTTGGAACTCAAGATTTTATTTTAAAAAACTGGGAGTCGCTGATTACCAAAACTGAGCAGCGGTTGATAAAATGGAGGGGACTATTGAGGCAGCTTTCCTTCCGGGGTCGTACTCTGGTCATTAATAATCTCGCGGCATCAATGCTCTGGCATGTTTTCAAAGCACTGCAGGCCCCAGGTTTTATCCTTAAAAAACTTCAAAGCTTTTTTGTAGATTTTTTCTGGGGGGGAAAGCACTGGCTCCAGCCAGGAATACTAAGCCTGCCGACTGCAGAAGGTGGACAGGGGCTAATAGATGTGACGAGCAAAGTGATGGCTTTTCGCCTCCTTTCAGTACGAAGGCTTCTATACTCCGACGTCCCATGGAAAGCCTTTGCCCATTGTTTGCTTAAGCAAGCTGGGAAACTTGGCTATGGTGATGAGCTTTTTCTTCTTGACGCGAAGCACGTGGATATGACATCGGTCCCGTTGTTTTACCGAAGCATGCTGGAAGCATGGCAGGCTGTTTCTTTTCGCCGTGACACCAGTGCTTACTCCCTTCAGATGTTTTTAAATGAACCAATATTTTTAAATTCTTTTTTTGATGGGGTCTGTAGTGACAGATCTTTTATGCAAAAGTTTATTGATGTCGGCGTTACCAGAGTAAAACACCTCAGGAACCCCCTTGTACATAGATGGAAGCCAGCTGCTGACATTGCCGTGGCCACCAGTGTGAGGTCCATCAGAGTTATTGGCAGAATTTTCTCTGTGATTTTACGGACCTTTAAGCAAACCGGGTTAAAATGGGACCCAGACATAGAAGATGCCCTCCATCGATCCCAATGTCCTTTCCCGAATCTTTTAATTTTATTTCAAAGTTTTAGGCTCTTTAACCAGATGGAGAAATCCTCAGTGTACAATCTATGTGTTCTCACTCTTTTTCCTGGCAAACTGCAGAGCCACAAGCTCATTGGCGAGCGCTGCTTCAAGCTAACCGTTTCACAACAATAAACTGGCAGGTGATGTACAAAGAACCTACTGTCAAGCGCTCGGGTGATCTACAATGGCGGTTAGCACACAATATCCTGCCCTGCAACATCCTGTCCCACCGTATATGTCCTGAAAACTCGGAATTGTGCCCCTTTTGCGACACCCCAGAGACCATTTTTCACACTTTCATTGAATGTTCAAGGTTGGCCTCGCTTTTTAAAATCCTGTCACGTGTGATCCGGGGGCTCGGTTTGACTTTTACACATTGTGTTTTCATATTTGGTTTTAATGTCTTGTATCAATGTAAAAATGAATGTCTTTTAGCAAACTTTCTGTGTTCTGAGGCAAAACTTGCCATTTATTTATCGAGGAAACGAAAACTGCAGAACACTGACGTTTTAGCTGATGACGTTTTAACTGTTTTTAAAGCATTGGTTACATCGCGTGTTCTTTTTGAGTTTGAAACTCAAGATCCTGCTTTATTTAAAAACCGGTGGTGTGCGAAACAATCCTTATGTGGTATGGTTGGTGGTGTTCTAACAATCAATTTATAAATCTAAAGTATTGCTTCTTTGTTACCCCTTCCTTTCCTGGTTATTTCTTTTGATGCCTGTACAAACATCCTTCACCATGTAAAACTTGTTTTCCTTGTAATAAAGGGGAAGAAAAGTCAAAAGTCTCTCTCTCTTTCTCTCTCTCTCTCTCTCTCTCTCTCTCTCTCTCTCTCTCTCTCTCTCTCTCTCTCTCTTTCTCTTTCTCTCTCTCTCTCTCTCGCGCCCCCTGCTGGCCGTTCGTGTGTTGGGCGTGGCGTCATGGCGGCTGTGAGCAACTGCTCTGTGGTGTAGCGAGTTCTTTGTGAGTTTTCCTCCTCTCCTGCCCTCCCCTGCCCCCCCCTCCCTCTCCTTTCCATCCTGTGTACTTTGGCATTTTGTTTTTCATCCTTCCTATACCTTTGTCTTCAAGAGAGAGAGGTTTGAGAGCGGACCCATTTTGGGTGCGGCCTACTGGCATCGACGACGCTTTGTAAGCCTTTTTGTGCTTATACTGCACGTTTATTATTTATTCTAGTTTGATTTATTTCGTTTTGGTACCTACTTGTCCGGTTCGGACAAGTGGGGGGGGTGTTAATTCGCTGGGATGGCGAATGCACGCTCTCGGTTAGAGGCGTTCGACAACTTAACAAGGAAGCATGCATTTGTGTGTGTTCCACCCGAAGGAACTTCCACTGAGGACATTGTTTTGTCGGTGGGGAAAATAATCGGTTGTGAAAATGTACGAGTAGCGTCGAGAATGAATCAAAAAGTTGTTGTATTTGTGTCCGATGAAAAATTCGTTCACGATGTTGTAAGTGCGGGTTTAACCACAGAGACAGGTCTCTTTGTCTTGGCGTCGCCTATGGACACTCCGTCGATGAGGGTCGTCATATCTAACGTACCCCCATTTATAACCTGCAACCAGCTGATGTCCGTTTTGTCCCGATACGGAACAGCTGTGTCAAAAGTCACAATGATTCCGCTCCGGTCTCAGGATGAACGTGTTAAACACGTGATGAGCTTCAGACGGCAGGTGTATATGGTGCTTCCGGATCGAGGCGATGACACGGGGTTAAACATCACGTTCAAGGTAAAGGTGAACAACCATGAGTATCAGATGTATGCGTCATCGGCCTCATTAACATGTTTTCAGTGCGGAGCTTTTGGCCATGTGAAAAGGTTTTGTCCGAAGGTATCGTGTGTAAGGTGTGGTGAAGCAGGTCATAGTGACGCTGATTGTAAAAGAAATAACACCCCGGTCTCTAACGTGCGAAACAACGTAAACCGAAATACCCGAACGGTTCCTAGCGACGCTCCCTCGCACTCGAGGAGTAGGGATAATACTCCTGTTCGTCTTAGTGAAAACGACAACACCGCTGATTCGGTAAATAATGAAATAACCCCAGATAACCCACCTGTGGTGGCAGATGCTACGTGCAGTGAGGAGATGGAAGAAAATCCCATTGTGGTGACAAAGAAACGAAGAGCACCTGGTGCTTGTAACTCCAACATTACTTTGAAAAAGGTAGTGTTGGATAAAGACAGTGTGGGTGCAGACGCCCTGGAACGTCTTTCTCAGGTGTCCACAAGCTGTGTTGACACCAGGGAGAAGGAACATGAATTAATTAATTCTGAAACATTATCGGGCAGCACCGAAAACCTGGGAGAAAAAGTAGATGGTGAGACTAAAGATGATGGTGAGCCCATTAGTGAGCCGCCACCTTCACTACCTGCTGAGACCGAGCGGATTGGGAATGTCTCAGCCCCAAGCTCCTCTTTACCCCTGCAAGATCTAAATCATGACACTGGTTCGTCAACTGAGCCAGTGAACATCTCCCTGCAGGAGGGTGAAGCCGAGATTTCAGCTCCTGCTGAATGTCCCGGGTACCAGAGTGAGGATGACTCTACCATAGAACATTCCAGCAAATCTTCGGACTTGGCTGGAATCAAAATGGTGACTGTGCAGACTGATATATGTGACCCGGGTGGAGCTGTTTCTGATTTGTCAGATTCAGAGGATGAAGTTGAGATGACTGAGTTGTCTCAATCTTCATCTGATCAGTCATCCATAGCCCCTCAACTCGTTATTTCTTTTCTGAATGACACCTACCGACACCGAAATGTGATTGTAAAAGATCATTTTCCTGATTTAATTTCATTCATCCAGGCTGCAAAGGACATAATTAGGAGGCCGGATGAATTTCATTTAACAAGGTCGCTGTTTCATCGGCTTAGAAAGGCTGTTACAAAAGCAGGGAGCGAGATTTCCCAGCAACCGCTCACGCCTTTTGATAATCCATGAAAAAAATCACCTTTGGAACCTTAAATATGAATGGCGGAGGTGCAAGCCAAAACCGCCAGGTTCAGGTGAAAAGTTTATTTGAGCGCAAGAAAATTGATGTGCTCTTACTCCAGGAAACCCATATAATTCAAAATGGGGAGTACGACTGGTGTCGCCTCTTTAAAGGACAATGCTTTTTTAGTAACATGTCTTCTTCTTCTGCTGGTGTAGCCTTTTTACTCAGACCAGGCCTGGTACCTGAGTCATGCCTCTTCCAGGAGGTGATTAAAGGCCGGTTTATTTCATTGGAACTGGTCATTAATAATTTTCGGTTTACACTATTCAACGTTTATGCACCAAGTGAGAGTGTGGAACGAAGAGCTTTCTTTTCATCTTTAATTCGACACATGCAGTCGATAGATCTCAATAATTGTATTTGCATGGGGGGTGACTTTAATTGCACCTTTAAACCCAGTATAGACCGAAATACAGCAGAACCTCATCCCGAAGGTAGTACTGATTTGTTAAATTATTTTTCGGCAGTGGGTGTGCTAGATGCATGGAGACTGCATTACCCCAACAAATCTGAGTATACTTGGGGACGATGTGCCAATGGGAGAATGACCTTCGCTAGACTTGACCGTTGGTACATAAACTCACAGTTCAGGAATGCGGTTATCTCTCCAAATCATTTTCCATCTTTGTTTTCTGATCATCATTTAGTTACCATGGGCCTCTTTTTCCCTCAACCCTTACGCAAAAGTGCATACTGGAAATTCAATACCAGTCTTCTCGAAGATGCTTTGTTTAAAGACGCCTTCCGTGCTTTTTGGGTCATCCAACTTTCAAGAAAGCCCTCTTTCTCTTCTTTAGCATTATGGTGGGATAATACAAAAGCTCAGATTAGAGTGTTTTGTCAGCAGTTTGTTTCAAATGGAACTGACATAAAAAATATAACAATGGCTTGTTTAGAAGCTGATATTATACGGTTAGAGTGTAAACTGGCTAAAGATAATATCAGAAGAGACCACAGGTTATTGGTTGAAAAGAAGGCTCAACTGAGAGAGCTGATTCAGGAGAAAGCAGCAGGCCTGTTAATTAGATTAAGAATAAACAATTTAAAGGTATCAGACACCCCGAGTAAATCTTTTTTCCAAATGGATTTTGTCAATAAGTCACCCAAAACCCTTTTCTCTGTACAAGACTTTAGGGGAAACATGGTTGCCAACCCTGGAGATGTAAGGATGTGCATTAGAGAGTTTTTTTCAAAAGTCTATGCAAAACAAAATGTTTGTGAGCAAACCATGGAATTTTTAACTTCTCACCTTTCATCCCTAACTGAGCCTCAGTGCCTGGGCCTGGATTCAACAATTACTTTGCCTGAGCTAACGCAGGCCCTAAGTGAAATGGACTCGGGGAAAGCTCCTGGGATTGACGGCCTACCGGCAGAATTTTTCTTGGCTTTTTGGGACCTTTTGGGCCCTGAATTATTGAATGTCCTGGAATCATCCTTGGTGCTTGGAGAACTCCCACTAAGCTTCAGAAGAGCAGTGGTGTCGCTGATTCCAAAGACTGGGGATCTACGACAGATAAAGAATTGGCGGCCGGTCTCGTTATTATGTACGGACTATAAAATATTGTCAAAAGTGTTGGCCAGTCGGATGAAGACGGTAATCGGTGATCTAGTCCACCATGATCAGAGTTACTGCATCCCAAACAGATCTATTTATGATAATATTTTTTTGATTAGAGACTTAATGGAATGTGATTGCTTGGAAAAAGATTTTGGGATAATATTCCTGGATTTGGAAAGGGCTTTTGACAGTGTGGATCATGTTTTTTTGTATCGGGTGCTAGAAGCATGTGGCTTTGGTGTCAATTTTAGGGCCTACGTGACTTTGTTGTACAACAATATATTTAGTTTATTTAAAATAAATAACGAACTCAGCTCTCCGGTACAGGTTAAAAGAGGGGTGAGACAAGGATGCCCGGTTTCTGGGTTATTATTTTCCTTGGTAATGGAATCACTCCTAATTTTATTTAGGAAAAATATTTCAGGAGTGACTGTATCCCCTGGGAGTCCTTCAGTAGTTGTATCGGCTTATGCAGATGATGTCTGTGTGGTTGTTAAGAAGGAGAGTGATATCCCAGCACTTGTTGAATGTTTAAATCTTTTTTGCCTCGCTTCTTCTTTGAAGTGTAACTGGGACAAGAGTAAGGCCTTATGGATTCCCTGTCTCAAGAACATTCCACCTGGAAGAGTGCTGGTACCACCTGTGCATCTACCAACAAAGTTAAAATGGGTGGAAGACGGAGTCAAATACCTTGGGGTTTTCCTGGGATCTCCACATTACGTCCTCAAAAATTGGGACGGGATTGTTGAGCATGTCAAAAAAAGACTGGGACTGTGGAAACGAGCTCTGCCCCACCTTTCCTACAAAGGCAGGGTTCTAGTGGTGAATAATTTGGTGGCTTCTTCCCTGTGGCATAGGTTTATCTGCCTTCAGCCGCCAGAGGCACTACTAAAGGCAGTGCAGAGGCTACTCGTGGATTTTTTTTGGAGTGGTCACCATTGGTTACTACCAAATGTCATATGTAGCCCCTTGTCTGAAGGTGGCCAGGGACTGATCGACATAAAAAGTCGTATCATGGCTTTTCGGCTGTGTACCATACAGCAGTTGCTGTACAAGGAACGACTGCCAAGCCAACTTCTGGCCTATCACGTGCTGCGAAAAGCAAGCGGGCTCGGATATGGCCTTGAACTTTTCTGAGTCCAACTCCAACATGTCGACACATCTCATCTACCATCATTCTATCAGAGCCTTCTGAATGCCTGGCAAAGCCTTTCGACTAGTCGCCAGCAAGAAACCTATGCGACAAGCATGTTTGTGGAAGAACCCCTTTTTTACAACCTACTGTTTCCTGCAATTCCAAGAAGCCGAGACTTTTATCAACACTTTATTACAGCGGGCATAATCAAAGTGATGGACCTCCGCCATGATTCTGGTTGGGGGTGGAAGTCGGTGCAAGAGATAGCCGATATGACTGGAATATGGTCAAACAGAATAATCGGAAGAATACTAAAGGGAATAGTAAAGAAAAGCTTCCAACTTGGACTAAGATGGACCCAGGAAGTTTTGGTGACATCCAATGACTGGCATTTTCCTGGTTTATTGGTACAGCCTAGTCACGGAGACTTGCCCCCAATTAGTGAGGGACAAAACATTTTTCAGAAATGCAGTAGTAAAGACCTGTATCGGTTATGCACTGCAGTTCTGCTTGGGAACTCACCGTTAAATGGAGTGGCCAGGTGGAAAGGGCTAATGCCGGAAGGACTCCCATCTGAGCCTGCATGGGAATCAGTATACAGTAAGCTGGTAAGCAAAAGGACAGGTGATCTCCAGTGGCGAATGATACACTGGATCATTCCATCTAATAAATTAGTGAGTCATTTCGCGCCCATATCTACGTGTTGCCCGTTCTGTGTTTACACAGAGGATGTGTTCCATGCATCCGTTGATTGTGCAAGGCTTGTGCCTTTATTTCAATGGCTGAACTACATGGCTGGAAAAATGAAGATCACTTTTTCTCTGCGATCATTTATTTTTGGTTTCAATGATATGAAAGAACATGTACATATGTTGTTTTTGTTTTTAGTGGCCACGGCGAAAATGGCAATTTATTTATCGAGGAAGGAAAAACTGAAAGGAAAGCCGATTGGGCAATGTGATGTCTTGTTCTTTTTTAATGCCTTGATATCTGCAAGACTCAAACTTGAATTTTGTGATTCTGGAAGAAAGAAATGTATTGATGAGTTTATGAACATCTGGTGTTTTGATGGGATCTGCATGGTGCAGGAGAATGAATTATTGATATATTTGTAGGTTTGTTGGGATTGAATCAGTGTGTGGTCGGTTTTTCTGTTGTTGTTTTTCTTTTCTAGTTCATTGGACTGTTTTGATTTCCTGTCATTATCTCTTTTTCTTTTCTGTATTTTTGATTATTGTGCCTGTATTGAATAGTATCTTCACCGACTGGCTTGTATTTTTATATTTTTGTAATAAAAAGTCTAAAAAGTCAAAAAAAAAGAAAAAAAAAGTCTCTCTCTCTCTCTCTCTCTCTCGCGCCCCCTGCTGGCCGTTCGTGTGTTGGGCGTGGCGGCATGGCGGCTGTGAGCAACTGCTCTGTGGTGTAGCGAGTTCTTTGTGAGTTTTCCTCCTCTCCTGCCCTCCCCTGCCCCCCCCTCCCTCTCCTTTCCATCCTGTGTACTTTGGCATTTTGTTTTTCATCCTTCCTATACCTTTGTCTTCAAGAGAGAGAGGTTTGAGAGCGGACCCATTTTGGGTGCGGCCTACTGGCTTCGACGACGCTTTGTAAGCCTTTTTGTGCTTATACTGCACGTTTATTATTTATTCTAGTTTGATTTATTTCGTTTTGGTACCTACTTGTCCGGTTCGGACAAGTGGGGGGGGGGGGGGGGGGGTGTTAATTCGCTGGGATGGCGAATGCACGCTCTCGGTTAGAGGCGTTCGACAACTTAACAAGGAAGCATGCATTTGTGTGTGTTCCACCCGAAGGAACTTCCACTGAGGACATTGTTTTGTCGGTGGGGAAAATAATCGGTTGTGAAAATGTACGAGCAGCGTCGAGAATGAATCAAAAAGTTGTTGTATTTGTGTCCGATGAAAAATTCGTTCACGATGTTGTAAGTGCGGGTTTAACCACAGAGACAGGTCTCTTTGTCTTGGCGTCGCTTATGGACACTCCGTCGATGAGGGTCGTCATATCTAACGTACCCCCATTTATAACCTGCAACCAGCTGATGTCCGTTTTGTCCCGATACGGAACAGCTGTGTCAAAAATCACAATGATTCCGCTCCGGTCTCAGGATGAACGTGTTAAACACGTGATGAGCTTCAGACGGCAGGTGTATATGGTGCTTCCGGATCGAGGCGATGACACGGGGTTAAACATCACGTTCAAGGTAAAGGTGAACAACCATGAGTATCAGATGTATGCGTCATCGGCCTCATTAACATGTTTTCAGTGCGGAGCTTTTGGCCATGTGAAAAGGTTTTGTCCGAAGGTATCGTGTGTAAGGTGTGGTGAAGCAGGTCATAGTGACGCTGATTGTAAAAGAAATAACACCCCGGTCTCTAACGTGCGAAACAACGTAAACCGAAATACCCGAAACGGTTCCTAGCGACGCTCCCTCGCACTCGAGGAGTAGGGATAATACTCCTGTTCGTCTTAGTGTAAACGACAACACCGCTGATTCGGTAAATAATGAAATAACCCCAGATAACCCACCTGTGGTGGCAGATGCTACGTGCAGTGAGGAGATGGAAGAAAATCCCATTGTGGTGACAAAGAAACGAAGAGCACCTGGTGCTTGTAACTCCAACATTACTTTGAAAAAGGTAGTGTTGGATAAAGACAGTGTGGGTGCAGACGCCCTGGAACGTCTTTCTCAGGTGTCCACAAGCTGTGTTGACACCAGGGAGAAGGAACATGAATTAATTAATTCTGAAACATTATCGGGCAGCACCGAAAACCTGGGAGAAAAAGTAGATGGTGAGACTAAAGATGATGGTGAGCCCATTAGTGAGCCGCCACCTTCACTACCTGCTGAGACCGAGCGGATTGGGAATGTCTCAGCCCCAAGCTCCTCTTTACCCCTGCAAGATCTAAATCATGACACTGGTTCGTCAACTGAGCCAGTGAACATCTCCCTGCAGGAGGGTGAAGCCGAGATTTCAGCTCCTGCTGAATGTCCCGGGTACCAGAGTGAGGATGACTCTACCATAGAACATTCCAGCAAATCTTCGGACTTGGCTGGAATCAAAATGGTGACTGTGCAGACTGATATATGTGACCCGGGTGGAGCTGTTTCTGATTTGTCAGATTCAGAGGATGAAGTTGAGATGACTGAGTTGTCTCAATCTTCATCTGATCAGTCATCCATAGCCCCTCAACTCGTTATTTCTTTTCTGAATGACACCTACCGACACCGAAATGTGATTGTAAAAGATCATTTTCCTGATTTAATTTCATTCATCCAGGCTGCAAAGGACATAATTAGGAGGCCGGATGAATTTCATTTAACAAGGTCGCTGTTTCATCGGCTTAGAAAGGCTGTTACAAAAGCAGGGAGCGAGATTTCCCAGCAACCGCTCACGCCTTTTGATAATCCATGAAAAAAATCACCTTTGGAACCTTAAATATGAATGGCGGAGGTGCAAGCCAAAACCGCCAGGTTCAGGTGAAAAGTTTATTTGAGCGCAAGAAAATTGATGTGCTCTTACTCCAGGAAACCCATATAATTCAAAATGGGGAGTACGACTGGTGTCGCCTCTTTAAAGGACAATGCTTTTTTAGTAACATGTCTTCTTCTTCTGCTGGTGTAGCCTTTTTACTCAGACCAGGCCTGGTACCTGAGTCATGCCTCTTCCAGGAGGTGATTAAAGGCTGGTTTATTTCATTGGAACTGGTCATTAATAATTTTCGGTTTACACTATTCAACGTTTATGCACCAAGTGAGAGTGTGGAACGAAGAGCTTTCTTTTCATCTTTAATTCGACACATGCAGTCGATAGATCTCAATAATTGTATTTGCATGGGGGGTGACTTTAATTGCACCTTTAAACCCAGTATAGACCGAAATACAGCAGAACCTCATCCCGAAGGTAGTACTGATTTGTTAAATTATTTTTCGGCAGTGGGTGTGCTAGATGCATGGAGACTGCATTACCCCAACAAATCTGAGTATACTTGGGGACGATGTGCCAATGGGAGAATGACCTTCGCTAGACTTGACCGTTGGTACATAAACTCACAGTTCAGGAATGCGGTTATCTCTCCAAATCATTTTCCATCTTTGTTTTCTGATCATCATTTAGTTACCATGGGCCTCTTTTTCCCTCAACCCTTACGCAAAAGTGCATACTGGAAATTCAATACCAGTCTTCTCGAAGATGCTTTGTTTAAAGACGCCTTCCGTGCTTTTTGGGTCATCCAACTTTCAAGAAAGCCCTCTTTCTCTTCTTTAGCATTATGGTGGGATAATACAAAAGCTCAGATTAGAGTGTTTTGTCAGCAGTTTGTTTCAAATGGAACTGACATAAAAAATATAACAATGGCTTGTTTAGAAGCTGATATTATACGGTTAGAGTGTAAACTGGCTAAAGATAATATCAGAAGAGACCACAGGTTATTGGTTGAAAAGAAGGCTCAACTGAGAGAGCTGATTCAGGAGAAAGCAGCAGGCCTGTTAATTAGATTAAGAATAAACAATTTAAAGGTATCAGACACCCCGAGTAAATCTTTTTTCCAAATGGATTTTGTCAATAAGTCACCCAAAACCCTTTTCTCTGTACAAGACTTTTAGCCCAGCAGATATGTGAAAAAATTGTGCTTTTGGTGATACAAGCATGAAATTTTGAACACTGATAGAGCATACTACTAGGAAGATTTTTGGATATAGGGGCATTCAAATCTTTTCCTAGGGACAAAATGGCGGCCATTTTAAAAATGGCCGTTTACGGATAATAAGATACACAGTACCGATGTCTATAAAACTAGATTTACTTATTGCTCAAGCACACCTATGATGTTTTTTTCACGTAAACAGGTTGTAAGATCATAATTAAATGTCAACAAACTCACATAACATTTATTTGGTCCTTATTCTTTACAAAAATAATTACTTTTTGAGCTATTTTGAGCAAACTCCAGAAACACAATGGAAATGAAGTGAAAATGCCACATTAACGCTGTGGAAGTGACTTTCACTATAAAACAGTCTACAAAACAGTCTTCCACATGTTTGTGTATATGTAACAGGTGTGTTATTCCTCCTGTATACTATCGTGTGCACTCCCCTGCACAGTGACACAGAGCTGAGCACTGGAGTGCGGCCTTAACACAGTTGCACTGTTTCCTGCAACCCTTCTTGCATCCACATCTAATCAATTGTCGGCATGCCTCAGTTGCCTCTGTGAGGGTTGTCCAATATATCCCCCAGCCGTTATTACTCTGTTTCCAACCCCATTCACTTGGCGATGGGAGCTCAGGTGCGCAAATCATCATCTGGCCCCAACAAAAGCCGGCTTGGTAGGCAGCTCTCTTGATGTGTTGTCTGAGGGCTTCTTGCGTTGGTGGGATAGCCTCTATTGATCTACCAGTCTGGGTGAAGAGATGCTTGCGGGCATCGTTAACATGTTCCTGGCTGCTTGTTCGATCGTAGAGCAGAACAACAAAACGCTCCAGTGGATCCATGTTGTCATTTGCAGTTGAAATGGTTGGTGTGGCAGCCAGTGCGCAGAAAGCTGAGGTGACCTCATCATAGGCTTTCCATGTTTCCCATGCTGTTTTCTTCCCCCTTCCGCCGAAGCAGGATACGGTGTCACACCCAGTGAAGGCGTGGAAGAATGGCAACCCTCGGCACTTGTTTGGTCCCAGTGCCACAGCCATCTCGTGAGCTGCCAAGTGCCTGAAATTCTTCCCTGTGCCAAAAGCAACCCAGAGTTCATCGATGTCAAGATATCCAGTTGCTGCCACTGCAGGGATCAAAACATCTGTGTCCACTGTGCGGATTGACACCTTGGTATAGCCCTGTCTGACTGCATCTTGGACATGGAGTAGTATCCTTGTATCTGCCTCCTCGTGACTACACGGGGAAAGACCAGTAACATCTCGTGGCTGTGTACAAAAAACTTCTTTGTGGTTTGTGGTGACGATTTGCTTGTCAGTCTCAATGTTTGCTATCCTCGTTGCTAGAAAGTCAAACAACTCCACCTTGTTCTCGTCTATGCGAAGGAAGGCCTGCCAGTTTCGAGGGATGGAACTAGATGGCTCAACTCGTCTCCTGGTGCCTTTACCCCTCGTCTTCCTGGTGTCGGCTTTCAAACTGTCTGGGAAATATTCATCCCAGATAATATCAACCCTGCTCTTATTTTGTATCTGAGATGTGATGTATGGCAAGAATACTAGTGATGCATACTCAGAGAAGGTCTTCGCATTACGAGGTGCCAGCATGTTCACGATGGCTGCTCCATCCAGGATCATGACTTCAACAGGGGGGCTTACATCATCATTTTCCCGTGAGGTGATCAGATCTTCTAAGCACCCAACCAGATCAGACTTGGTTCCAAGCCGGATTTTGCCCATTTGTGACAATGCAGGGGGACAAGCTTGGTTTTCATGTGCAAAGAATTCATCAAGATCTCCATTCCATGTCTGGGATGCAATAAACAGCCTGGAGAACAGAACGCAGTCATTCTTCAGAGATACCACCTTCAACTCTGTTCTTGACTTCTCTCTGACTGGGGGTCGGCTGAAGAGAGGGAGATTGTTTCTTTTTATTGGGTCAGTGATAGGCTTTGTCTGATGTACAAGCCTCTCGTTCACATATGTGTCATACTGTTCTTTTCCCAGCTTCTCGATCTGGTAAAGGGTGTTGATGACTGCTGGGTCTGCCAGGTCTCTGCTGTCTAGCACCAAGAGATCTTTGCTGTCGTCACAGAATGGGTTCCCCATCTCTCCTATGACACGGGTGAGTGCTCTCACATCTCGAGCAAAGGCTACCTGCGTGTGCTTTGTCTGTTCATGGTGTTTTAGTTCAGTTTTCCTAATTCTTTTTTCTGTTGTGGCCTCGAACTTATAGATCAGTTTGGCCATCTCTGGACCAGACACCATCCATCGGCGCAAAGCTGCAGCATTCTCCGTAAGACCTACAGCCCCTCCATCACCTTTCACCAATGCATTATTTTGCTCGTGTGCCTGGTCTAAGGCTATGGCAGAGAATGCACGTGTAGTCTTCTTCATGGTGAAGTTTCCTGCCAGAAACTGTGCGTATACAGTTGGATGCTTTGTTGCAAGTGTCACCATGTCGCGCAAGTGAACTGGGATCCACCTGGCATAGTTTGTATGTCCCAAGGCGAAGAACCATGGTACAAGCTTGGTCAGAGCATCAGTGTACAGTTGGAAGTTTCCTTCACGGACGGATCTCACATAAATCAGGACTGCCAGTTCTAGCTGCATAATTAGGAACCAGAACTGAAACTGTGGACTTGCATTGGCTTGTTCACCGCACCAGTCATCTAGTGGTATCGTATCCTGTCCCTCATCTAGTCCACTGGTGTACTGGCTGTAGGCTTCCTTCAGGAGAAGATAGAGAGTACTAGCTGTGACTTGGTGTGCTCATCGTGTGCGTGTCACATGGGTCACTTTCAGGAAGGAATCAGCAGTACCACTTGTAGCAACCCCTGCAAGCATCAGAACGCCTGTCCACCCACTGCTATCCAGAAGGTCACCGAGGGTTTTCCATGCTGCCATCTCAATATGGAGTCCACCAAAGACCATGACGAAGTGATCTTCTCCGTGTGTTTCTGGCCATCTCCATTGGATCTGTTTGGCAAGTGTGTACAGTGGCTGATCAAGTGTGATTACAGGGATCTGACCTGGATTCAGAATATCGATTGCTTTCTTGATGACATCCATGGAGTGACGAATCATTGCCACAGATTTTGCCTGGTCATAGAAGAGAGGCAGCAATGAAGTTAAGGCCACACTACACTCTGGTTCTTCTGGAATAGACTGCTTGCTGGCATGGTATCCAGCCCATGATACTGTCTCGTCTCCCTTAAGTGGTGTGTCAGATAGCACTGTCTTCTCCATCTGCTCCAGCCACCTGTCACCTAGTCTATGTCACCTTATAGTCACCTAGTCTATGATAGGAAAGTTCATAAAGCTACATCAAAGTTGTTCATATAAAGGTATTGAACCAAAATTACACCCAGGAGAAATCAGATAGTCATGCAAAGTTAAATAATTAAACCGCTAGACCAGTCCTGTCTATTGCAATGGTAAACCATTTGTTCTGCCCCTTATAGGCCACCGTAGATTCCAATTTTGAACCCAGTATGAAGGTATTGCATAGCATGTACATGACAATTTATAATATGCTCATTACATTGTGTTTCAATAGCAGCACAAATGACAAGTCTGAAATAATAGGTAAATATGTCCTTCTTAGCCGCCATTTTGTAAAATGGCCGCCATTTTGGGCCAAGGAGAAATCTGGAATGCCCCTACATCCAAATTTCACTGTAAGGGTATGCCCTAACTGTGTGCCAAGTTTCATGCTTGTATCATCAAAGGCACAATTCTACCACAATTCTTCACATATCTGCCGGACTATTTAGGGGAAACATGGTTGCCAACCCTGGAGATGTAAGGTTGTGCATTAGAGAGTTTTTTTCAAAAGTCTATGCAAAACAAAATGTTTGTGAGCAAACCATGGAATTTTTAACTTCTCACCTTTCATCCCTAACTGAGCCTCAGTGCCTGGGCCTGGATTCAACAATTACTTTGCCTGAGCTAACGCAGGCCCTAAGTGAAATGGACTCGGGGAAAGCTCCTGGGATTGACGGCCTACCGGCAGAATTTTTCTTGGCTTTTTGGGACCTTTTGGGCCCTGAATTATTGAATGTCCTGGAATCATCCTTGGTGCTTGGAGAACTCCCACTAAGCTTCAGAAGAGCAGTGGTGTCGCTGATTCCAAAGACTGGGGATCTACGACAGATAAAGAATTGGCGGCCGGTCTCGTTATTATGTACGGACTATAAAATATTGTCAAAAGTGTTGGCCAGTCGGTTGAAGACGGTAATCGGTGATCTAGTCCACCATGATCAGAGTTACTGCATCCCAAACAGATCTATTTATGATAATATTTTTTTGATTAGAGACTTAATGGAATGTGATTGCTTGGAAAAAGATTTTGGGATAATATTCCTGGATTTGGAAAGGGCTTTTGACAGTGTGGATCATGTTTTTTTGTATCGGGTGCTAGAAGCATGTGGCTTTGGTGTCAATTTTAGGGCCTACGTGACTTTGTTGTACAACAATATATTTAGTTTATTTAAAATAAATAACGAACTCAGCTCTCCGGTACAGGTTCAAAGAGGGGTGAGACAAGGATGCCCGGTTTCTGGGTTATTATTTTCCTTGGTAATGGAATCACTCCTAATTTTATTTAGGAAAAATATTTCAGGAGTGACTGTATCCCCTGGGAGTCCTTCAGTAGTTGTATCGGCTTATGCAGATGATGTCTGTGTGGTTGTTAAGAAGGAGAGTGATATCCCAGCACTTGTTGAATGTTTAAATCTTTTTTGCCTCGCTTCTTCTTTGAAGTGTAACTGGGACAAGAGTAAGGCCTTATGGATTCCCTGTCTCAAGAACATTCCACCTGGAAGAGTGCTGGTACCACCTGTGCATCTACCAACAAAGTTAAAATGGGTGGAAGACGGAGTCAAATACCTTGGGGTTTTTCTGGGATCTCCACATTACGTCCTCAAAAATTGGGACGGGATTGTTGAGCATGTCAAAAAAAGACTGGGACTGTGGAAACGAGCTCTGCCCCACCTTTCCTACAAAGGCAGGGTTCTAGTGGTGAATAATTTGGTGGCTTCTTCCCTGTGGCATAGGTTTATCTGCCTTCAGCTGCCAGAGGCACTACTAAAGGCAGTGCAGAGGCTACTCGTGGATTTTTTTTGGAGTGGTCACCATTGGTTACTACCAAATGTCATATGTAGCCCCTTGTCTGAAGGTGGCCAGGGACTGATCGACATAAAAAGTCGTATCATGGCTTTTCGGCTGTGTACCATACAGCAGTTGCTGTACAAGGAACGACTGCCAAGCCGACTTCTGGCCTATCACGTGCTGCGAAAAGCAAGCGGGCTCGGATATGGCCTTGAACTTTTCTTAGTCCAACTCCAACATGTCGACACATCTCATCTACCATCATTCTATCAGAGCCTTCTGAATGCCTGGCAAAGCCTTTCGACTAGTCGCCAGCAAGAAACCTATGCGACAAGCATGTTTGTGGAAGAACCCCTTTTTTACAACCTACTGTTTCCTGCAATTCCAAGAAGCCGAGACTTTTATCAACACTTTATTACAGCGGGCATAATCAAAGTGTTGGACCTCCGCCATGATTCTGGTTGGGGGTGGAAGTCGGTGCAAGAGATAGCCGATATGACTGGAATATGGTCAAACAGAATAATCGGAAGAATACTAAAGGGAATAGTAAAGAAAAGCTTCCAACTTGGACTAAGATGGACCCAGGAAGTTTTGGTGACATCCAATGACTGGCATTTTCCTGGTTTATTGGTACAGCCTAGTCACGGAGACTTGCCCCCAATTAGTGAGGGACAAAACATTTTTCAGAAATGCAGTAGTAAAGACCTGTATCGGTTATGCACTGCAGTTCTGCTTGGGAACTCACCGTTAAATGGAGTGGCCAGGTGGAAAGGGCTAATGCCGGAAGGACTCCCATCTGAGCCTGCATGGGAATCAGTATACAGTAAGCTGGTAAGCAAAAGGACAGGTGATCTCCAGTGGCGAATGATACACTGGATCATTCTATCTAATAAATTAGTGAGTCATTTCGCGCCCATATCTACGTGTTGCCCGTTCTGTGTTTACACAGAGGATGTGTTCCATGCATACGTTGATTGTGCAAGGCTTGTGCCTTTATTTCAATGGCTGAACTACATGGCTGGAAAAATGAAGATCACTTTTTCTCTGCGATCATTTATTTTTGGTTTCAATGATATGAAAGAACATGTACATATGTTGTTTTTGTTTTTAGTGGCCACGGCGAAAATGGCAATTTATTTATCGAGGAAGGAAAAACTGAAAGGAAAGCCGATTGGGCAATGTGATGTCTTGTTCTTTTTTAATGCCTTGATATCTGCAAGACTCAAACTTGAATTTTGTGATTCTGGAAGAAAGAAATGTATTGATGAGTTTATGAACATCTGGTGTTTTGATGGGATCTGCATGGTGCAGGAGAATGAATTATTGATATATTTGTAGGTTTGTTGGGATTGAATCAGTGTGTGGTCGGTTTTTCTGTTGTTGTTTTTCTTTTCTAGTTCATTGGACTGTTTTGACTTCCTGTCATTATCTCTTTTTCTTTTCTGTATTTTTGATTATTGTGCCTGTATTGAATAGTATCTTCACCGACTGGCTTGTATTTTTATATTTTTGTAATAAAAAAGTCTCTCTCTCTCTCTCTGTCGCCACCTATCGGCTGTCGGTGCGTTGGGTGTGGTGTCATGGCGGCTGTGAGCAACTGCTCTGTGCTTTGGTGAGGCCGTTGCGTTTCTCCCCTCCCCTCCCCTGCCCCCCTCCCTCTCCTTCTCCATCCTGTGTGCTTCGGCATTGTGTTTTCATCCGTTCTGCACCCTTGTCTTCGAGAGAGAGAGAGAGGATTGAGAGCGGGCCCTTGTTGGGTGCGGCCTACTGGCTTTGACGGCGCTTTGTAAGCCATTTTTGTGCTTAGAACGCACGTTTTTTATTTACTTTAGCTCGATTATTTAGGTTTGATACCCTCTTGTCCGGTCCGGACAAGGGGGGGGGGGGGGATTTGATCTGTTTGTTGGTGTTCGACAAACATTGGGTTCTCTCGGTTCTTGGCTATGAACTTTTATTTGGTCGAGTTAGAATGGCGGGCGAACGTTTCCGCATTGATACGTACGAATCGCTAACTCGTAAACACGGGCTAGCTTGTGTTCCTCCCAACTAGGTGGAAATTAACGATGTGCTTTCCGCCATTGGAAACATCGTTGGTGCACACAGTATTCGCGCTGCCTCTCGTATGAATAAGAAATTTGTCGTTTTTTTGTCCGAGGAGCACATGGTAGCGAGTGTAGTCGAACAAGGCTTGTTCATTGAACCGAACACGTTCCTCTCTGTGTTCGCTTTACAAGCCCCGACGGTAAAGATTAACATCAGTAATATCCCGCCATTTATTAGAAATGAGGAGTTACGTGAACAATTAAACAAGTTCGGTAAGGTCGTATCGAGGATTTCGATGGTGCCGATGCGAAATGTTTGCGATCGATTCAAACATGTCATGTCCTTTAAGAGAGTGGTGTACATGATACTGCCTGCAAATGTAAAAACGCTCAATGTCGTGTTGAGTGTGAAAATCAACGGCTTTGAATACAAAATGTATGCCTCCTCGGAGTCTATGACGTGTTTCGAGTGTGGGGCTTACGGGCATGTGAGGAGTGCCTGTCCCAATGCGGTTAAACCGCAGGAACGTGGAGGATTGGTGAGGAGCGACTCCTCTTCACCGCACCATGAAGGGGAGGAGGCGGATCGAGTGGTTAATCCACCCACCGCACCGACTGCGGTGAGTGAAGCGCCAGACCCGTCCCCCCGACCGGGGGGGTGGGGAAGGGAGTGATAGACTTAGAACGTGAGGTGACTAACCCTGCCCCTCCACTTAAGGTGGGAATAAAAGTGGTTGAACCCTCTCTCATTTCGTCCACGGTACACAACAGTGCGGACGATACCATGGAAGTATCCATAGTGGACACCAGGAAAAAAGGTCAGAAGCGTTCAAGTGATGAATCCTGTGATTCCGAAGAAAAACAAAATAAGATTCAGATCGTGTCAGGTTCGCAGGACCTCCAGGGTGAGGCCTACACCGGAAACTCCTTGGCGGTAATGGAGATGGTACAGGAAGTGTGTGTACATGAGGAAGATTCGCTGGCACCACTTGCTGAGATTGAGTATGACCCGGAAAATAGTCGATCCTCTCAGGATGTGGTAAGTCCTTGTCCTGATAACCAAACTCGCTCAGACGAGTTAGCAGCTGGATCTGCTAGTGAGGAAAAAATAGATAAAGGGGAAAGTCCTTGCGACTGTGAGGATAACGTTAACCCTTCCCTGACAGATAAAAATGAAAGGGATGATGAGGTGGGGGACATACTTATAGCCACAGAGGATATGGTAAATTTGGAAGGGTCTGCAAAGAGTGCGGAGGTCCTTGACCCTGTAGAATTGCTGTTTCCAAAACTAAGTGTTCAGCAAATAGGAGGAAAAGATGCAGATCAAGATGAAGCACTTGATTCTGATGAAACCTCTTCTACTCCACTCTTTCGTGCTTCAAGTGCTCAAGAGAGTGAGGCGTGTGATGACAATACCATCACCATGGTTTCTCAAGAAAATGTTATCAAGTTCCTTGAAGAAACGTTCAGGAAAAGACATGTAAAAATCAAAGACTACTTTCCGAATCTGCATGATTTTATTTTGACTGCAAAGAACATGATTCGTGAACCTTATCAGGTTAACATGTCAGAACCTCAATTCCAGAGGCTAAGAAAATGTGTAACTCGAGCGGGCAAGGAACTTTATGAATAGTTAACAGAGTGGAGATAAAAGTAGCATCCTTAAACATCAACGGTGGTCGCAGTTGTGTGCGTCGCCTCCAGGTGTTTCAAATGTTTCAGAATGAAAAAATTGATGTGCTGATGTTACAAGAGACGCATGCAAATCAGTCTTCTGAGGTTGAGTGGCGTAAAATCTTTAAAGGTTGTCACTTTTTCTCCAGTGCTTTTGTTGATGCCAAGGCTGGTGTTGCAGTAGTCTTACATCCTAGACTCCAGCCGTTGGAGATCAGATGTAGAGAAATTTGCAAGGGCCATTTACTATCTGTGGAGTTTGTCAGCGGTAACCAAAAGATTTGCACGACTAATGTATACTGCCCTAGTGCGAACTCTGCAAGAAGTGCTTTTCTTCACAAGTTAGCAGGTTTTTTAAGCACTATTGACCTGTCCATGTTGGTTTGCTTGGGGGGAGACTACAACTGTACCCTCAACCCACAACTTGATAGAAACACTCCTGAGCCTCATCCACCGAGTGCAAGGCCTTTGGCACAGCTCATTAAAAAATTTCAACTTGTGGATGTGTGGCGGGTACAGAACCCTAATATCCGGCAGTACACGTGGGTTTGTGCCGCAAGAAATCTTTTAACAATGGCTCGTTTGGATAGAATTTATGTTAACCATGATAAGTTAAATCTTGTCAAGAATTCATATATAAGGCCATCTGGTTTTTCTGATCATCACATGGTTGTTGTTGTATGTGGCCTACCTCATCACGTGTGTAGAAGTGCATATTGGACTTTCAATGTCAAACTTTTACAAAGTGAGCATTTCAAAGAAGCATTCAGAATGGTATGGAAGGAATGTGAAATGCAAAAGTTTTCCTACCTAAATTTAAGGCAATGGTGGGATTGCACAAAATCCCAAATTAAGTGTTTTTGCCAGCAATACTGTCGTTATAATACCTGTAACACACTCGGTGTGATAACTGCTTTAAAAAACGATATACTTTATTGTGAGCAGAAATCTGGAATGTCCAACGAAAATGTCCAGCAGTTGTCAGAGAAAAGAACACTACTGGCTGAAATGGTGAGAGAGCGTGCATCTGGTGCTTTCGTCCGACTGCGAATGGACAATATCCAACTTGACAAACCAAACAAAGACTTTTTCAACCTGGAAAAGACAGCCAAGACCCCTCAACAAATTCACGCTTTGCGCTCTTCTGCCGGTGCGCTTCTGTCTTCTCAAAGTGACATCAAAGATGAATTACGAAACTTTTATTCAAAGCTGTTTGCCTTGAGAACTGTGAACCAGGAAAACAGAAACGAGATGTTTGAACTGCTCCCATCTTTGTCTGAAGACCAGCGACAACAACTGGAGCCTGGCATCTCTCTCGGAGAACTTACTGTTGCTCTTAAAGGAATTCAAGATGGGAAAGCCCCTGGACTTGACGGCCTCCCAGTTGAATTTTACAAGGCCTTTTGGGACATTCTAGGCCCTACTCTACTTGACATCTTTCATGATAGCCTTGAACAAGGTGAATTGCCACTAAGTTGTCGGAGGTCAGTTTTGTGTCTCCTTCCAAAAAAAGGGAACTTGCAAGACGCCACAAATTGGCGGCCTGTGTCACTCCTAAATACGGACTATAAAATATTGTCGAAGGCGCTCGCGATACGTCTAAAGGAAGTCATCCCCCTTTTGATTGATATTGATCAGTCTTATTGTGTTCCTGAGCGTTCTATTTACGATAACATTTTTTTGGTGAGAGATTTGATCAGTCTCGGTCGTACTACATCTCATGGTTTTGGTTTGGTTCTTTTAGATCAAGAAAAAGCTTTTGACAGTGTTGACCATTCTTTTTTGTTTGCTGTACTACAGAGAGCTGGTTTTGGACAAAATTTTGTTTCCTATGTTAAGTTGTTGTATGAAAATGCATCCTGTCTGTTGAAGGTAAACAACAGCTTATGTTGCCCTTTTCCCTTTCAGTGAAGCATCCGTCAGGGCTGCCCGCTTTCAGGAATGCTATACAGTCTCTCGGTCGAACCTTTACTAGCTTTGCTCCGAAACTCAGTGGAAGGAGTCTCCTTAACAAAAAACCACAAAATGGTTACTTCAGCTTATGCGGATGACATTTGTGTTGCTGTTTCCAGCCAAAATGATGTGGGTGAGGTATTTCGATGTCTGTCCCAGTTTGAGCTCGCCTCCACGGCAAAAGTAAATTGGAACAAAAGTGTTGCCTTATGGGTGGGCCCCAGTCCACCTTCCTCAGCTCTGCCTGTGTTACCAGGAGGAATGCAGTGGAACAAAGAGGGGTTTAAATATTTAGGGTTATTTCTCGGAGTCCAAGCATATGAACAAAAAAATTGGGAGGGTTTCTTGGAAAGAATTAAGCAGAAACTGGCTAGATGGAAACGGTTGCACCACCTTCTATCGCTTAAGGCAAGGGTGACAATAATAAATAACCTGGTGGTTCCTTTTATTTGGCATAAAGTTATCCCCCTCCAACCTCCGAGATACTTGGTCACAGGCATTCAGAGGGTTCTAACTCAGTTTTTCTGGGGAGGCCACCATTGGCTTGGACCAGACACGGTGTGCAGACCCCGAAATGCAGGTGGCCAAAGCTTGATACATGTTCCGAGTCGGATAATGGCTTTCCGCATGTGGACGATAAAGCATTTATTGTATGGTGAGTGTGTCCCGTGGCGGCCTCTCACAAACGCTTGGCTGCAGGAAGCAGATGGGTTGAAGTATGACCGAGAGCTCTTCCTCATGGACCTGCAGCATGTCAACACGACTCTGCTCCCCGAGTTTCATCAGAGCCTTCTGAATGCCTGGCAAGTCCTTGGAATACAACGATTAGAGGTGTCCTACGATGCAAAAAAATATATGCATGAGCCATTGGTTCTGAATCCTTTATTCCCTGAAATTTCAACCTCCAGGTCATTTATGCATTGCTTCACCTGTAATGGAATAAACAGAGTGCGAGACCTGATGAAGCCTTCCCTAAATGGATGGTTATCCACCGGTTCTCTCACATCAAAAGTGGGGGTTCGGTCATCTAGAATGGTGGACAAAGTTTTGAGAGTTGTGATTAAAACTTTCAGGGAATTAAATATCGGGTGGACTGGGGCAGATGAAGTGGTGGACTCTCGTCTCTATTTCCCCGAGCTCCAAGTCACCTCAAAAAAACAACAGGGTGTCTTCTCAAAGTCAGATGGTTGCGGTGTGTTCCATGTGATGGGAAAAAAAGGTATTTATGGGATATGCCAAGAGGTGCTTATACCGGGTTTCACAAAACCTTTAAAAAATCGGTGGGATGAGATCATTCCGGCTAATTCGTTCCTATCTCCAGTGTGGAAAGAGATGTATAGGTCTCCAACCTTAGGTCGTACCGGAGACTTAAATTGGAGACTAGTTCATCAGGCCCTGGTCACCAAATACTTACTTAATACGTTTGATCCTTCTGTACTGAATGTTTGTCCTTTTTGTGAAGAGGCTGAAAATGTGACCCATGCTTTTGTGAAATGTAAGAGACTGGTACCCCTTTTTTGTTTCCTCCAACAGCTCTTTTATAAATTTCAGTTTGTTTTTTCTGTTGCAATTTTTGTGTATGGCATTGAAAGGAGCACCAAGAACAAGACAGCGGTCCCTTTTTTGAATTTTCTGTGCGGAATTGCTAAACTCGCAATATATAAAACTAGAAAGATCAAATTGAGTGGCAGAGATGAAAATGTGCTGTTTTGCTTCAAAGGAATAGTGTCGGCCCGGATAAGTTTCGGCAGTGTGAACGACGATTGTTTTACAGATGAGGTGTTGAGTTGTTTTTGTAAATTATACTTACGCTCAATGTCCACATATACATGTATATACATTCTTTTTGCTTGTACAACTTTCTTTTTCTTGTAAAATTTTGCGGTGTTCTTCCATGTGTGTTTTGATACTTTTATAATAAAAGCACATAAAAAGTCTCTCTCTCTCTCTCTCTCTCTCTCTCTCTCTCTCTCTATCTCTATCTCTCTCTCTCTCTCTCTCTCTCTCGCTCTCTCTCGCCCCCTGCTGGCTGTCGGTGTGTTTGGGCGCGGCAAGATGGTGGCTATGCATGTGTGGTGAGGTACGAGCTGCTGTGCTGTTCTACTCTGTTGTCCTTTTCCACATCGTATTTCACCTTCTCCTTCCCCCTGTTCGTTTATCTTCGCATCCTTACTCTGCATTTGTGCCCCAACCCCTCCCCTTTGATCAGACCCAACACTTCGGGGCTTCGGCCTCCCCCCCTCCCCCACCCCCCTCTGCCTCCCTTTTCCCTCCTCGATTCCCTTTTTCTTATCTCGTTTGTATGTATATATTCACTCCGTGTCCTTTGTTTCCTTTCCTTTTCTGAGAGTAGTCCTTGAGCCAACCGGCCATTTTTTGAAGTGAATGCTCCGGGGGGGGGGGGGGGGGGGGGTAATTCTCATTATGATTTTCCATTAGACCAATGTCTCAAGTGTCAGAAAAGGTGTGATGGACATCTGAGAACGGTAGCTTAGTGCCCGGATGGACGCCATCTTTGAAACCACCCAGCTTGAAAATGCCCATTTGGTGGGGTACATTGTTGCACGTGTATCTGGACTTCTTTACTAGCTATCGATGTGCGGTTGACGACTAAATATACGTCCGATGTGTACCGTCTAAATAAAAAATAATATGAAGCATTTTGTTTTAGATTAATTATTATAAAAATCAATTATCGAAAAAAAATCATATATTTTTCAATATTTTATTATTAGACTTGTACTTTTTTAGTGAAACAACACTGGTATGATTTTCCAAATTATGCATTGTGCTACACCGTTTATCTGTCTATAAAAATAACTCAAAAACTAAAACATATCATCCACCACGAGTGTACACAAAAAATATATGAAAAGGCATGCACTTTCCACAAACCGAAACTATGTCAGTTGGAATTTCCCGCCGATAAACAACCCACAGAACCCAGTGCCGAAAGTGACGTCAGTCTATTCCATATCTATATTCTATATTCTATATCTCAGTCTGAGATTTGTTGCGGTGACCTGATTAATTTCTGAGGGGGGGGGGGGGGTGGCTTAAGAACTAAAAGTGAACATGTTAGATGGCGCCACATACAACTCTATTATAGAGTTGTATTGTGGCGCCATCTAACATGTTCACTGACTTGGATGAGTATGTCTATGTAAGCTGGCGAGCTTTTCGGATATCGGAGTAATCTAACGTCAGTCTTTTTGTTCTTTCAGCTGAGATGGCCGGTGTCGAGGCGAAACGGGCGAAGATTGAACCTGAGTCCGGAACGTGCATCCTGTGCAGCAAGAAGTCGCCACTCTCTGAACTAAGCAAGGCAGCGGGCAACAGTTCTTGGAAGACATTGTGTGACGCAGCCGCAGTTAGAAACTTTTATCCAATTCTAAAGCTAGTCCAAGAAGGCGCAGATGAACTTCCTAATATTCCAATATTATACCATAGGGCTTGTAGATCAGACTTCACTCACAAAAACCACCTAGCTACTTTGACCAATGCAGCTAGAAGTTCTTCAGTTGATACTGGCGATGCGGTGCGACGGCGATCATCACGGGAAGAGACAGGATCAACTTCAACAGTCTACGATGATAAATGCATTTTTTGCCAGCGTGCTTCAAAATTCATAAAAGGCAGTCGTACCCGTGAAACAGTTGTCTTGGCTGTTGAACTTCGAGCAGATAAGACAATAAGAGATGCTGCGACAGCTCGCAATGATGAGAGAGTTTTGGCATTGACTACACGAGATATGGTTGCAGCTGAGGCTCACTACCACTTCTCCTGCTATAGAAACTACACACGGCCCCAAAAACCTCAAGTAGAAACTGACATTGAAGATAATATCGAGAAAAAAGAAATGATACGATGTATATTCAATTTCATTCGCACTGACTTGTTCTTGAACCCGAGGATTGTTCCAATAGTTGATGTTGCAACAGATATCCTGTCTTCAGATACATTTTCAGTTGATGTTCGTGACTCCATCAAGAAGAATCTGCAGCGCACATTACAAAGAGAGTTTGGAGAATCGCTCATCTTCTTCAATGTGAAACACCGTGTATACTTGATGCCCGATAATCTGACAAAGCGAGAGATTGCTGCAGAGTGCGTAAACCTGAAAGCAGAAGTGAAAGCATTTGAACGAACGGACGGTGAAAGTAACATTGTGCGTGCAGCTACTTCACTGCGACACCAGATCAAAGATGCTCATTACAATGAACGTTGGCCGCCTCAGCCAGCAGAACTCACTTCAGATTACGTGAAGATACCAGATTCTCTTCGTGTATTTCTGAATACTTTGATTTGCGGGAGTGGGGGTAGCTCTGCGCGTGCCGACACACTGGTATGGTCGATGGCTCAAGATATCATCAATGCTGTACACCGGGGTACCATCAGAACATCGAAGCATGTCCTACTTCCGTGGGTCATGAAAACGCTCACCGGTAATACAGAGGTCATCAGAATATTGAATCGACTCGGGCACGGATGTTCGTACACAGTTCTGGAAGAAATCGAGACAGCGCTATGCATAGACAAATTAGCAAGTGTGGAGAAAGATACAGTACCACTTCCGTCACATGTGCACCCTTCGGTCCCGACTGTATTAGCATTCGATAACATCGACAGGCTAGAGGAATCGCTGAGTGGTGGCGGAACATCGCATCGCGTCAACGGTATCATCGTCCAACCGAAGTCGCAGTCGTGTTTGCCGCCCCAACCTCCATCGGCAGTATCCAAAGCAGATAAGAAGCGATCTATCCCGTCATCCAGCGATTTAGTTCCAATATACAGCGGTGGGAAACGAGAGGGCCCACCTGCAATCAAGCCTGCAGATCTTTCTGACACTCTTGCAGGCGCAACATCCCTTGCGCAGCGCCGAAATCACGTATGGATTATGACTCGCATGCTGGAACCATGCGACCAGACAATCAGTTCGTGGACTGGTTTCAACATCATGACTAGAGATCGTGTTCAGGTGACAGAAGATGTAGTTGGCTACCTGCCGACTATAAACGCGCCTGCCACAGATATGGCAACAGTGCAAGAAATCCTCAGAGAAGCTCTGAACATCATGTCATCACTTCAGCTTGAGCGTATACCGGTGGTGCTAGACCAGGCACTATTTGCTAAGGCGACCGAAATAGCATGGAAAGATGTCGATCGATATGGAAGAATCGTGCTCATGATGGGGAACTTCCATACCATCTGTAACTTCATGTCGAGCATTGGGAAAATGTTTGGAGATGCAGGCCTTCGGGATGTAGCTGTTGAGTCAGGAGTAATCGCTGAAGGTTCCATAAACAGGGTTCTGGAAGGCAAGCAATACAACCGTGCTGTGTGACTCCACAAGTTGATGTACGAGGCACTAATGCGCATCATTTGGAAGGGCTTCCAGGTGTGGATAGAAAGCAATCATCCTGACAAGGAACCCCAGATTCGAAGCACTGACCTCAAAATTCGCAGCATCAAGGAGGATGTTTGCCACGAGACTCTCGCTGCTGCTCTCGATGATGATTCATGTGTACAGAGCTTTGACATGTTCGCGAAATACCTACATTTTCTGCGAACCAAACATGGAGACCTGGCTCGCTTCTGGATGATGTATATTGATATGGTAGAGACCCTGCTGGGGTTGATTCGTGCGGATAGAGAAGGCGACTGGATGCTTCACTTGGCTTGTGTCAGAAGAGTGATCCCTTGGTGTTTCGCAATGAACAAGGTGAACTATGCTAGATATCTACCAGTGTACTATGCACAGATGACGCAACTCCACGAAACATGCCCCGAGTTGTACAGGCATTTCAATCAAGGCTACTTCTCCGTACAGCTTAGACCAGGGAATCCATTTGCCAGAATCGCTGTTGATCAGACAACAGAAGAAACAGTAAACAAAGATACGCAAACAGCTGGAGGAACACGAGGTTTTAGTCTTCGACAAGGGGCTGTGTCACGATACTATCTAACTGCAGAAAATCGGGCTACTGCACTGAGGCAACTACGAGAAACTATCCTTGTGAATGGCAGCGACACATCTCACGCCAAGCACCCTGACTTGTCTACTTCTCGCATCAAACGTGATGAGTCTGGCGTCACAGCTATCTGTGATCTACTGGAAAATGACTGGACCAATCCATTCGCCGATGATCCGTCATGTCTTCTCAGTATATCTACCGGAGCGGCTGCGAGGGAGGACGTTTCTAATGACCTACTCAACACCCTGCAAAAGGGGGAAGCGGCGTATCAAAGCTTCCAGAAACGTCTTGAAGAGGGAACAGGCTTTCATGACACATTGAACAAGCTAAACTTGAAGACCTTTGGTAAGATCAAGCAGAAAGTTGTGAAGGGCACAAACAAGGAGATCGTCCTGAGAGCTGACAGACAACTGTTTGCCACCATGATACTCATCGCCAAAACAAGGAACCTCGACATGCAACTTGTCCTTTGTCACCCACTAGGGCCGTTACCATGGTCTTTGGCAAACGTTGATGGGTCAATGAAAAAAACGAACAAAGCTGCACTTGCGAAACACATGGAAGGTCTTGTGGAACCAGCCGAGAACGTTGACAAGCGAAGTGCAACAATAATTGATGCGATGGCTCTCATACAAAAGATGCATGGCGAGAACGACACGTTCGAAGAACTATCTGACCGCATCCTTGCTGCAGCGCTTCACGCTGGTCAAGGCAGTGAGCGCATCGATGTTGTCTTTGACACATACACAGAAGAATCCATCAAAGCAGCTGAGCGTGTGAACCGCGGTTCAAATGAAGGCATCAGTTTCAGCGAGATCAGACCCGCACACAAAATCATGAACTGGCGGCGTCTCCTTGCTTGCAGCCAGACAAAGGAGAAACTGGTTGTGTTTCTGGCGGAGTCGTGGAAACATGAAACAAATCGCGAAAAGCTAGGCAACAGAACACTGTATGTCACCTGTGGTGAAAAATGTCTGGTACTGACCCACGATAGGTGGAAGTTGGTGCAAGCACTCGAATGTAGCCACGAGGAAGCAGACACGCGTATGTTTCTCCACGCAAAGCACGCCGCTACCCACTACAAGACGATCATCTTAGTGGCAGATGACACCGACGTTCTGATCATCAGTCTTCATCTCAGCAGAACCATCGATAGTCAGCTCTTCATCAGACGAGGAACAAAGGTTCGAGTCAGAATGATCGACGTTGGAAAGTTGGCTGCGGTATTGGGGTCTGGAGTTTGCAGTGCATTGCCAGGGCTTCATGCATGGAGCGGGTGTGACACTGTGAGTGCTCTGGCTAGCCAAGGAAAGATAAAGGCTTTGAAGCTTGTGCAAGCGAATGAGCTGTATCTTCAAGCATTCACAGATCTGGGATCTTCGTGGAATGTACCAACAGACGTCTTCAATAGCATTCAGGCCTTCACGTGTCAGCTGTACGCCAAGAACACGAAGATCGTCGGTGTTAATTCGCTCCGTTATCACATGTTCTGTGCAAAGAAGGGCCAGATCGAATCTGGACAATTGCCGCCTTGTGAAGACTCCTTGATGCAGCATACGCTTAGGGCCAACTATCAGGCGGCTATCTGGCGACGCAGCCTTGAAAACCTACCAGACGTCCCAACACCATCAGCAGGACATGGTTGGGAACTCGATGATGGCGGTTCGCTCACAATCCGATGGATGGCGGGTCTACCAGCTCCAGATGTCGTCTTGAATCTCATCTCATGCACATGCAGAAGGACGTGTCGACCGTCAGATTGCTCCTGCATACTGAATGGGTTGAAGTGCACTGTTGTGTGTAAGCTGCAGGGATGCTCCAACATGGTGCAGGATGATGCTATCGTGGCTCAGGATGCCAATGACTCTGATGGCGACTCTGATGATTAACTTTGTGTGCACTGTATATTGTATAGCATATGTTGTTCTCTATTATAATGCAGGCCAAATTGCCTGAAAATCTTTATAGACAGATAAACGGTTTAGCAAAATGTATAATTTGGAAGATCATACCGGTGTTATTTGACTAAAACATGACATGTTCAATGATACCTCCGCTTGCTATTAGGAATATACATCGTATGGTGTTAAAATCAGCTCCATACGTCTTTCCAAACTCTAGTAATGAATAATTAATATAATTGGCGGCCATTTTGAAATCCAAGATGGCCACCAAAGTGCAGATTTCCTATGTAACAATTTCCGCCTGCTTATTAGATATCGTATGGTGTTAAAATCCTCTCCGTACGACATTCCTAACTTGCGTTATCGTCAGAATAGATAATGCCAGCGGCGGCCTAAGTCATTTTATGCCTCTTTACATTTATTTGTTGTAAACTCGTGGTGGATGATATGTTTTAATTTTTGAGTTATTTTATAGACAGATAAACGGTGTAGCACAATGCATAATTTGGAAAATCATACCAGTGTTGTTTCACTAAAAAAAGTACAAGTCTAATAATAAAATATTGAAAAATATGATTTTTTTTCGATAATTGATTTTTATAATAATTAATCTAAAACAAAATGCTTCATATTATTTTTTATTTAGACGGTACACATCGGACGTATATTTAGTCGTCAACCGCACATCGATAGCTAGTATAGAAGTCCAGATACACGTGCAACAATGTACCCCACCAAATGGGCATTTTCGAGCTGGGTGGTTTCAAAGATGGCGTCCATCCGGGCACTAAGCTACCGTTCTCAGATGTCCATCACACCTTTTCTGACACTTGAGACATTGGTCTAATGGAAAATCATAATGAGAATTACTCCCCCCGCCGGAGCATTACTTTTGGTCTGGCTCAAGGACTAGAGAGAGAAAGAGAGCCCGCAGCTGTTTGTGGATAACTTTTGCATTAATCGGCGGCCCATCCCGTCCTCCGGCTGATCGCTTTTTTCTCCACCAGCTGTGTTTGTTTTTCGCCTTTGAAAATCTGTCTCGGCTCATAATCAATTAATCACTGTTCGGGAGCGATATTCACCCTCCCGTCCTCGTCCCTCGTCCCCCCCCCCCCCCGTCCCTCGTCCCCTCCCCCCGTCCCTCGTTCCCCGTCCCTCGTCCCCCGGCCCCCGTCCCCGTCCTCGTCCCCCGTCCCTCGTCCCCCGTCCCTCGTCCCCCGTCCCTCGTCCCCCGTCCCTCGTCCCCCGTCCCTCGTCCCCCGTCCCTCGTCCCCCGACCCTCGCCCCGTCCCTCGTCCGTCCCCGTCCCTCGTCCCCCCGTCCTCGTCCCCCGTCCCTCGCCCCCCCCACACTCGTCCCCCCCCCACACTCGTCCCCCGTCCCCCCCCACCCTCGTCCCCCGTCCCCCCCCACCCTCGTCCCCCGTCCCGCCCTCGTTCCCCCCCCCATCCTCGTCCTTGTCCCCCGTCCCTTGTCCCCCGTCTCCCCCCCCCCACCCTCGTCCCTTGTCCCCCGTCCCTTGTCCCCCGTCTCCCCCCCCCCACCCTCGTCCCTTGTAAATTATGACTTCGTTTTCGCGTTACGCGGCATATGAAGCGTTAACTCGGAGACATGGCGTTGTTTGTGTCCCACCGAACGAGGTCAGCGTCGAAGACCTCGTTATTGCTGTGGGCAACATAATCGGTATTGATAAAGTTCGTGCGGCCTCGCGAATGAACAAACGTGTCGTTATTTTCGTATCCGAGGCTGAACTGGTTCACGAGATTGTATGTACAGGATTATCGACAGATGACGGACATTTCGTACTCGTGTCCCCTCTCGACACTCCAGCCGTTAAGGTCATCATCTCGAACTGTCCTCCATTCCTGAAGAACGAGAGACTGGTCTCCGAACTATCTCGTTTAATGGTACTGTGGTTTCGCATGTCACGATGTTACCTTTACGTTGCCAGGACGACCGGGCTAAACATGTGATGTCTTTCAGGAGACAAGCTTATCTTGTACTTCCTCCTTCTAACGTCGAAAGAACGCTGAACATTGTTTTGAAATTCAAAATTGATAATCATGATTACCAATTATACGTAACCACTGACACCTTGAAATGTTTTGAATGTGGTAAATTCGGACACCTGAAACGCTCTTGCCCAAAAACGGCTTCGTCGAACGATGGGACAAACCACGTAAACAACAAGGATTCTTCTTCTTCATCTTTTGCTTCGGCTGTGAAGGGAACATCTTCCATGTCCGGCAATAACGCTCAGCCTTCCCATCCCGATGATCCAAACAGCACAACGAACGTCGGGGATGGTTTCACCATTGTTCCGTCAAGGAAGAGAAAGACCTTTCCCGACGGTCATTTAACTCAGAAAAAGGCAGCATTTAACAATAAGCAACCTGTCGGTAACACCCCCCCCCCCCCAGTCGTGACCGATGCCACTCTACAAGGCTTACCTGGGACAAACCCTGTACCTACAGCCAACAAGTTCGGCCCCCTTTCATGTGAGGACATAGACGTTCCACATGCAGGGACTGGTTTACCTGTTAACAAATCAAATGGAATCGTCTCACCTGTTATGGACTCGGCTATTGGAAAGTCCTCTGATGATTTTGCTGAGACCACTGGTGATGAACCTGCTGAGACCACTGGTGATGAACCTGTCGAGACCATGGATGATGAACCTGCTGAGACCATTGGTGATGAACCTGCCGAGACCACTGGTGATGAACCTGCCGAGACCACTGGTGATGAACCTGCTGAGACCATTGGTGATGAACCTGCCGAGGCCACTGGTGATGAACTTGCTGTCACTTTGGAAAATGTTAATCCTGAGCATGATGATGCTGAATTCCCGCCAGCAGAAAATAGCGAAACTGTCCCAGTTACTGCTCTCACTTCATCACCGGGTGAAGCTGGAATCGCAGGAATCAATATCTTGCAAGAGACTCCTATTCTGCTAGATACCGCCACACCATCGGAGGTTGTTGCAGTCGGGGGAAGCAACATCGCTGCATCTGCTGATGCTGTTTCTGTTTCACAAAATCCACAGATTATTGCTGTTATTCCTCAAAGCAATGTTCCCACGGTGGGAGAGCACACAGATGTTACAACTAGTGCAGGTTCGTGTGCCAATATTGATGACAGCAGCGACATGCAGGATTATACAAGCTTGTGTGATTCGGAAATTAAAACGGACTCTGACGAATCTGACCTGGAGGAAGCAAACAGCCAGGTGGAAGCAATGGAGAAACCTACCAGTCTAGGTCCTACTTCCCCTGAACAAATACGACTTTTCTTGCAAAATACGTACAGGAAACGCAGTATAAACCTAACAGAATACTTTCCCGATTTACCGTCCTTCCTTGAGTGTGCTCAGGCTATTATACGCAGGCCTGACTTATTCAACTTTCGTCAGACACATTGTCACCGTTTAAGAAAATTGATCGCCAAGACGAAAAAGACTCTAAGTTAATTCATGGTGAGTTTCAAGATTGGAACAGTAAATGTCAATGGTGGTGGAAGTTCACTCCGCCAGATCCAGATCAAGCAGCTGATAAACGCAAACGGTCTCGACATAGCTTTGTTGCAGGAGACCCACGCCGTCAGATCTGTTCAGGCCCAGTGGCGGCTCATTATGGATAAGGAGTGTTTCTTTAGTAACAGCTCCTCGTCTAAGGCAGGAATCATGTTTGTCTTAGGGAAACATTTCCAACCATCCTCGCTTCAATTTGCGAATATCATTGATGGCCATCTTGCCTCTGTGACCTTCTATCTCAATCAGGTCAAGTTTACAATCCTTAATGTGTATGCTCCAAGCAAAAATGGTGAGCGGATCTCCTTCTTTGCTGAACTGAGAAAGTTCCTCCAAACACTGGATCTGCAGACTTGTCTAATTATTGGTGGTGATTTTAACTGTACTGTTAATGCCTCATGCGACCGAAACGGGCCGGAACCTCAACCATGTACCGCAAAACTCTTTGCAAATATCATCGCAAAATATAATCTCCATGATGTCTGGCGCTTGCAACACCCTTCCGAACAATCCTACACATGGTGTCGTTGTTCCAACAACCACATCTCACTTGCGAGGCTTGATCGCATTTATGTAAATTCTCACCTGTTACATGGAGTTTGCAAATCTGACATCGTGCCTTCCGGTTTCTCCGATCACTTCCTAGCTCGAGCATTCGTTCAACTCTCGAAACCGTGTCCAGGGAGTTCTCACTGGAAATTCAACAATAGTTTAATAGAAGACTTCAATTTTATTCAGGCTTTTGAATCTTTCTGGACAGATCTCTTGGAACGGAAGTTAAGCTGTTCTGTTAACCCACTGGTGTGGTGGGATCTAGTAAAAACCCAAATCAAAGGTTTCTGCCAACAATACCAGAGCTTCTCAAAAAGGGCTGATTATGAAGCAAGGAAATTATTGCAATCAGAGATTTTACATCTTCAGAGGGTCACAGGACAAAATAATAATGTGCAAAGAGCCTTAACCGAAAAACAGTCTTTATTGAAAGAAATAACTGAGAGGAATGCACGTGGTGCCCTAGTTCGGATGAGGGTGCAGCACCTTAACGAGACAGACATACCAACTAAGTACTTTTTTTCCTTAGAGAAACGCCTCCCGAACAAACAGCTCTCTCAACTGCGTTTGGCAGACTCATCCATCACTTTCAACCAATCAGTTATCAAACTTTTCACAAAGGAATATTTCTCGAAAATATACTCGATGGAGCAAATAAATCCTGTCAGTGTCGCCTCTATCTCCGTAGGGCTGCCAGTGTTGTGTGAGGGTGGACGTTCCTACCTGGAGGGGCCCATTACCTTGGACGAACTTGGCACCGCTCTGCACAGCCTTGCTGTTGGGAAAGCGCCTGGATTGGACGGACTTACAACTGAATTTTATAAGAAATTCTGGCATCTACTGGGTCCCGAACTCCTCAACACCTTGAACGCAAGCTGCCAGCTTGGAGAGCTCCCTCAGAGTTGCCGACGGGCTATTCTCACCCTCATTCCAAAGAAAGGAGACTTGCTCTATATTAAAAACTGGCGCCCAATCTCTTTGCTATGCACAGACTATAAAGTATTCTCAAAAGCCCTGGCATCGCGACTCATTCCTCATCTCTCCTCATTGTTGAAAGAAGACCAATGCTATTGTGTACCCAAGCGCTCCATCTATGACAACATCTCCCTCGTAAGAGACATGATTGAACTGTGCAAAGAAAACCCCACAGATTTGGGACTTCTTCTCTTTGATCAGGAGAAGGCCTTTGACCGCGTCGATCATCGGTACCTCTTCAAAGTGCTTGAACGGTTTGGACTTGGTCCGACCTTCATTTCTTACATTAAGATACTGTATAACAATATCTCTAGTGTGCTTAAGATAAACAATGGACTTGTTACACCCTTGCCTGTCAACAGGGGAATTCGACAAGGTTGCCCCCTCTCTGGCTTGCTCTATGCTCTCTCCATCGAACCCTTACTGGGTTATTTGCGTGCTAGACTAACCGGGGTTGGGTTTTCTCATCTTGAACGGCCCATTAAGGTGCTGGCATATGCTGATGATGTGTGTGTCTTTGTGCGGAACCTCAATGACATTAACGTTGTCCGTTATTGTCTATCCGTGTTTGAAAAGGCTTCTTCAGCCAAAGTGAATTGGGAGAAAACGAGCGCCATTTGGCTTGGTCCGTCATGTCACTCGGCACCCAAACTTCCTGCTCCTCTTGCATGGGCCACTGATGGCGTGAAATACCTTGGATTGTTCTTGGGTAATGACGCCACAGTAGCAAAGAATTGGGCTGGTCTGTTGGATCTTGTTGAAGGAAAACTGCAAAAATGGAGAAATCTGATAACACAACTGTCTTATCGTGGAAGGGTCTTGGTGATCAACAGTTTGGTGGCCTCTACCCTATGGCACATGTTCTTTGTGCTGCACCCTCCGGTAGTGTTGCTTCAACAGCTCCAGAAGTGCTTTGTGTCTTTCTTCTGGGATGGAAAGCACTGGTTGCGACCCGAGGTCCTCAGCTTGCCACTGACCGATGGAGGCCAAGGCCTGGTTGACATAAAGAGCCGGTTAATGGCCTTTCGACTTTCGGTTGCTCTACGCATGCTGTACATGCACCCCTCTCCACCTTGGGTCGACGTCGCTCGTCGCCTTTTGCAGCAGGCGGGGAGACTAGGCTATGACCACGCTATATTCTTGATGGATCTCTCGCATCTTGATATGTCTCCCCTCTCCAGGTTTTATCAAAGTGTAATAAACGCATGGCGAACTCTAACGACAACAAGAGCTACGCATTCGTACACAAAGCAAATGTTCTTGATGGAACCTTTGTTTTACAATTCAATTTTCCATGATATGCCTGCTGATAGGTGTCTCGTTCAATGCTTTGTCGCGAAGAACATAAAATCGGTCGCTGATCTTTTAAGCCCAAATGGCAGTTGGATTGGAGCTGATGCATTGGCAAGCCTGGTTGGCGTGCGATCCTCCAGAGTTGTGGCACGTATGCTACGCTGTGTGCTTCATACCTATGTACAGCTTGCACCTAACTGGGAGCAAGTCCAAGCAGACAACAAACAAGGTGCTTCTCCTGCTACCTTTCCTGAACTTATTTGCAAGTTTTCTCTTGCCAACTCTCCTCCGTGTACCCCCTTTAGCATAGGATTCAATGGGTTTCCTAAACAAAAAGACCTCTATTTGGGTTGCGTAAGTTTCCTTTTGCAAGGGCAAATGACAGCGGAGGGTTCGATGGAGAGACCTCTTACCTTGTTCCCCCCCATATTTTCCTAATTGGAAAGGATTCTATCATCCTCCTGTGCCGCCACTACATGGTGACCTCCAATGGAGACTTGCACACTGGATCCTCCCCTCTAACCACTTGCTGCACCGCTTCTCAAGTCTCCTAGCAGATGAATGTCCCTTTTGTAAAAGGCCTGAAAACCTCTTTCATATTTATGTTGAATGTCAACGGTTGGCTCCTTTATTTATCTTTCTTAAGAATTGTTTTGGCAGGATTGGCTTGGTTTTCAACACTTGTGTTTTCATTTATGGCTTAGACATCTCACACAAGAATATGAATGATGTGTTAGGTAATTTCCTGCTTGCACAGGCAAAAATGGCAGTGTATAAATCAAGAAAAAGAAAAGTTGATGATCTTGGAGCTAATGAGGAAAATGCCTTGTTCTTGTTTAAAAATCTTGTGACGAGCCGTGTAAAGTTAGACGTTGCCTTTTTCTCCATAACAGGAAGGCTGCCACAGTTTGAGACCAAATAGTGCGTGAAAGAAGTCATTTGTAAAATCCTGGAGAAACGTTTATTGTTTTGTGAAATGTTTTGTGCATAATTTTACTGTATTAATATTTTTTGTTTGTTTCTCTGCTTGAAATGAGAATGTGACCCCTATTTGGGGGTTTTCTTTTTCTATTTTTGTAATAAAAAGATACAAAAGTCTCTCTCTCTCTCTTTCTCTCTCTCTCTCTCTCTCTCTCTCTCTCTCTCTCTCTCTCTCTCTTTCTCTCTTTTTCTCTCTCTCTTTCTCTCTCTCTCTCTCTTTCTCTCTCTTTCTCTCTTTCTCTGGCGCCACCTATCGGCCGTCGGTGCGTTGGGTGTAGCGTCATGGCGGCTGTGAGCAACTGCTCTGTGTTTTGGTGAGTCCGTCGTGAGGTTTCCCCCCTCTCCTGCCCTCCCCTGCCCCCCTCCCTCTCCTTTTCCATCCTGTGTGCCTTGGCATTTGTTTCCATCTATTCTACACCTTTGACTTCGAGAGAGAGAGGATTGAGAGCGGGCCCATTTTGGGTGCGGCCTACTGGCATTGACGGCGCGTTGTAAGCCATTTCTGTGCTTATAATGCACGTTTATTTTTTACTTTAGTTCGTTTATTTAGGTTTGATACCCTCTTGTCCGGCTCGGACAAGCGGGGGGAGGGGGGGGAGTATTTTCGCCGGAATGGCGAATGCACGCTCTCGTCGCGATGACTTTGAAGGCTTAACCAGGAAGCACGCGTTCGTGTGCGTGCCTCCGGATGGAGTCCCTGTCGAGGACATCATCCTCGCTGTGGGCAGCATTGTTGGGGATGAAAATATACGTGCAGCTTCGCGTATGAACCAGAAAGTGGTGGTGTTCGTTTCGGACGAGGAACTCGTCCATGACGTGGTAAGTGCGGGAATAACCACGGAAAGCGGTCACTTTATGATGGCATCGCCGCTATTAACCCCCGCGACGAGAGTGGTTATATCTAACGTACCTCCATTTATCCCAAATGACAAGTTAATGACCGTGCTATCACGGTACGGTAAAATGTTATCGAGGATTTCAACAATCCCTCTTGGGTGTCGGAATGAACGTGTTAAGCACGTAATGAGCTTCCGCAGACAGGTGTATATGGTCCTTCCAGACCGTGGGGACGACACAGGCCTCAACATCACTTTCAAAATTAATTTTGAAGAGGCAAATTTCCAGCTATACGCATCGTCCACCACCTTAACATGCTTTCAGTGTGGAGCGTATGGACATTTAAAACGTTCTTGTCCCAAAGCCTCGTGTGTCAGGTGTGGCAAGACAGGTCACACTGCCATAGTTTGTAAGGAGGAGGCTGCTCTGCTAATGAATACGCCCAGTGGGAGGGAGGTAAACGCTGCTCCACTAATGGATACTCCCAGTGGGGGGGGGAGGTTATCGCATTGCCACCACCTAAAATTCCTAATGAGGGTGAATCCAGTGTTCCAAGCGTGAACGTATTTATGCCTCTTCAGCAAAATGTTGAAATGGATACTGATAGTAAAGTGGGGACGAGTAAACGAAGGGCTCCGCATGATAGTGACTCATCTGGAGCAGGTAAAAAGGTTGTGCTCGATTTGCAGGCTATTAGTGAAAAAACTCTTCAGGATGCACCTGGAATCTCTCTGCAAAGCGCGGACCAAATAAATAAAGAGGAAAACCCGGAAAAGAGCATCGGGGTTCAGCCGCTAAAACAACGCGCTTCCATTACTCACACAGACGACGTTAATGATGTAAATAATTCAGGCCGCGATACCGTGAATGGTGCATCATTGATCCAAGCGAATGTCGCCGAACAGGCTGACATCCATAATAAATCTGCCAATATAGCAGAAAAGGGCGGAAACATAAATCCACAGGAATGTGGGAATAATGATTTCACGCCAATTGAGGAAATCAGTAATCAATGTGCTGATGTTTCCCAAACACAGCACTGCGTGGACCCCCCAGACAAGGGAAAACTAGTTTGCATAGCAGGAGAAGAAAACAGTATTGACCCAGACCCCATTGGACCACTTTCTGATTTATCAGAATCGGAAGAGGAGGTGGAGGTAACAGCATTATCACAATTAATGCCAGATCAACCCCCAACCCCTCCCCATATTGTTCTCTCATTCCTCAATGAAACGTATAGACAGCGAAATGTCATCATTGGGGATCATTTCCCTGATTTGGCTCCCTTTATTCAGGCTGCAAAACTAGTCATAAAAAAATCTGAGGAACTAAACCTAACAAAATCGCAGTTTCATCGACTAAAGAAAATCATAACAAAGGCAAAGAGTGAGTATTCACAGTGGCAGACAAAATATACTAATGAGTGATGAAGACGCTTAGTCTTGCAACACTCAATATAAATGGCGGTGGGGCCAGTCACGTCCGCCAGATCCAAGTGAATAGTTTATACTTGTTCGAGTCGGAAGCGGGTGTACGAGCTTTGCTACAAAGTTGCAGACAATTTGGCAATGATGATCGCTATGCATTGGACTTGTGCCCTATGGCGTCCCATCTTGATGCGCCATTTAAAAAGGTAGAGGTGGTGCCCTGGAACGTGGCAGACGCGAGGTTTGGTTTGAATCCTTTTGAGGTCCTGGAGCCTGGGCTGAGCGTGTTTGTGGGGGCACTGCATGGCACCATAACAGCACGGGGGCTCGCACAGGTTCTCAACGACCTCTTCGGCGGGGTCGTCTATGTGGGCATCGACACTGACAAAGACCTATACCCAATCGGCTCGGGTCGTGCGATGTTTGGAAACCGCATGAGCTACATGAAGGCAGTTGAGGCTGAATTTGTTCAAATAACGACTCCAAAATTCATCAGAAAGATCCAGATCGACCCATATTTGGAAGGCAAGGTGTTGTGCCAGACCTGCAACATCGAGCTTGGAACCAAGTTCTGTCGAAACACGGTATGCCTCAAGTACTTCTGCAAATTATGCTGGGATGCACAACATGGTGTTGAGAGCCATTGTTTACATCGCCCAATGAAGCGCTTCCCCAAAAAACACCTGTAGATCTCCATCACAGGACCACTGTATTTTAGTGTTTGATTAAGTATTTGATTGTATTGTATTCATATTTATTGTAATATTTGTTTTATGAGTATTATTTTAAAATAGAGTTGATATTTAGCTCGTTATCTTGCCAGTTCTCTTGCTCCATTTCGACCTCGCATTGTCACGAGATGATTTTAAAAGATTGTGTCGGTTTCTAAAGTTTAAAAAATTCTTTTGTGGGATTGAGAAAAGGAATTGTTGTTCCCAATGACGATCTAGGAAAGAAGCAAGGAAGAAAGTTTGTATTCCTTTATTTATGGAGATTGAAAAATTATTTTCCCTATTTTCTCGAGGTCGGCTGTGGTTATTGTTGCAGGACAGACACAATGGAGACGAGGTTGGGATGAGGGTGAGAGTGCTGTGAATGGCGGTAGCGAGGGTATCTATGAGTGGAGTGTTAGTGAATGGCGGTAGCGAGGGTAGCTGTGTGAGTGGAGTGTTAGTGAATGGCGGTAGCGAGGGTAGCTGTGTGAGTGGAGTGGTAGTGAATGGCGGTAGCAAGGGTAGCTGTGTGGGTGGCGGTAGTGAGGGTAGCTGTGTGAGTGGCGGTAGCGAGGGTAGCTGTGTGAGTGGCGGTAGTGATGGTAGCTGTGTGAGTGGCGGTAGCGAGGGTAGCTGTGTGAGTGGCGGTAGTGAGGGTAGCTGTGTGAGTGGCGGTAGTGAGGGTAGCTGTGTGAGTGGAGTGGTAGTGAATGGCGGTAGAGAGGGTAGCTGTGTGAGTGGCGGTAGTGAGGGTAGCTGTGTGAGTGGCGGTAGTGAGGGTAGCTGTGTGAGTGGCGGTAGAGAGGGTAGCTGTGTGAGTGGCGGTAGCGAGGGTAGCTGTGTGAGTGGCGGTAGTGAGGGTAGCTGTGTGAGTGGCGGTAGGGAGGGTAGCTGTGTGAGTGGCGGTAGGGAGGGTAGCTGTATGAGTGGAGTATTCGTGAATGGCGGTAGAGAGGGTAGCTGTGTGAGTGACGGTAGCGAGGGTAGCTGTGTGAGTGGCGGTAGCGAGGGTAGCTGTGTGAGTGGCGGTAGCGAGGGTAGCTGTGTGAGTGTTGGTTGTGAGGGTAGCTGTGTGAGTGGCGGTAGCGAGGGTAGCTGTGTGAGTGGCGGTAGTGAGGGTAGCTGTGTGAGTGGCGGTAGAGAGGGTAGCTGTGTGAGTGGCGGTAGTGAGGGTAGCTGTGTGAGTGGCGGTAGTGAGGGTAGCTGTGTGAGTGGCGGTAGCGAGGGTAGCTGTGTGAGTGGCGGTAGGGAGGGTAGCTGTGTGAGTGGTGGGAGAGAGGGTAGCTGTATGAGTGGAGTATTCGTGAATGGTGGTAGCGAGGGTAGCTGTGTGAGTGACGGTAGCGAGGGTAGCTGTGTGAGTGGCGGTAGCGAGGGTAGCTGTGTGAGTGGCGGTAGAGAGGGTAGCTGTATGAGTGGAGTATTCGTGAATGGTGGTAGCGAGGGTAGCTGTGTGAGTGACGGTAGCGAGGGTAGCTGTGTGAGTGGCGGTAGCGAGGGTAGCTGTGTGAGTGGCGGTAGCGAGGGTAGCTGTGTGAGTGGCGGTAGGGAGGGTAGCTGTGTGAGTGGCGGTAGGGAGGGTAGCTGTATGAGTGGAGTATTCGTGAATGGCGGTAGAGAGGGTAGCTGTGTGAGTGGCGGTAGCGAGGGTAGCTGTGTGAGTGGCGGTAGCGAGGGTAGCTGTGTGAGTGGTGGTAGAGAGGGTAGCTGTATGAGTGGAGTATTCGTGAATGTCGGTAGAGAGCGTAGCTGTGTGAGTGGAGTGTTAGTGAATGGTGGTAGGGAGGGTAGCTGTGTGAGTGGAGTGTTAGTGACTGGCGGTAGAGGGGAGCTGTGTGAGTGGAGTTAGTGAATGGCGGTAGTGAGGGTAGCTGTATGAGTGGAGTGTTAGTGAATGGCGGTAGGGAGGATAGCTGTATGAGTGGAGTATTCGTGAATGGCGGTAGCGAGGGTAGCTGTATGAGTGGAATGTTAGTGAATGGCGGTAGCGAGGGTAGCTGTATGAGTGGAGTGTTCGTGAATGGCGGTAGTGAGGGTAGCTGTGTGAGTGGAGTGGTAGTGAATGGCGGTAGAGAGGGTAGCTGTGTGAGTGGCGGTAGTGAGGGTAGCTGTGTGAGTGGCGGTAGTGAGGGTAGCTGTGTGAGTGGCGGTAGAGAGGGTAGCTGTGTGAGTGGCGGTAGCGAGGGTAGCTGTGTGAGTGGCGGTAGTGAGGGTAGCTGTGTGAGTGGCGGTAGGGAGGGTAGCTGTGTGAGTGGCGGTAGGGAGGGTAGCTGTATGAGTGGAGTATTCGTGAATGGCGGTAGAGAGGGTAGCTGTGTGAGTGACGGTAGCGAGGGTAGCTGTGTGAGTGGCGGTAGCGAGGGTAGCTGTGTGAGTGGCGGTAGCGAGGGTAGCTGTGTGAGTGTTGGTTGTGAGGGTAGCTGTGTGAGTGGCGGTAGCGAGGGTAGCTGTGTGAGTGGCGGTAGTGAGGGTAGCTGTGTGAGTGGCGGTAGAGAGGGTAGCTGTGTGAGTGGCGGTAGTGAGGGTAGCTGTGTGAGTGGCGGTAGTGAGGGTAGCTGTGTGAGTGGCGGTAGCGAGGGTAGCTGTGTGAGTGGCGGTAGGGAGGGTAGCTGTGTGAGTGGTGGGAGAGAGGGTAGCTGTATGAGTGGAGTATTCGTGAATGGTGGTAGCGAGGGTAGCTGTGTGAGTGACGGTAGCGAGGGTAGCTGTGTGAGTGGCGGTAGCGAGGGTAGCTGTGTGAGTGGCGGTAGAGAGGGTAGCTGTATGAGTGGAGTATTCGTGAATGGTGGTAGCGAGGGTAGCTGTGTGAGTGACGGTAGCGAGGGTAGCTGTGTGAGTGGCGGTAGCGAGGGTAGCTGTGTGAGTGGCGGTAGCGAGGGTAGCTGTGTGAGTGGCGGTAGGGAGGGTAGCTGTGTGAGTGGCGGTAGGGAGGGTAGCTGTATGAGTGGAGTATTCGTGAATGGCGGTAGAGAGGGTAGCTGTGTGAGTGGCGGTAGCGAGGGTAGCTGTGTGAGTGGCGGTAGCGAGGGTAGCTGTGTGAGTGGTGGTAGAGAGGGTAGCTGTATGAGTGGAGTATTCGTGAATGTCGGTAGAGAGCGTAGCTGTGTGAGTGGAGTGTTAGTGAATGGTGGTAGGGAGGGTAGCTGTGTGAGTGGAGTGTTAGTGACTGGCGGTAGAGGGGAGCTGTGTGAGTGGAGTTAGTGAATGGCGGTAGTGAGGGTAGCTGTATGAGTGGAGTGTTAGTGAATGGCGGTAGGGAGGATAGCTGTATGAGTGGAGTATTCGTGAATGGCGGTAGCGAGGGTAGCTGTATGAGTGGAATGTTAGTGAATGGCGGTAGCGAGGGTAGCTGTATGAGTGGAGTGTTCGTGAATGGCGGTAGCGAGGGTAGCTGTATGAGTGGAGTGTTAGTGAATGGCGGTAGCGAGGGTAGCTGTATGAGTGGAGTATTCGTGAATGGCGGTAGAGAGGGTAACTGTATGAGTGGAGTGTTAGTGAATGGCGGTAGCGAGGGTAGCTGTGTGAGTGGAGTGGTAGTGAATGGCGGTAGGGAGGGTAGCTGTGTGAGTGGCGGTAGAGAGGGTAGCTGTGTGAGTGGCGGTAGAGGGGGTAGCTGTGTGAGTGGAGTGTTAGTGAATGGCGGTAGCGAGGGTATCTATGAGTGGAGTGTTAGTGAATGGCAGTGGAGAGGGTAGTTGTATGAGTGGAGTGTTAGCGAATGGCGGTAGCGATGGTAGCTGTGTGAGTTGAGTGTTAGTGAATGGCGGTAGGGAGGGTAGCTGTATGAGTGGAGTGTTAGTGAATGGTGGTAGGGAGGGTAGCTGTGTGAGTGGAGTGTTAGTGAATGGCGGTAGAGAGGGTACCTCTATGAGTGGAGTATTCGTGAATGGCGGTAGTGAGGGTAGCTGTGTGAGTGGAGTGTTAGTGAATGGCGGTAGAGAGGGTAGCTGTGTGAGTGGAGTGGTAGTGAATGGCGGTAGAGAGGGTAGCTGTATGAGTGGAGTATTCGTGAATGGCGGTAGCGAGGGTAGCTGTATGATTGGAGTGTTTTTGAATGGCGGTAGAGAGGGTAGCTGTGTGAGTGGAGTGTTAGTGAATGGCGGTAGAGAGGGTAGCTGTGTGAGTGGAGTGGTAGTGAATGGCGGTAGAGAGGGTAGCTGTGTGAGTGGAGTGGTAGTGAATGGCGGTAGAGAGGGTAGCTGTGTGAGTGGCGGTAGAGAGGGTAGCTGTGTGAGTGGCGGTAGAGAGGGTAGCTGTGTGAGTGGAGTGTTAGTGAATGGCGGTAGCGAGGGTAGCTGTGTGAGTGGAGTGTTAGTGAATTCTCCCCTTCTTCCCCCTCTCTTTTGTGTCCTCCCCCCTCTCTCCCCATCTTGTCTGCCGCTCCCCTTGTTTTTTGTGTTTTGTGTGTCGGTTTGTCTTTTTGTGTGATTAATGTTTGCTCTTTCACGAGCCTCGATCTTGTATACAAAAAAAAAAAAAAAAAAAAAAAAAAAAAAAAAATTCAAAAGGAAACAAGTCGATGTAATATTACTGCAAGAAACTCATATAATTGAGAAGGTTGAACATGACTGGAGCAGCATGTTCAAAGGTAAATGTTTCTTCAGTAATATGTCATCTGTATCTGCTGGAGTGGGGTTTTTGTTAAAACCAGGACTTGTACCTGAATCTTGCCTCTTTCAGGAGGTGATTCGGGGACGTTCTGCCTCCCTAGAATTGGTGATCAATAGCCTGAAGCTAATTATTTTTAATGTATATGCACCAAGCAAGAGTACTGACCGTAAAGCCTTCTTTACTGAAGTGATAAACCATTTAAACTTGTTTGACCCAAATCAGTGCATATGCATGGGGGGAGATTTCAATTGTACGCTAGAGCCCAAAATAGACAGAAATTCACCGGAACCACATCCCGAGTCCCATGGTGACCTCTCCCAGTTTCTTTCAGGTGGGGCTTTTTTGGATGTATGGCGATTGATGCACCCAAATGACCGGCAGTTTACATGGTGTCGATGCTCCAATGGCCAAGTATCCTTAGCGAGGCTTGACCGCTGGTACATCACCCCACGATTAAGGAATATTGTAACCTCCTCAACTATTACCCCTTCCATCTTCTCTGACCACCACATGGTCACGATGGGCTTATCTTTCCCACAATTCAAACGGAGGAGTGCCTATTGGAAATTCAATACAAGCCTTTTGGATGATACCCTGTTTAAGGAAGCCTTTCGCATCCTATGGATAGCAATAGTTGGAAAAAAGCCCCTCTTTGCTTCCACTAACCTTTGGTGGGATAATATGAAAACTCATATACGACTGTTTTGTCAACAGTTTAATTCCCATATCACTCATGAAAATCAAATCACATTGGCACGGTTGGAAACCGAAATTCTAAAACTGCAAAACAAAATGGCAGAGCAGGAAAATGAGACAAATTATAAATTGCTCCTTGAAAAAAGGACCCAACTCCGGGAACTACTACAGGAGAAGGCTGCAGGACTGCTAGTTAGACTGAGAGTAAAAAGCATTAAGGTATCGGATAGTCCTAGCAAAGCCTTCTTTCACTTAGAAGCTGAAACGAAGCCTCCCCAGCTTATTTTATCAGTTAAGGACCCCAGTGGGAATGAAATTACAAGTTCTGATGGGGTAAAAATCACTATTAGAAAGTATTATTCTGAACTATTTGCTAAAAAAGATATATATGAGGATAAAATAAAATGTTTTACCTCCCATCTCCCAACCCTAACTGAGACTCAACGCCTGGAGCTGGATGTGCCTTTAAGCCTTGATGAATTACAGCGTGCCCTGGTTGGAATGGAATCTGGAAAGGCTCCGGGAATTGATGGCCTGCCAGCTGAGTTTTACATGGAATTTTGGGACATTTTGGGCCCAGAATTATTGAATGTAATCCAAGAATCCTTGCGAAAAGGTGTAATGCCACTAAGCCTAAGGAGAGCAGTGGTGAGTCTTCTCCCAAAGTCAGGAGACCTCCAGCGGATGGAGAATTGGAGACCGGTTTCAATAATGTGTACTGACTATAAATTGTTTTCGAAAGCAATGGCAAATCGTTTAAAAAAAGTCATTGGTGATCTGGTTTTACCTGATCAGACATTCTGCATCCCCAGTCGTTCGATTTACGACAACATTTTTTTCGTGCGGGATTTAATGTATGCTCGCCATGACCAAAATGATTTTGGAATATGTTTTCTAGACTTTGAAAAAGCCTTTGACAGCATTGACCATGTTTTCTTGTGCCATGTTCTTGAAGCATGTGGGATTGGGGTAATTTTCAGGGCCTTTATAACTTTATTGTACACTGACATCTCCAGTGTAATTAAGGTGAACAATGAACTGGTTCCCCCCATAAAGGTTCAGAGGGGGGTACGGCAGGGTTGCCCAGTCTCAGGTTTGCTTTTTGCGCTAGCAATGGAGCCATTTCTTTGCACACTGAGAAAGAATATCTCCGGCCTGACCTGTTTTCCTGGAAGCCCACCAATGACTATATCGGCCTATGCAGATGATGTTTGCGTCATTATAAAAAACCACCAAGACATTGTTGCTCTTGTAAAGTCCTTAAGAACCTTTTTCATGGCTTCATCTCTGAAGGTTAATTGGACGAAAAGCAAAGCTCTTTGGGTACCATACCTTAATAGCTGCCTACCTGTCTCAACACATCTGCCTGCTCTTCCAGAAAACTTGGAGTGGAAAACAGATGGTGTTGATTACCTTGGTGTGTCCCTGGGCTCTACACAATTTGAGAAAAGGAATTGGGAAGGTGTGACTGGAGAAATAGACAGGAGGCTGAACCTGTGGAAAAGAGCCCTACCGCACCTCTCATTTAAGGGCCGAGTCTTAGTGGCAAACAACTTGGTTGCTGCAACGTTGTGGCATCGCTTTATTTGCCTGCAACCACCAGAAGTGCTGCTGGACAGGATACAGGCCAAACTTGTGGACTTTTTTTGGGGAGGCCATCATTGGCTGCAGCCAAGTGTAATATGCCTTACTTCATCTGAAGGTGGTCAGAGCCTTGTTCACGTGAGATCCCGTCTCATGGCTTTTCGCCTGTGCTCCATTCAACGCCTCCTGTTTGGTGAAAACCTGCCAAACCATGCCTTGGCTTGCCATATTTTACAGCAGGCGGGTAGACTCGGCTATGGTCTCGAAGTATTCCTGACTCACCTCAAGTACGTGAATACATCAACGCTCCCCATATTTTACCAGAGCCTTCTCAGTGCCTGGGAAAGACTTTCCGTGAGCCGCAAAGCGGACACCTACTCCCCAGGGATGTTCGAGGTTGAACCCCTGTTCTTCAATCCTCTCTTCCCTGATGTTCTCAAGAGTCGTCATTTGTGCCAACGCTTTATTGAGGCAGGCATAAACAAAGTATGGCACCTTCGGCCAAACTCCGGTGTCGGGTGGAGGAATGTGGAGGAAATTTCAACCTTGACGGCGATTCGATCCAAGAGGACAATTGGAACGATTTTGAGGAAGGTTGTTCAAAAACGTCATCAGCTACAGAAACTTTGGACTTGGAATACTTTTGGACACCCCAACGAGTCCCCGTTTCCGAAACTGATTTTTGACTGCTTTCCCAAGGAACTTCCACCTGTTAGCACAGGGACAAGTGTATTGCATGCTGAGAGCAGCAAGAGCCTGTATAGGTGGTGGTTATCTCAAGTTCTTGGTATTCCTCTGCGAAATGGAGTAGCACGATGGAAGAGGCTACTCCCTGCCGGGCCCCCCAATGAACCTGTATGGGAATCAATGTATAGTAAGCTGATCAACAAAAGAACAGGTGATCTTCAGTGGCGCCTTGCCCACTGGATCATCCCATGTAATACATATGTATGGAATTTTGCCCCAATATCTGCATGTTGCCCCTTTTGTTCTGTAAATGAGGATGTTTTTCATTTTTTTATTGGTTGTGAAAGACTTTTTCCTTTATTTGAATGGTTAGACTTTGTGTCGTTCAAAATGAATTTCAGATTTACTTTTCGATCCTTTATTTTTGGGCTCAAAAAGAGACGGCAACACAACAAGGAATATGAACTGTTGTGCTTTTTTGTAGCTACAGCAAAGCTTGCTACTTACCTGTCCAGAAAGGAGAAGCGGCATGGTAAGCCCATTCATCAATGCAAGGTCATGACGTTTTTCAACGCACTGTGTGCTGCAAGGCTAAAACAGGAGTTTGAGTTTTCCAAGAGCATGGGCGAAATTGATGGATTTGTGGAAAAATGGTGTTTGAAAAGTGTCTGTGAAGTCCACCAAAACGAGTTGGTATTATTTTTCTCATGATTGTTCATAATTTCTACAATTCATAGTATTGCTGCAGAAGATTGCATTTGTTTTCGGTAAAAGTTGATCTGATCAACGCATATATCTGTATTGTTTCCTCGCTTCATCGTTTTCTCTTGTTTTTGGCTTTGTTGATTTTATACACTGTACATCCATGCACTTTATAATTTTTGGAATAAAAGGACGTCAAAAGTCAAAGTCTCTCTTTCTCTCTCTCTCTCTCTCTCTCTTTCTCTCTTTCTCTCTTTCTCTCTCTCTTTCTCTCTTTCTCTCTTTCTCTCTTTCTCTCTTTCTCTCTCTCTCTTTCTCTGTCCTTCAACCCTTCCTATTCACTCCAGGATGTATACATTCTTTCAGTAACGACCTGGTTAAATTTCCAAAATCCAGGCTGATAACTTACCTCAACCCTTTTATTCCTCATTTACCTGTTTCTAGAACCACCTTTACACACTTTTTCTTCCAGAATTCAAGCAAGTAGTGCACTGCCATCTCTTCTCATCCGCAATTCTGACCCATTGTCTTCATTAACCCCATTAGCCTTTCATAACCTAACTATTCTACCAGCTAGTTTCAGTGTTTGCTCCTCTCTCTCTCTCTCTCGCTCCTCTTTTCCTGTGGTTTTTCTTCCCTTAATGTCTCTTTTCCTGTGGTTTTTCTTCCCTTAACGTTTGCCCAACTGTCATTTCTACCTTGCTCTTCCATGAGCCTCTCTCATATAAATGAATAGTCGTTATAATAAATACTTGTGAACTGACATTGTGTACCAATTGATTTAATAATTTTGAGAGCTATTTCAAGTTCACCCTTTTACCTGTCGTACAAGGATTTCATACTGGCAATGTGGAATTGTTACAAAGTTGCTTCCATGCTGTCAAATACTCAATCAGCAAACTTGTATGCAGCTTGTGTGCAGATGGATGATGGATACTGGGGTTGGTGCAGCACAGCTATTAGGTGGGCCTAAAGGCTCCTCCTGTGCCAAAGTTCCTTTTTGTGTAATTATATAAAACAAAAACCTTTCACATAATCTTTAAGTTCAAATTGTAAATATATGGAATGTTAAACGGTTTTGGATCAGAAATGACAAAACAAAGACCAGATGATGTAGATATTTATTGATCATTCGTTCATGAGATGGAAGCAAAGTTTCAACCATTCAAATACCTTAGTCCACATGCTGTAACGAGGAAAGGAAACCCAACTCGGGAAAAAAGTTACCTTCACAGTCTTGATTCTTATTTGCAGAAGCAATTTCTGATGTGGTTCTATTTGATACGAATTATATAAAATGATCCAAATGTTGTTCTTATTGATGTTGTTCTTTTGAGTCTGCAAGACTAAAATTCCTTCAAGATTTTCACTCATATGAGCATGTTATCGTAAATTAATGTATCTTGATGATGACCACTTTTTACATCTTCAGATACATAGAGCTGCCGAAGCAGTTTCTCAGCCACAATCCTGGACGGGTCACCACTCCGATGCAGGTACTCGAATAGCTCATTCATCCCAGCAAGCTGGTATTCATTTTGCCAACCTCAGAAAGATGACAGGCTGAATCAACCCAGCTGGTGTTAATTCAACGGTTTGACAGGAGATTTAACTCAGGACCTTGCAATCTTCAGCTACCTTAACCGTTAATCCAACAACAGGCTCCTGTTATCTTAGTGCAGGCTGAAGATGCACGGCAATGCCGTGCACTGGAGGATATGTTATTTATTTATTTGGCATGGGGCGGTGTACTTTTAATGTATCTGTACCTGTTCTGTAGTTTGTTGAAAAAGAAAAAAAATATACAACAAGCTGTAATAATTGTTTTTAATTAAAAAGTTTCACCCTCAAAAGTTTGAATCCATTTAAACAAAGTAATATTGTTTATACGTTTCCCACAATGACCTCTGCTTTCACACTGGGGCCTGCGATCGTACAATGGGAAATGGTGCCTACAACAGCCCGCTTGTCCCATGCCTGAGTGTCCCGTATGTTATTCCTGGTCACCCGAGTAAAGGTTTCAAACAACGTTGTGATTATTTACCAATAACTCGCTATTACGTTGTCGGCAGTGCACCAAAGAGCAGCAGCCATGGAGGATCCCCAGTCAGCTGGGGAAGGGGGTGAACCTTCTGGATCTCAGTGACTTACAACCATCAAACAGTAGATTGTTTCATTTTAATAAAGGGTGATTTTTTTTTATTAGCCTCACCCCTCACCATGTGTTTGCTTCCATCCACCGAGTACACCCTTTCACCCATGGGGATTACTCACACTTGGCATGAAGAGTCTCCACTCCCCCAGCATAGTTTTTCACTTTTCCCCGCTAATAGTGTCCACTCCCCGGCCTAGTTTTGCACATTTCCCCGCTAATAGTGTCCACTCCCCTAGCATAGTTTTGCACTTTGCCCCACCAATAGTGTCCACCCCCCCCCCCCCCAGCAAAGTTTTGCACTTTTCCCCACTAATAGTGTCCACTCCCTGGCCTAGTTTTGCGCTTTTCCCCGCTAATAGTGTCTACTCCCTGGCCTAGTTTTGCACTTTTCCCCGCAAATAGTGTCCACTCCCCAGCATAGTTTTGCACTTGTCCCCACTAATAGTGTCCACTCCCTGGCCTAGTTTTGCACTTTGCCCCGCTAATAGTGTCAACTCCCTGGCCTAGTTTTGCACTTTTCCCCGCAAATAGTGTCCACTCCCCAGCATAGTTTTGCACTTTTCCCCACAAATAGTGTCCACTCCCCGGCCTAGTTTTGCACATTCCCCCACTAATAGTGTCCACTCACAGGCCTAGTTTTGCACTTTGCCTCACTAATAGTGTCCACTCCCCGGCCTAGTTTTGCACTTTTCCCACTAATAGTGTCCACTCCCCGGCCTAGTTTTGCACTTTGCCCCACTAATAGTGTCCACTCCCTGGCCTAGTTTGGCACATTTCCCCGCTAAGTGTCCACTCCCCCAGCAGAGTTTTGCACTTTGCCCCGCCAATAGTGTCCACTCCCCCAGCATAGTTTTGCACATTTCCCCACTAATAGTGTCCACTCCCCCAGCATAGCTTTGCACATTTCCCCGCTAATAGTGTGCACTCCCCGGCCTAGTTTTGCACATTTCCCCGCTAAGAGGGGAAATGAGAGAATTCTCCCCCAGCATAGTTTTGCACTTTGCCCCGCCAATAATGTCCACTCCCCCAGCATAGTTTTGCAAATTTCCCCACTAATAGTGTCCACTCCCCGGCCTAGTTTTGCACTTTTCCCAGCAAATATTGTCCACTCCACGGCCTAGTTTTGCACTTTTCCCCGCGAATAGTGTCCACTCCCCGGCCTAGTTTTGCACTTTTCCCCGCAAATAGTGTCCACTCCCCCAGCATAGTTTTGCACTTTTCCCCACAAATAGTGTCCACTCCCCGGCCTAGTTTTGCACTTTTCCCCACAAATAGTGTCCACTCCACGGCCTAGTTTTGCACTTTTCCCCGCGAATAGTGTCCACTCCCCGGCCTAGTTTTGCACTTTTCCCCACTAATAGTGTCGACTCCCCCAGCATAGTTTTGCACTTTTCACTGCAAATAGGGTCCAATCCCCGGCCTAGTTTTGCACTTTTCCCAACTAATAGTGTCCACTCCCAGGCCTAGTTTTGCACTTTGCCCCGCTAATAGTGTCCACTCCCTGGCCTAGTTTTGCACATTTCCCCGCTAATAGTGTCCACTCCCCCATCATAGTTTTGCACATTTCCCCACTAATAGTGTCCACTCCCCCAGCATAGTTTTGCAGATTTCCCCACTAATAGTGTCCACTCCCCCAGCATTGTTTTGCACATTTCCCCATGAATAGTGTCCACTCCCCCAGCATAGTTTTGCACATTTCCCCACTAATAGTGTCCACTCCCCCAGCATAGATTTGCACATTTCCCCGCTAATAGTGTCCACTCCCCGGCCTAGTTTTGCACATTTCCCCACTAATAGTGTCCACTCCCCAAGCATAGCTTTGCGCTTTACCCCACAAATAGTGTCCACTCCCCCAGCATAGTTTTGCACCTTACCCCACTAATAGTGTCCACTCCTCGGCCTAGTTTTGCACATTAACCCAATAATAGTGTCCACTCCCCCAGCATAGCTTTGCACTTTACCCCGCTAATAGTGTCCACTCCTCGGCCTAGTTTTGCACATTTCCCCGCTAATAGTGTCCACTCCCCCAGCATAGTTTTGCGCATTTCCCCACTAATAGTGTCCACTCCCCCAGCATAGCTTTGCACTTTACCCTGCTAATAGTATCCACTCCCCCAGCATAGTTTTGCGCATTTCCCCACTAAGTGTTCACTCCCCCAGCATAGCCTTGCACTTTACCCCACTAATAGTGTCCACTCCCCCAGCATAGTTTTGCACTTTTCCCCACTAATCATGTCCACTCCCCCAGCATATCTTTGCACTTTATCCCACTAATAGTGTCCACTCCCCCAGCATAGTTTTGCACTTTTCCCCACTAATAGTGTCCACTCCCCCAGCACAGTTTTGCACTTTTCCCCGCTAATAGTGTCCACTCCCTCAGCATAGATTTGCATTTTTCCCTGTGAAGTGTCCACTCCCCGGCCTAGTTTTGCACTTTTCCCCACTGATAGTGTCCACTCCCCCGGCATAGTTTTGCACATTTCCCCGCTAATAGTGTCCACTCCCCCACCATAGTTTTGCACCTTTCCCTGCCAATAGTGTCCACTCCCCGGCCTAGTTTAGCACGGATAGTTTTTCATCCCGGGTCGCCAATTATTATCGATGTAAATGGTATCGTGTAGCACCGCTTCCAGGTGGGAAAGCAGTGGCGGATCCAGGGAGGAGGGGTGGGGGGCGCAGGGTGTGCGCACCCCCCTCCTCTTCAATGCAACGGCATGGATGTGCTGGAGGCATACTCGATGATTGACGACAAGAAGGAAGCGCTCACTCAAGTAGGGTCAAATGCTGAAACTGAATTCTCTCTGTGGTTCGATCACGCTAAGGCCATAGGTGCATGCGATTTGGTCTCTTCCGAAGAATTGAAGCCTCTTCCGGAAGATTGCTTTGCGCCGAACGGGCAGAAGGGAAGCAAGATGGCGGCCAGACATGCATTACTCGCGCTCATGATGGAAGAATTAGACAAAGATGACACTACATCACAAGTTGATGCAAATATCCAGATTGTGTTTTCACTTGCAAGTTTTGCTGTGTAAGTATAACCAGCAGTGTTTCTCCGTGACTGAAATTAGGCGATGCCATTTTGTTTTCGAAGAGCCTGCGCCTCTTCTGCTGGATTTTTGGAAAAGGCAGAAGAGCTTCCGAGAAGAGAAGAGTCCAAATCGAACGACCGGAAGAGTCTTCCGGAAGTCTCTTCCTCTTCCAGAAGTGCAAATCGCACGCGCCTCATGATATAACCTGAAGGAGGTGATGTCACAATGCCGAGAGTTGTAAAACGACAAATCCATCGTCCAAACACTGCCGCCAATGCTCCCTGGCTCTTCTACCTCAGAAACATGTCCATTCCATTTCTCGACAACCTCAGCCAGGAAATGGACACCGATTCTGTGCTGAAAATCGGGAAGGTAGTGATCTCTTTCTGCTAATGCAAATCTGCAATAATCGCCGATACCTGCGACATTCCAGCCCTACATCAGACGCTGTTGCGTTGGAAAAACGACATGGAAAAACAAAAACGACATCCGTCCAGCCATCCACCTCCTGCCATTCATTTCTGCCTTCATTCCCCATTCGTGAAGTCTGACTGTCGTCTGTTTTGTGTGTCTTGTCCTGGGGTATAAGTAAGGACTGATAAATGAGCTTAGAGACTGGCAGATGTTTTGGAAAAGGAAGCCCAACAACACGCTTCCAAGCACATTCATGGATTGTTTCTACGCAGTAGATGGAGACGAATTTCCATCCATCAAAGTCCTACTCCATATTGGATGCACCCTCCCTGTAGGCTCCTGTGAGGCCGAACGCTCATTTTCTTGCCTGCGTCGTCTGAAGACCTACCTAAGAAATTCCATGGGAGAAAGTCGGATGGCATCTCTGGCCCTCATGAACATACACCATGACTTCACCATATCCCCACATGATGTGTGTGACATTTTCGTTCAGAAACACAAGCGCCGTCTATTCCAAAATAGCAAAATTTACCATTAATAAAATAATTTACATTCAGCTGTCGAATCTGCTCTCTTTTGTGGGGAGAACCCACTGCCTTGAGCTTCACAACCTCGGCGCATGGCGGTGCCAGGCTTTGCCCAGCACCTATTAAACTACTCTATACACCTTAGGCCAAGTAAAAAAAAAAAAATGTTTCTCGTCCCCGCCCGCTTCCTTTTTGGTCGCCGCCTACTTTTATTTAGTATTTAATACTATTTAAAAAAAAAATATTGTTAAAAAATTGGATTTGAGAATATTGTTGTAAATATCACCCTTTGTAAGTGTAATGAATTCTTGTAAATATCTCCGTTTTGTGTGTAAAGGTCAAAGGCCGTCCCCTTAGTTAATCCATGTACAAGCACGTAGGCCACCATATACCTCTCTTATAGTTATTTCCTTATTCTGTGTTCCAGGTTAAGGCTCTGTTACCCATTAATTGACACTGCATTGCACTGAATCGAATAAGACAGATTCCCTTTTCAAATTTCCCCAAAAGCCTTTATTGCCAACTGCATTTGCCAGTGGATTGGGCGGTTTTCTGGACCCCAAACTCCATTACGCACGTGGTCATCTCGGAGCAGAAGGTGGGAGGAGTCAGCAAAGCACCAGGAACAAGGCATGGCTTTGCCAACGCCTCCTCAAGGGGCGGGATCGGTGAGCCCTCGCGACCAATCAAGGCCGAGGCGAGCTCACCGATGGGCCTTTCTAAAAGGCCGGCGGCTTGATTGCGACGCGCCTCATAAAAGGGGGTGCGGAAGGACTGCGGAGAGAGATGAGAGAGATAAGAGATGCACAGCAGATGCGGCAGAGGTGCGACCCGACTGCAGCTTTTGACCACTGCAGCTTTTGACCACTGCAGCTTTGACCACCGCAACTTCGAGCCGTGCCGTGACACCGAACGGACCCGCAGCCTTCCCGCCCTGTGATCCCACCTCATCCGTCCAGCCATCCACCTCCTGCCATGCATTTCTGCCTTCATTCCCCATTCGTGTAAGTCTGACTGTCGTCTGTTTTGTGTGTCTTGTCCTGGGGTATAAGTAAGCTTGTATAGATAAGTAGTATTGCACTGTGTCTTCTTTTCCTTCTGTCTTTATTTTCGTATCTTTCCTTCTGCCTTGGTTATTTTGGTCTTGTAAATAATTAGTAATAAATCCCTGTTCTTCCTACCTTTGTCTTCTTCATTCTCACCCGGTTCGTTTTAGTGATTTCCCCATTGGATACCTGTGGCACGATTTGGCCAAAGTTCTGAATCGGGTCTAGTTTCTGTTAATGGTTCGAGCCGCGGCTGCTAATCCGCTCGGCAATTAACATCTTGTCCGCGGTCTCGGACGAGGTTGCTCACCTGCCTCCCTGGAGGGAGCTGGGCAGCTTCAGGACTCACGTCGGTCAGTCACAAACAAGGGGATTAATCCCCCCTTGGTAAGGGGAAAAGGGCCGACGTTGAGATCCGTAACAATATACTTGTTTAAAAAAAAAATCGTTTTGCGAAGAAACTCGGTCTAGAACCTGCCGTTTCCGGGCGTTTGCTGATCGTATCTTGTGCATTGATGATCAGAACTATTATGGATCCGCCCTCTATCGGAACTTCCTGGTTAATACATGCTAGGCTTAACGCAGACACTTTGTGCTAAAGACGGTCAATTCTCGCAGCGGTTGTGCACTGGGCAAGTGCAATTTACGTGTAAAAATCTTGCATTTCATACTTTTAATGGTACAAATTTGAGTAGGGAATATGACGATATTCGTGTGTGTAAGCATACATACGTTCGTCGACAAAAGTTTTGAAGTCTTGGTTCGCGAGATCAGTTGTAGATGAGAAGCGAACGTTGAACGATCTCTTCGCTAAATTTGCCAGTGGAGAATTTGACGATGGAGATGACATTGGTGATGGATACCAAACAACGAAAGTAAGTTGGCGTCGTGATATAGCATAAATATTTAAGCCATATCAAGACATACATTTTCTTGACATAAGTCTCACTGGGATTTCTTACTTTAATATTTATGGAACAGACCATAAGATAGACCAAGTCCTATAGTCATTAGTTTCACTATGTGGGGGGAGGGCAAACTGTTGATTAAACATATTGTTGCGGATATGAGGACTGTATATTTTTTTGATTGTGTGAATTATTATTATTGTTTATTCTGCGCCCCCTGCCTCCGGAGCTGTGTAAAGGTCAAAGGGCATCCCATAATTAGTCCACAAGCATACACGTCAGCCAATAATAGAATACCCCTGTTCGATAGTTATATCTTATTCTGTGTTTTAGGGTAAGGCTGTGTCTCCCATTAATTGAAGTACTCCATTGCACCAGTGAAAGAGATAGATTCCCTTCATTCCCATTCCCAAAACCTCCATTCCCCCTTTTCGTCGTTTGGCAATTACCTCCCCTCCAATAACCGCCATTGACCACGAGGCAGGGTCGGAGAAGAAAGGCGTGTCTCCACCTCATCATAGAGGGGAGGAGTGAACCAGCCTCACTCGACCAACCATGAGCCAGGGGTTTGGCTAGAGAGGGCGGAGGAAGAGCGATCGGGGAGGTTCGCAAAGGTTGAGGGGCGGGGCCTATATAACCCACAGCGCGACGCTCCCCAAGTCAGTCGAGCTTTGAAGAAGAAAGAGAGGCGCTGAGAGGAGGGAATGAGCAGGCGTGACCGCAGCTAAAATCCACAGCACGACGCTCCCAAAAGAGAAGCTGAGACAAGCTTTGAGAGATGAGCTTTGACCGGCAGACAAAAGGGAGCCCAAGCCGTTGAGAAGAGAGAGGGTCCAAGAAGCAGAGCTGAGTTGTGTGGTTTTGGTTGTCAGTGGTTGCGTTGTGGTGGTCAGTGGTTGCGTTGGTTGCGTTGAGTTGGCGGTGGTGAGGAGTGATTGGACCAAGAGAACATAGAGAACATCCAAGGAGAGGACATCCCAGAAAGCACAAAGCCTGTTGTAATCCTGGAAAAGCAGCGGCGGCCACAGCAGCAACAACACCCAACAGCCGCTTGGGGCCTGGACGGCGGTTTTGAGCAGGGCCGCAAAGGAACGGCGGCTGCTAAACGCGCCGATCGTGCTGCACAATACAGCTCCAAGCCATCCTCTCCTTCCAGCCAATTCCTGTCATCATTCCCCGTGTGAGTCTGTCTTTTGTTTGTTCTGTCCCTGGGTTAATTAAGACTGTAGGTAAGCTAGCGTTGCACTGTGTATCTAATCTCGTCTGTAAATAAACGTGACTGCTTTCTTTTTGCTTGTGTATAATAATAAATCCAATTACTCTTCTGTCCGTCTTCTCATCTTATTCCTTTTCCTCTTTGCATTCGGTCGTTTTAGAGTTTTCCAGATTGGGCAGCTGCGGTGCGATACGGCCAAAGTTTGGGGTGAATCGGGTGAGTTGGGGAAGAATCGGGGGGAACTGTTAGGTCGCGGTAATACACCACCGCTCGGTCAATATAACATCTTAACCGCGACAGTAACAATATATTATTTAGTCCCACTTCTGGTTTTGTAAGAGGGAAGGATCAGCCTTCCAATGAAACTACAGTAGTTGTTTTTTAGGATTTCATCAATCTTTTGGTCTGTTCTCTGAGTAGTCCCCAATATGAACAATTCTTGTACTATTAGTGTATTATTGTGTATTTATATTAAACAAGGACACATACCAAATTTAAACATTGTCATTGTTTCTTTTTTGTTTTATTCAAATATAGTTTGTCCGGTGTAACACATGACATGTTCCATTGATTGATTCTATTCATATGCCATTTCAGTTAAAACATATATTTATTTGCTAATTTGGAAATGAAATTGCAGGCCTTACGGTAACAATCAACACTGGCATGTTTCACATTACATTGGACAAACTATAGAGTCTTTAAGTCAGCCACAGTGGTCATTCAATTCATGGCAGCCATCTTGGAAAAAAATAGCAAAAAAAATGAAAATAGTAAATAGTAAGGGCCTCCCTCCTCCTTTTTTCAAAAAAGTCCGGACGAGAAACTTTTTTCTTTTTTTTTACTTGGCCTTAACATGGCGTGCGTTTAGAAACATGGGAATTCTTCTGGATTATTTGTAGTTAATTAGCCTAATTAACTCAGGACATCATAACAATCATTTCGCAAGAACTACACAAATCAGAAATTCCATATCAGAAAGCTCCAGAACTACACAAAAAACACGACACACACACACACACACACGACACACACGACACACACACACACACACACACACACACACACACACACACACACACACACACACACACACACACACACACACTTCATTCTGGCCCTTCGGGGTCAGGATGCATGTGTTTTGATTGACCATGTGCTTCAGCCTTTGGTTTGAGGTGCATGTGTATGCCAATGGGGCAGTCTTGATGGACGGTGTGCCTTGGCCGTGGGGTCAAAGTGCACCTCCAAGGCTGTTTAAATGTTTGATTTTTTAAACCTTTTTTATTATAAAAAGGCAGGCCTCATAAGGCCATCGCGAATCTGTTGAACTGTTGGACCAGGGAAGAACACAAGGAACTGCAGAAACTTCCAAGAACGCACGAAATGCCGTTTGACGATCAATTGTTAAAAATTTCCTGGTGAGTGGTGGAGGACCCCCAGACCCCCCTTAATCCCCCCCCCCCCCCCCGTCTTGAAATTCCTGGATCGGCCCCTGGAAAGGGTATTACAAGTCTGCACCCTTTACAGTCCAGTATTCCTGTCTGCATGTTTTCCAGTGCAATGAGGTGTAGCTTTTAATTTATAAACAGCAGGCATTTTTTTTCCTTTATGCACTTAATCGGGGAGCAGTATGAAGCCAATACACCGCCCAAATAAAGGTTCGTCAGAAAAACGTGTTGCATGCAATTGGAACACGATCGCCCGTAAGGCACGATTACTCTGCTTGTTTTTACAATGTGTCAACAGACATGTATAGGTTAAACAGCACATATCAATGTGAAGCTTATGTAACGTATCATGTCGTCCTGATGTTACTGATGTGGTGGAGGTCCATATACTCTTGGCAGTGTTGTGGTGTTCATAACGCTTTAAGGTGAGAATGAATCTTGGACGAGTGGCCGCTCCTTGTGAGTGTGCATCACTCAAGGAAGGTGATTTTGGCGGGACGTTGAATGTAATTTGATCAGGATGCCGGCGATAACTCGCCTACTCTTCATCAACCACAGCATGGGATGTTTTACGTCCACCAACTAATGCTGGAAAATTGGACAGCCGGCTTAACATCCATCCTAGGGACGGTGCAGTTTGTGTGCAACACCTCATCTGCGAAGCACCAATGTGGTAGTTTATATTCGAGCAGAGAATAAACCCAGAAGCGACCAAACACCTAATTCCTATCATATAAACAAAATAGTGAAATGTATGATGTAAGTAGAAATGTAAAAAAAAAAAAAATACTAACACTGAGGCTGATAACTTTCATATATTGCAGGTATCTTTTTCTCATGACGTTATCTCAACCTGATTAGACCACGCCCGTGCTTGGCTGATATTATGTTGTCATGGCAACCATCTCAGTAACTTGGCTTGTGCACCGATCTTTAAAAAACCGTTGAATATTTAGCTTTCATATTGCAGATATCTGTACCACCAAAAAGGGGTGGGACTGAGAGTATCAGCTCTTTATGTCACAAACTCTGCATTGAAAAGTAAAAAGGATGTTAATTGTGTCTCTGAGAGTTGTAAGTATCCTGTTCCGAGAACATTCTGAACGCTAAACGTAAGACATGGATCTATCTTTGCGAAGGCAAAATTAAAAATTCCTTCTGACAAGACATTATGAATTGTGCAGACAAACTACTCGAAATAAGAACGTTTATTGAAGGCAGGACGAGTAATTTGCGATACATTTTTTTTGTAAATTCATATTTTATTGATTGATCAGGGTGGAGATATCAATGTGGTTTGATATACACAAATCTTTAGCAATTAGTCCGAACCTTGTGCCTTTAAAATAACACTTTTGGAACAGGAAAGTATTGAGGGGGAAAATGATAATAAGAATAAACTAGAACGCCACTCAGTGGAGCGCATACTCCCGCCGTGGGTTGAGTTGGAATAATAGGTTTTGTTTAACATCCCCTCTCCCCAAAACAATAAATGAAAAAGAAAGTAGGCCCTAACTGTCAGAGAATTTATTTTGATATATCTTGGAATTGGAGGAGAAAAACATCATTTAAGAATAAGAATAAAAGCTTTAATGCAGTAAAACAGAAAAAAAATTACCAAAAAAAATCCCCCAAAAAATTCCTGGATCCGGAATAATATCCTGAGCTTCACCAAAAACTAATCAATTCTTCCTTATCCCAAGGGCAATCATCCCACCAACTTTCATCCAAATCCGTTCAGAACTTTTCCAGATATCTTGTTCACAAACACACGAATACACACACGCACACACACACACACTCGGACGGAATGCATTACTCCCTTGTGGGAGTAATCAAAACATTAAGTTAATAACTCACTTTTTCAAATAACCCGAAGTGATATAAGGATAAATTTGGGGTTTCACACCTATTGCAGAAGAATGTAAAAAAACAATTACATCTTAAGAATATGCTAAATAGACAACTATAGGATGGACTCGATTTTATCAATAACACCCTCAATTTATATGTATGTTATGCTTTCCATGAAGAATGATAACTCCATGATGTCCTGCTTCTTCTTCATGTAAATGTGTACCTTCTCATGTCCGCAATCATGCCATATTTGCCCTCCTTTACACCTGCATCGTTGCTCGAGGCTCCTGCAACACACACACACACACACACACACACACACACACACACACACACACACACACACACACACGCACACACACACACACACACACCGACACACACACACACCGACACACCGACACACCGACACATACACACATACACACACACACACAATTTCCTCGTGGGGGTGGGGTGGAGGATTTTTGTGTGCCCATGAGCTGACCCTGGCTACCCAAAGCACATACAACAAGACTAGGGTGAATATTGTGCCAGGGGTGTAGAGAATTGTATAGAAATCAAAGAAATGAATGAAACCGACATAAACACACACACACACACACACACACACACACACACACACACACACACACACACACACAGTCACACACAGTCACACACAGTCACAATTTTGTGTGTGTGTATACAACCAATCTGCAATATATGAAATATCACGTGTTTACAACTAATACAATGTTTATCATAAAAAACTTCAGTGTGCTCCAGCAAGGCAAAATATCGTTGAAGTGTGTCCCAAAATAATATTCAGGTGTACAGTATGTCCCAGAAAACATCACTTTGTTATTTATTTTTGTTGCATTTTATATCCCAACAAGAACAACTCTGGCCGCTCTCACTCCAACTCTCTCTCTTTCTTCCCTCCCCCTTTCTTCCCATTATTGACAACATTTCTGTGCCCGTTTGTTAAGAACCATGCTAAAAGTAAATAATAATAATAATAATTCATTTATTTTGTATAGCGCTTTTCATGAAGCCCAAAGGCGCTTTGACAGAGTGCAAAACATAATGCATAACAAAACATGAAAACAACAATTGCAAAAAGACAAGAATCAATAGGGAAATATTTAAAGCAAAAGGAGGGAGAAGGAGAAGTGATAGTCAGGGGTTAAATGCTGTGGGTTGAATGTTGAATGCAGTGCTGAACAGGTGGGTCTTTAGTGATGTTTTGAATGTGGTGAGTGAGGAGGAGTCTCTGATGGTGTGAGGTAGTGAGTTCCAGAGGGTGGGAGCAGCGATGGAGAAGGCCCTGTCCCCCCAGGATCTGAATTTGGTCCGGATGGGGGGGGGGGTCAGGAGGTTGGTACCAGCAGAGCGGAGGTTGTGGGTGGGAGTGTGTCTGGAGAGGAGGTCAGCCAGGTAGGATGGGGCCAGGTTATGGAGGGCTTTGTAGGTCAAGAGGAGGATTTTGTACTGGATTCTCTGGGAGATGGGGAGCCAGTGAAGCTTGTAAAGGACGGGGGTGATGTGGTCACGGGTCTGGGAATGGGTGAGTAGACGGGCAGCGGAGTTCTGAATGTATTGGAGTTTATTGGTGATTGTTGAGGGTGAACCATAGAGGAGGCTATTGCAGTAGTCCAGACGGGAGGTGATGAAGGCGTGGATGAGGGTTTCTGCAGCCGTGGAGGAGAGGGATGAGCGGAGACGGGCGATGTTTTTCAGGTGAAAGAAGGCTGTCTTTGTGATCTGTTTAGTGTATTTGTCGAAGGAGAGGGTTTGGTCAAAGATGACGCCAAGATTCCGGATGAGAGGGGAGGTGGATATTGGGATACCGTCGATGTTGAGGGCAAAGTTATGGGTGGATTTTGTGAGCGTTTTTGGGCCAATGATGATTATTTCAGATTTATCACAGTTAAGTTTGAGGAAGTTGATTTGAAGCCAGGATTTTATTTCAGAGATGCAGTTTGTCAGGATAGAGTGGGTGTCAGTGGAGACGGACTTGGTGGAGATGAAAAGCTGGATGTCATCGGCGAAGCAGTGGAATTGGAGACCATGACGGCGGATTAAGTGAGTGACCGAGGGGGGACAGGTAAAGGATGAAGAGGAGGGGGCCAATAACTGAACCTTGGGGGACACCTTGGGGGAGGGGAGCAGTGGGGGATTTGCAGTTATTGATGGAGATGAACTGGCGTCTGTCAGAGAGGTATGATTTAATCCAAGAGAGGGCAGTGCCGGTAACGTTAAAGGTGGATTCAAGTCGGGTGAGGAGGATGGTGTGATCGATGGTGTCAAAGGCAGCGCTGAGGTCGAGGAGGACGAGAATGTTGAGGTTGCCAGCATCAGAGGAGAGGAGAAGGTCGTTGGTGATTTTGAGGAGAGCAGTTTGTTACATATTTATGTGAATGTATGTGAATTACCATTCAGGTCTTTGCTTATCCGTGGGTAGTATATTAAGTTGTTGTGTAGTTGTTGTGGTTGGAGGGGCAGGAGCCCTTCTGAGGGAGTGGCCGGAAACGGAAGTGGCCGGAAACGGAAGTGACCGGAAACGGAAGAAAAAAAAGACACGAGGTAAAAGGAGGAGGTTTCGTCTTCCTCGCCCCGCTCCGACAAAAGGTGGAATCGACCTTGCGCTGCGTGGAAAACAGCGGCGTTCCGAAACCTGTCCGGCGAGAGGAATTCCCGGGACGTGTACCTGCCTGGTGGAGACGTCAAGTTGATGTGGGGCCGTGCATCGACCCCGCGTCTGAAATCATTCGTGGCACCGTCCAAACAGACGCGTGCGGGTCGCACGTTGGGGCCTAACGTGCCTTGCAAGCGGCGTGGGGTTTGGCTTGCTCTACCGTACCCGCTCCGCGTGGCCACGAGGGGCTGCAGCCACGGTGCCTGGTACGATACCTGCCCGGTGGAGAAACGTCCACCCGGGGTTCGTTCAACCGCCCGAGTGCGGAGACGCCGACCAGTAGCAGTATCTTGGTCAGGAGGGGCCCAGAGACATTGTGAGGAGCAGAGACCGAAAGGGGGTGTGAGTACTCACCGGGACACACATGTATAAGATGGCCATCTTAATCATAGGGAATTGATTGTGAATTGGGAATTGGTGATGATTATGTATTGTTGATTGCTCGGGGAAAAGCTCCGTGGTTGTGTTCTTGAAAAATTGTTGATGGTTGTGTCATTGAAATTGTTTGGTATCATTACCATTGAAATATATCCTTGAACGTCAGTTGTCTCTTGGGTGAAATTCATATGGCTTGCGTGGCGAAAGCGCATATATAATACAGCTTTCTGGCGAAGTTCCTCTCACGGTCCGGGGGTCACTGAGACCAGGTATTCACCGAGGGGACCACGTAACAGAATTGGGGGCTCGTCCAAATTACGATTTGCGGTTTCGCAATTGGGTCTACGTCCGGGATTTAAAATTGTATAAAATAATAAAATAATAATTTTTTTATTAATTAAAATTTATTAATTAATTATTAATTGGTAATTTTTTTTTTTGAGAAATTGGGGTAAAGTCTTGGGTGAAGGTTAACAGGTGTTAGCGATAGGCACCATGGCGTTTGTGGCACAGAACTTTGGGGTAACCCCGAGTGAGGCACAGTTCCGAGCGTTGCTAAAGTCGGACCTCTTGAAATTGGCCAAACATTTTAACTTGGAGGTCCGAACTAATTTGAGGAAGGCAGAGTTGCAGGCCACGGTGATACAATCTATGGTGGGATTAGGAACATGGGACGAGTTAGCCTGGGAGTGGCTACCCGAAGAACCAGAAGACGTTGAGCTCCGGAAACTGGAGTTGCAATTACGGAGCCAGGAACGGATTAAAGAAGAAGAAAGGAAAGCAGAAAAGGAAAGAGCAGAAGAAGAAAGGAAAGCAGAAAAGGAAAGAGCAGAAGAAGAAAGGAAAGCAGAAAAGGAAAGAGCAGAAGAAGAAAGGAAAGCAGAAGAGAGGAGAGAAGAGAAACAAGCAGAGGAAAGGAGAGTGGAACGAGAACTCCAGGAAAGGTTAAAAGAAGAAGAAAGGAAAGCAGAAAAGGAAAGAGCAGAAGAAGAAAGGAAAGCAGAAAAGGAAAGAGCAGAAGAAGAAAGGAAAGCAGAAGCGAGGAGAGAAGAGAAACAAGCAGAGGAAAGGAGAGTGGAACGAGAACTCCAGGAAAGGTTAGCAGAAGAAGAAAGGAAAGCAGAAGCGAGGAGAGAAGAGAAACAAGCAGAGGAAAGGAGAGTGGAACGAGAACTCCAGGAAAGGTTAGAAGGGAGAAAAGCAGAGGAGAGGAGAGCTGCAAGGGACCTCGAAGCAGAGGAGAGAAAAGCGGAAAGGGAATTAAAGGAACGTGACATGGAGCTTCAGCAAGAAATCAAATTCAAGGAGCTGGAGTTAATGAGAGAACGGGGAGAGGCACCACCCTTGCTGACGGGGTCGACACCTAACCAGAAAACCTGGGATGTGGGCAGACATGTGAGGCTGGTTCCACCGTTCAGTGAAAAAGAAGTCGCGAAATTTTTCCCACACTTTGAGAAAGTGGCTCGACAATTAAACTGGCCGGAGGAGGCCTGGACCATACTCGTGCAAAGTGTGCTGGTGGGGAAAGCTCAGGAAATTTATTCGGCGCTACCAATGGACCAATGTGCAGATTATGAGGTACTGAAGAAGCACATCCTCAAGGCCTATGAGTTGGTTCCGGAAGCTTACAGGCAAAAATTCAGGAATGCCAGGAAGAGGGAGAGTGAGACCCATGTGGAGTTTGCCAGAGTGAAAGAAAACATGTTTGATCGGTGGTGTGAGTCAAAAGGAGTCGGGAAAGACTTCGAGACATTGCGGGACTTGATCCTGGTGGAGGAATTCCAGCAGTGTGTCCACGAGGACATCAAAGTGTACCTGCAGGAAAAGAAGGTACCAAAGTTGTGGGACGCAGCCACCATGGCAGATGATTATGCCTTAACCCACCGAATAGGGGTCCACGAACCTAACTCCTCGCCTAGATCTCCGCAGGGGAGGTGGGGAACAGCAGGTGCGGAGAACGACCATACATGGCGGCGGCCTCGAGATGATTATGTGGACAACTATGATACCCCACCGGTTCGAAATCAGAGGGATGCGGGCCCAAGACAAACTTATAGTTCGGGGGGCCCGAGGCAGACCCCGAGTTTTTCCTCCGGACCTACTTGCGCGTTTTGCAAGAAACCTGGACACTTGATGTCCAGTTGTTACCTCATGAAAAGGGACAACCCAGAGCGGAGTCCGACTATTACAACTCCGAATGCGATGGCTAGCGTAAGAAATCGCCATCAAAAGGGTTACCAACCATTTATTTCAGAGGGGTTTGTGTCACTGGATGGAGCCTCGACTAACCGGAGACCGGTTAGGATATTGAGGGACACAGGGGCCCATCAATCTTTAATGCTTGAAGGCATTTTGCCATGGTCCGAGGAGACGGCAACGGGGGATAGTGTGCGTTTACAGGGGATCGGGGGCGGTGTTAGTGCTCCCCTTCAGGTCATCCAGTTGGAGTCCGATTTGGTGTCAGGACCGGTCACCGTCGGTTTACAAGCCACGCTTCCTGTAGAGGGTGTATCTGTGGTTATCGGGAATGATTTGGCCGGGGGTCAAGTTTATGGTAACCAGAGGGTTGGTAAAGAGCCCAGCAGGGAAAATAACACCACACCAACTCGGGATGGCGACAAAAGTGCCAAGTTATTTGTAGGGGGACTGAACTTCAAAACAGAGGAAGAAGTTCTGACCTCTGTCTTCAACAGATATGGGCCGCTGGTGGAAGTGCGGTTGGTAAGAGACTGGGAAACGCAACAGTCAAGAGGGTTCGGCTTTGTCACGTTTGCCAGCACAAAAGACGCCAGAGAGGCAGAGAAGAATTGGAATGGCAAGGATTTCGAGGGTCGGACCATAACAGTAGGGAAGGCATTTCGTAGGCGTCGAGAGGTCTACAGGAGAGGACAACTGGGCGGTAGTTTTGGTGGTGGCCGCAATCAATATTATTATGGAGGCTCCCTGAGTTACAGCAGCTCCCGAAGGAAGGATTGTCAAAGTAGTGGCCGAGAAGGAGACCGCTATTCATGGGACTACAGGGACAAGTGGTCCCACCATAATTATTAGGGAAGTTCTGAGAAGTGGAAGCACTGAAGGCGGCGGAGCCGCCGAGCCAAGATTCCTACACGAATTAACCGTGAACGCCGTTCCTAAAGGCGTCCATGTAGTGAACTTTCATGCACGGACTAAGCGTGAACTCCACGTTCCTCAAGGCGCCCATGTAGAGAACTTTCCTGCACGGACTAACCGTGAACTCCGCGTTCCTAAAGGCATCCATGTAGTGAATACTCGGCTTGGCCTCCCGGAAAAAGTGCTATCGAGTTGCCTAACTTTGGATCTTTGATCAACCCCTTAACCTTCATTCCCAAGAAACTGACGGTCAAAGTCAGAGGGTCATGAGATGGAGTTTGATTTGGCAGGGACAATGTCGTTGTTGGTACTTAGTCCAGAGGGAGTAATCTGGAGGGGTTGAGTTATCTGGTTTGTTTCTCCAAATTGGCCGGCAACGAAAGTTTTCGCTGGGTTCAAACTTTCTTTCTTGAAGGGGGGGAGTGTTACATATTTATGTGAATGTATGTGAATTACCATTCAGGTCTTTGCTTATCCGTGGGTAGTATATTAAGTTGTTGTGTAGTTGTTGTGGTTGGAGGGGCAGGAGCCCTTCTGAGGGAGTGGCCGGAAACGGAAGTGGCCGGAAACGGAAGTGACCGGAAACGGAAGAAAAAAAAGACACGAGGTAAAAGGAGGAGGTTTCGTCTTCCTCGCCCCGCTCCGACAAAAGGTGGAATCGACCTTGCGCTGCGTGGAAAACAGCGGCGTTCCGAAACCTGTCCGGCGAGAGGAATTCCCGGGACGTGTACCTGCCCGGTGGAGACGTCAAGTTGACGTGGGGCCGTGCATCGACCCCGCGTCTGGAATCGTTCGCGGCACCGTCCAAACAGACGCGTGCGGGTCGCACGTTGGGGCCTAACGCGCCTTGCAAGCGGCGTGGGGTTTGGCTTGCTCTACCGTACCCGCTCCGCGTGGCCACGAGGGGCTGCAGCCACGGTGCCTGGTACGATACCTGCCCGGTGGAGAAACGTCCACCCGGGGTTCGTTCAACCGCCCGAGTGCGGAGACGCCGACCAGTAGCAGTATCTTGGTCAGGAGGGGGCCCAGAGACATTGTGAGGAGCAGAGACCGAAAGGGGGTGTGAGTACTCACCGGGACACACATGTATAAGATGGCCATCTTAATCATAGGGAATTGATTGTGAATTGGGAATTGGTGATGATTATGTATTGTTGATTGCTTGGGGAAAAGCTCCGTGGTTGTGTCCATGAAAAATTGTTGATGATTGTGTCATTGAAATTGTTTGGTATCATTACCATTGAAATATATCCTTGAACGTCAGTTGTCTCTTGGGTGAAATTCATATGGCTTGCGTGGCGAAAGCGCATATATAATACAGCTTTCTGGCGAAGTTCCTCTCACGGTCCGGGGGTCACTGAGACCAGGTATTCACCGAGGGGACCACGTAACAAGTTTCAGTACTGTGGTTGGAGCGGAATCCGGATTGGAATGTTTCATACAGGTTATTGCCAGAGAGGTGATGTTTGAGTTGAGCGGCTACAGCGCGTTCCAAAACTTTTGACAGAAAGGGTAGGTTGGAGATGGGCCTGAAGTTATTTAGGGTGTCAGGGTTTAGACCAGGTTTTTTTAGAATGGGGGTAACAGCAGCAATTTTGAGGGATGGTGGGATGATGCCTGTAGACAGAGAGGAGTTTATTGTTGCAATGATAAGTGGAGAGAGAGCAGGGAGGGAGGCCTTGACAAAGCTGGAGGGGATGGGGTCAAGAGTGCAGGTGGCAGTTTTCATTCCTATGAGGAGTTCAGAGAGGTCAGTAGGGGAGACCGGGGAGAATTGAGACAGGGGAAGGCAGGATAAGGGGGGGCAGGTGGTTGGAGGGGGAGCGGGTGCGGCGGTGGTCAAGCTGTTGTAGATGTTGTCAATTTTGCGTTGTAAGAAAGAAAGGAAGGAGGTGCAGTTGTCTACTGTGAATGACTGGGTGGTGGTGTCCAGGGGGCGGAGGAGTTTGTTTATTGTCGAGAAGCGTGCTTTTGGGTTCCCGTAGCCAGAGTGGATAATTTGAGAGTAGTAGGCGGAGCGGGCGTGGGAGAGGGCATCTTTGTAGTGTTGTAGGTGGTCCTTGTAGGCTTGGGAGTGAACTGTGAGACCTGTTTTATTGCGGAGTCTTTCAAGTTGGCGAGCACGAGTTTTCATCAGGCGGAGTTCAGGGGTAAACCAGGGAGCAGAATGGGTGAAAGAAACTGTTTTGGTTTTTACAGGCGCAAGCTGGTCAAGGCAGGAGGAGAGTGTGTGGTTGTAGTAGTCAGTGAGGTCGGAAGGGGTGTGGTCAAAAGGTCAATGAAGGGAGAAGTGGACATTTTTTCAGAGAGGGTGGATGAGAATGAGGTAGGTGAAAGAGCGTAGGTTAAATAATGATGGAACGACGTTTAATTCACAATCTAACGAGGTTCTGTCATCTCATGATATGTGATGGATTACATATGGCAAGACAAATGATAAAAAAACATACAAGGTCATTTGTAATGGATTATATATACAGTATATATATATATATGTATATATATATATGTATATATATATATATGTATATATATATATATATATATATATATATATATATATATATATATATATATTGTGAATGAGACCGCGGATAAGGATGTTGATTTGCCGAGCGGATGGCACCGCGGCCGAACAGTTACCCCGACTAACCCGATTCCCGAACGTTGGCTGGATCGCGCCACAGATATTCAATAGGGAAAAGACAAAGGCGACACGGATGTGAAGAAGAAGAAGAAGACAAAAAGGTTGGCAATACTACTAAATTTATTCCTATTATATACACGCTCAAAAGTAACCAAGGAAGAAGGAAAGATAAGAAAATAATTTACAGAAGATATTAGAGACACAGTGCAACGCTAGCTTATACGAGCTTAATTAATACCCAGGGACAAGACACACAGAACAAACTCACGTACACAAAAGGATGGAAAGGCAGGAGGTGGATGGCTGGAGGGAGAGGAAGGTCCAATGGATCCTGCAGCACGATCGGCGCGTTTAGCAGCCGCCGTTCCTTCGCGGCCCTGCTCAAAACTGCCGTCCAGGCCCCAAGCTGCTGTTGTTGCTGCTGTGGCTGCCGCTGTTGCTGCTGTGTGGACGTCGCGCGCTCTTTTCAGGACTCGTCTCTCTCGTCTTGTCAAAGCTCATCTGCTTCTGTAAAAGCTCATCTGGTCCGACCACTTCTGTAAAAGCTCATCTGGTCCAACCACTCAACTCAACCACCACACTCAACAACTCAACAACGTCTCTTGGTCCAACCGCTGCACTCAACAACTCAACAACGTCTCTTGGTCCAACCACTGCACTCAACAACTCAACAACGTCTCTTGGTCCAACCACTGCACTCAACAACTCAACAACGTCTCTTGGTCCAACCACTGCACTCAACAACTCCCCTTGCTTAGTGCGCGTGCGCTTTTATAGTGCCTCAGGCGATCAAGCTGCCGGCCTTCAGGACACGCCCATCGGTCAGCTCGCCTCGGCCCTGATTGGTCGGCACGGCCCTCTGGCTCCGCCCTTGATGACGATGGGCGGGCACGCCCTTCTTCCCCGAGCTGAGCACATGCTTAATGGCGGCTTTGGGGCGAAATCAGCAACCCACCGCTGTAACAAACCTGGCAAACTGCCTAGTGCAGTTGGCAATGGAGACTTGGAGGGGATGTAGCTGGAAATGGAGATTTTGGGAATGGGAATGAAAGGGAATCTATCTTGTTTCACTTGGTGCAATGGACTGTCATCTTAATGGAAGACAAGGCCTTACCCTAATACACATAATAAAGATATAACTATCAACAAGGGGGAAATCTATGATTGGCTGACGTATATGCTTTATGGAATTAACTACGGGAACGCCATTTGACCTTTATACAACACTGGAGTGAGGAGGGTCCAGAATAAAGCAATAATAATAAAAAAACACAAAAAAAAAAACACAATCCTCATATCCACAACACTGCACCCTCCTCCTCTTAGGCACGTCCCGGGCCTATAACTTTAACTTAGTGTGACACGTCGGTGTAGTTCCCTCTACTTTTAAACTGACCCTGAATGCGACAGTTTTAAAACATAAATAAATATGTCCCGCTGCTCCATTGCACCCTGCCTAACAGATTCATGCCCACAGCTAACCGAATTGCGGAATGGTCTTCAAACTATACACTGACGGTGGGGAGCATTATTTACAATGGCTCTGCTTTTATTTACAAAACTAACCCAGGACCTGTGATTGGTCTTTTGGGGGGGGAGAGACAGTCTGCTCTGCATCGACGCACCATGAAAGCACCCAAAACGCACCAACACACCCTCAAGCACCAATCGGTGCACAGTCATCACTGTCATCAATAAAAATAAACCAACAACCCCTAACCCTGCAGGTGGTCTCTTGCTCTTCGGCTCCCTCTGCTGGCTATTATTATTTTCCTGATGTTGTCATCTTCTTTGCTGGCGGCCTATTTGCACTATTAAAATGCACCCAACGTGTCCATTTTTATTTTATTTATGGCCCACAGGGGGCCGACTAGTGTGGTTCACCTGTGGGGCATCGGTGCCCTGTGATCAAGGTCCGCCAGCAAGATTTTGGGCCTTCATGGCCGGTTCCAGCAGAGGGGCCATGCCCCAACCCATGGGGTCCATAAGTGGTGCTCGGCCACAGACATGGGGTCCATAATGTGGTGCATCGATGCAGACAGCTGGTTCTGGGAGTTCCGGGGGCACAATGGCAGACTCATGCACGCTCCACTCGGCGCCCAGTGGCGCACAGGTCTTCATGTGGGAGACAAAAGGGGGAAAAGACAGATGAGCGAGGGGTAAGGTCACAAGGGTACACATCAAACAAGGCAATGCAAGGTGAAGTGCGTACGGAGAGCGAAGTGAGAAAGCTCGTCCCTACCATACGTCACCCCCCCTGTCACCTACACTACCCTTGCCCTTACCCCATATTTACAAAATCTACACCTTACAAATTCGGCGCTACTGTCACGTCTCCCCATATTTCCCTTATACCAAATTCGTCTCCACAATCCCTCTATCCAAAATTTGCCATCACCCAATTCATCATCAATCCTCATAAGGAGGGAGAGATGGAACAACGAAGCACAATGTCACACCCACGTCATGATGCGTCTCACAATCCAAACATTTGCATCAAAAATAATTAAAACAACCTGGCATGGTGTGGAGGTATGTCATCCCAGGTGAGTGGATGTAGATGGTGCGAGGAGATCTTCATCCTAACTATCCTCTAAATGACATTAACACACTTTACACTACCCGGGGTCTTTCCCTGCCAATCCATTGGCCAACTTACACTATGGGTTCTAAAAAACCAATTCCCATTGACCAAACTGTGGTGCTTCTCAATTTGGGGTCTCACTCCCCCGATTTAACTCCCTGTGCCCTTGCACAATTTCAGGACTGGGGCATGTAGCTCTCCCAGCAGGTCCACCCACCTGCACACCTCCACCACTGCAGTTGCCACCCGAGCTTACCTAGCTCCTCACCCTAACCTATCTAATTGGGGAAGGCCCCTCTTGGGCCTGTCACCCCTTGGTGCCCTCTGGCACTGGGCTACCCGGGTCCGTCCTCCGGATCCTCGGGCCCCATCCACAACAACTCTACCGGCTCCCAGAGCCCACCTGCGGCCTCACCTGGCCGACATCCTCACAGTGGTGGAGTGCCCAAACCAACTACACACACTAACAGACTACACGCCCAGCCATTTCCACAACACTAATGCACCCATCACTACACTCCTGTGCAACTACCCGCACCACAGATGCCAATATCCAACCACAATTTACCTGTACCCTCTACCTAACACTTAAACTACCCTCCCCGGGTATTCGTGATGGGGGTCCATCCTTCCCCCATTCACACCTTTGCACCATCCACTCCACTCCACAGTTTCCCCCATACTCACTCCACGACCATCCATTCCAATACTCCATATATTCCACACTCCATGTATTCCACACTCCATGTATTTCACACGACCATTCTCCATACACCTGTTGTTGCACACCTGTGCAATCACACCTGGTGCCACCTGCACCCTCCTTCCTTCCTGGACCATTTGGTCAGCACAATACTCATCCTCATCACTCACTCAAACACTGCTCCATACACCTGTTCAGTTGCACACCTGTGCAATCACACCTGTTCACCATACACACGGCATCATCTAATCTACCTGGTGCCCTGCTAACTTAGTGCTCCCCGTTTTCCCTTTAAACTAAGCACATACCACGTCATTATCATCCAAACTACCCTCTCTATGTCCCCAGCTACCTGTCCAATGCAGCTACCTAACCTTACCGTTACCTATTGTCAATCTCTACGTCCCTACACATTATCCAAACCCTCCCGGGCTAGTTTTCACTGCCTTAAACCCCATAAAACTAGTGCTCCTTTGCCCCCGGTCTGTGAGAGATGGCAAAGTTGCCATTCCACCACATCGGGCATCTTCCACTACCAATTTGGCTCATCCAATTGCAACCACTCAAAAATTTTCTATCCTAAAATTTCGAATCCAAAAACACTATCAGTATCACCCTCATCACAGTCCGCTTTATCTGAGCCTCGGTGCGTCGTCACATCATTAAAACTCGGCTTCGCAAAGCCGAGCAATGAATTCGGGTGGTTTGGTCGCCTGTAGTTGGATCCGTCCGGCATTCACGACTCTGGGGAGGAGGCATGCTCGGGCCGAGGTTCCACGCATCATCGCGGCTCGGTACCTTGCGGTCCCGGGCCCGATGGCTGAGGCTCGCCCGGTCGGAACCCCGTCCCCGCCAGGGGGCACCGGTCCGCTTCCTCCCACTCGCCCTTGAACCAGACCGGTCGCCTCGCCCGACAAGGCCCGGACTCGACCGTGCAGGGCGGGGCCAAGCCCGAATCGGCAACGACGCTTCGAAGAGAAGCGACGCAGCATCGATCCACACCGGGCCTGGCATCCAACAAAGCACACCGCACCCCGAGTGCTCGCATCGGCTATCCGTCGCCCTAAACGCTGCCCCGTTCAATGTCGATGCTTTACTCGCATGCCCACACACACACGCGACCCTTTTGACACTCACAAAACCCGGCGTTCCAACGCCATCCATCCATTCCACTAACGCACTCCCTGTTACACACCACACCTCTCGCGCACATTCGCCGTTCGCACACTCCCTTAACACACCTCGCGCACGGTCTTGCGCACTCTCCCTCGGTACGTACTCCGTACCACTCACCATGGGCGTGCACCCTTGCATCCACCCACTAACGCGCTCAGATGGGCTCTCCCACACCCGCGCCCCGACCAACTCAGGTGTGCTTCCTCGCACACGTTCCACCACCACCACCTTACTCTCCGTGTCACACTCACCCTCGCACGTACACTCCGTATTGCTCTCACTCCCTGTGTCACACTCCGTACACCCTGACGTGCATTCTCGCTCACACTCAGTATCACACTCGCGCTTCGTAACATGCTCACCCCTTGACGCACACTTATTTTTCACACGCGACCCTTCACCAACGCCCGGGTGCTTCCTCGATCCCAATCGCGCAACAATTCTCTTGTCGTCAAACATCCTCCTGCAAAATCTCCCCGCACAATACACAGCACGACTCACCAGGGGGATCCTCCTCCTTCGCTCCAACACCACCTGCAAACTTTCATTGGTGTTATTAAGCACAGCATCGTGATGTGAGCAGGGACTTTGCACATTTTCCATTTCTCCCTGCAATTCCCGGGCTACCTCCGTCATCTCTTCAATTTTAATTCCCAGCACTTCTTTTTCTTTATTCATCACGACGACCGCTGGCTTTATTAAAATTCCCTCTTCTACCTCAACGGTCGCCGGCTGCCCTTTTCCCCGGGTTGCGATTTCTACCCCGGTCCAGTTACCCGTGCTTTTCTCAACTTCGTTCAACCAGTGCTCCTCGACCCGCGTTACCTCCTCGTGCACCCTTGGGACCTGCTCGCTCAACCCGCAGTCTCTGTCCCTCTCCACTTCCCTTACTTCATATGCGACTCTGTCCCTCGCCAGTCCCTCATTTACTTCTTTGGCCTGGGTAGTTATGTCCTTCAATTCGTCCCCTTTTATTCTATTACAACACCCTTCAATTAGATTTCCCAATTTTTCTCTCCGAGCCCTCCTTTCATCCCTCATTTCTTTAATTAGGCCCCTCTGCAGCTTGAGGGACGCCTGCATTTGCGTCATAAATTGCTCGATGAGGGCCTGCATTTGGGCCATCCCTCCCACTTGTGCAGCGGGTGCGGCCGCCGTAGCCATGTGCGAGGCGCCATTTTGCACGCCTGAAACCTCCTCAACCACCTCCTCATTGTTCTCCTCCCTCTGATCCTGGGTTACTCCAAACCCCTCTTCTAGTTCCCCCACCGGCATCCGATCGCCTTGACTAGCCATGGCGCGATTTCAAAATACGGGTTTTTCTTTAAAACAAATCAAATTTCAGCAGCTTGTAATTTTGAGCGTGTTAAGCGCGCTTCAGGTCCAACCCCGCTCCCGACACCAATTGCTACGGACCGTGGATATGGATGTTGATTTGCCGAGCGGATGGCACCGCGGCCGAACAGTTACCCCGACTAACCCGATTCCCGAACGTTGGCCGGATCGCGCCACAGATATTCAATAGGGAAAAGACAAAGGCGACACAGATGTGAAGAAGAAGAAGAAGAAGACAAAAAGGTTGGCAATACTACTAAATTTATTCCTATTATATACACGCTCAAAAGTAACCAAGGAAGAAGGAAAGATAAGAAAATAATTTACAGAAGATATTAGAGACACAGTGCAACGCTAGCTTATACGAGCTTAATTAATACCCAGGGACAAGACACACAGAACAAACTCACGTACACAAAAGGATGGAAAGGCAGGAGGTGGATGGCTGGAGGGAGAGGAAGGTCCAACGGATCCTGCAGCACGATCGGCGCGTTCAGCAGCCGCCGTTCCTTCACGGCCCTGCTCAAAACTGCCGTCTAGGCCCCAAGCTGCTGTTGTTGCTGCTGTGGCTGCCGCTGTTGCTGCTGTGTGGACGTCGCGTGCTCTTTTCAGGACTCGTCTCTCTCGTCTTGTCAAAGCTCATCTGCTTCTGTAAAAGCTCATCTGGTCCAACCACTTCTGTAAAAGCTCATCTGGTCCGACCACTTCTGTAAAAGCTCATCTGGTCCAACCACTCAACTCAACCACCACACTCAACAACTCAACAACGTCTCTTGGTCCAACCACTGCACTCAACAACTCAACAACGTCTCTTGGTCCAACCACTGCACTCAACAACTCAACAACGTCTCTTGGTCCAACCACTGCACGCAACAACTCAACAACGTCTCTTGGTCCAACCACTGCACTCAACAACTCCCCTTGCTTAGTGCGCGCGCGCTTTTATAGCACCTCAGGCGATCAAGCCGCCGGCCTTCAGGACACGCCCATCGGTCAGCTCGCCTCGGCCCTGATTGGTCGGCACGGCCCTCTGGCTCCGCCCTTGATGACGATGGGCGGGCACGCCCTTCTTCCCCGAGCTGAGCACATGCTTAATGGCGGCTTTGGAGCGAAATCAGCAACCCACCGCTGTAACAAACCTGGCAAACTGCCCAGTGCAGTTGGCAATGGAGACTTGGAGGGGATGTAGCTGGAAATGGAGATTTTGGGAATGGGAATGAAAGGGAATCTATCTTGTTTCACTTGGTGCAATGGAGTGTCATCTTAATGGAAGACAAGGCCTTACCCTAATACACATAATAAAGATATAACTATCAACAAGGGGGAAATCGATGATTGGCTGACGTGTATGCTTCATGGAATTAACTATGGGAACGCCCTTTGACCTTTATACAACACAGGAGTGAGGAGGGTCCAGAATAAAGCAATAATAATAAAAAAACACAATAAAAAAACACAATCCTCATATCCACAACAATATATATATATAGATATATATATGTATATATATATATATATATATTGTTACGGTTTTAGAACCCACACTTGTGTAAATAATTACTTGTAAATATCCCATTATTAAAAGGTTAAAGGTTGCACCCCTAGTTAGTCCACAAGCAACATGTAGGCCACCATAGGAACTCAGTTATTTCATTATTATGTGTTTTAGATAAGGCCCTGTTTCCAATAGTTGAATATGCGTTGCATCAATTAAATAAGAGTAGGTCCCCAATCCAATTCCGGCCATTTTGCCAACCTCTCTCTCCCAGTGATGCCATTATGCACCTCTGCCAGCAGCAGCCGCCTTAGCGTTCGTTCAAGCCGCCATTAACCATGCGGTCAGGCCGGAGGAAAAAGGGAGCGAAACGCCAAGAACAATGTGTGGCCTGTCAACCAGCCGTCAAAGGCATGGCCGGTAAGCCCCCACCAGCCAACCAGGGCTGAGGGAATATCACCGGCGGGCGTGGCTTTATGAAGTGCGGAGTGATCTTGGCTCACATGATATAAGCGCGAGCGCAAAGCCCTTTTCACGGACTGCGCAGAGGGACTTCTTTCGGAGGACTTACGCGGTGTTGGAGGCACGCACATTTGCAAAGAACTTTTACAAACGTGTTGGAGGCGCGCGCATTGAAAGGACTTTGAGAGGGAGAGCGTTTAGCACGAACGTACAGTTATTACGTACGAAGCATCCCAGCTCACATTGAACGATATGCGGAGCTGCCTGCCGGGTTTCGCGCACTGGACTGGAGTGGACCGGAGCCTGGACCCCATCGCATGGACCATCTACCTGGAACTTCCACCCTACCAGCTACAATCCCCATGTGAGTGTGTCTGTTTGTCTGGGGTCCTAAGTTAAGACTGTTTTTAAGACTGCCCTGTGTCCTGCTTCTTCTTCTTCCTCTTGTACATCCCTTTCATTTCCTCTTTCCTCCTGTATGTTTGTAATAAATTGCCTTGTTCTTTCTTGGTTTCCTCTAATCCGATCGCATCCGTCCTTTCCCTCAATTGAGTACCGTTGGCACAATTAGGAACCGCTACAATCGGGTTTAGCCTTTGTTAATAGCTCGGATCGCGGATTGCTAACCGCTCGGCATTATCCATCTTATCCGTGGTTCAAGCGGGAGTTATTTCCCTGCTTTACGGTTGGGTTAGTAAGTAGGTATTTGGGACTACTTTGACCAATGACCCTAGCTAATACCGACCGGAAGGAGCGTTATAACTTCTAAGGACTCGGGACGGCCAGCTAAAAAGACAAGGGGATTAACCCCCCCTTGATAAGGGGAGAGCCGTCCCCTGAGATCCGCAACAATTGGTGTCAGGAGTGGGATTTGGACCCGAACCAAATTTTTTATAGCTGGAAAAATTTGGTCAAAATTTCGAGCGGCCGAAATTTCTTATTAACATCTAAATTTGAATCGTGACATGGATAACCAAGGCGATCGGATGCCGGTGGCGGAAAATGAGGTGGTAGAGGAAGGGTTAGAGTCAACCCAGGACCCCAGGGAAGAAGTGGGAGTAATGGAGGAGGGAATGGAAGAAGGTGCGGTAGTGGGGGTTGCAGGCGCACAAAATGGTGGTGCCTCGCACATGGCGACGAGGGCCGTGCCCGCTGCACAAGTGGGAGGGATGGATCTGCAGGACCTCATGGCGCAGCTACAGGTGGTCATACAAATGGAGATGGCAAAGAATAGTAAGCAGATGGAAGATAAAATGGATGCTCAGAGTAATAAACTGGGGGAGCAATTGGGAAGCCAAATTGGGGGATTGAGTAAGCAGATGGGAGAAATGAGGGCCGATAGTGAGGGAATGGAAAATAGAATGAGGGAGCAATTGGGATGTCAAATTGGGGGGTTAGAAAGTAAATTTGGGGGATTAGAGCACAAATTAGGGGGTCAATTGGAGGACGTGGATGACCAAATGAAAGAAATTATCGAGGGGCTAGCGAGGGGGCAAGCCAAGTATGAGACAAAGGAATTTGAGAGGGAAATTGACCGCAGGGTGAGGCAGGAGGTCGCATTTGTACGCAACGAGGTAACACGGCTTGAGAAGCACGGGGAAAGCGAGCCTGAGCAAGGCATAGTTACGTGGACGGGTATAGAAATCGCGACCCGGGGTATAGAAAAGCCGACAACCGCAGAATTGGAAAATTTCATTCCAACCCCAAAACTACCGCCAAGTTGTCCTCTTCTGTAGACCTCTCGACGTCTACGAAATGCCTTCCCTACTGTTATGGTCCGACCCTCCAAATCCTTACCATTCCAATTCTTCTCTGCCTCCCTGGCGTCTCTTGTGCTTGCAAACGTGACAAAGCCGAACCCTCTTGACCGTTGCGTTTCCCTGTCTTTTACCACCCGCACTTCCACCAGCGGCCCATATCTGTTGAAGACAGAGGTCAGAACTTCTTCCTCTGTGTTGAAGTTCAGTCCCCCTACAAATAACTTGGAACTTGTGTCGCCATTCCGAGCTGGGATGGTGTTATTTCCCCTGCGGGGCTCTTTATCCCCCCTCGGGTTACCATAAATTTGCCCCCCGGCCAAATCATTCCCGATAATCACAGATACTCCCTCTACAGGAAGCGTGGCTTGTAAACCGACGGTGACCGGTCCTGACACCAAATCGGATTCCAAATGGATGACATGAAGTGGGGCACTAACACAGCCACCGATCCCTTGTAACCGAACACTATCACCAGTTGCGGTACTCTTTGACAATGGCAAAATGCCTTCAAGCATTAAGGATTGATGGGCTCCTGTGTCCCTCAAAACCCTAACCGGTCTTGGGTTAGTCAAGTCTCCCTTGAGGGAGACAAACCCCTCATAGATAAATGGGTGGTAACTCTTCTGTGGGCGATTTCTTATGCTAGCCATCGCATTCGGAGTTGTAATAGTCGGACTCCGCTCTGGGTTGTCCCTTTTCATGAGGTAACAACTGGACATCAAGTGTCCAGGTTTCTTGCAAAAAGCGCAAGTAGGCCCGGAGGAAAAACTCGTGGTCTGCCTCGGGCCCCCCAAAAAATAAGTTTGTCTTGGGCCCGTAGCCCCCTGATTTCGAACCGTTCGGGTATCAGTGTTGTCCCCATAATCATCTCGAGGCCGCCGCCATGTATTGTCGTTCTCCGCACCTGCTGTTCCACACCTCCCCTGCGGAGATCTAGGCGAGGAGTTAGGTTCATGGACCCCTATCCGGTGTGTTAAGGCATAATCATCGGCCATGGTGGCTGCGTCCCACAACTTCGGTACTTTCTTTTCCTGCAGGTACACTTTGATGTCCTCGTGGACACACTGTTGAAATTCCTCCACCAGCATCAGGTCACGCAATGCTTCGAAGTCATTCCCGACTCCTTTTGACTCACACCACCGATCAAACATGCTTTCTTTCACTCTGGCAAACTCCACATGGGTCTCACTCTCCCTCTTCCTGGCATTCCTGAATTTTTGCCGGTAAGCTTCCGGAACCAACTCATAGGCTTTGAGGATGTGCTTCTTCAATACCTCATAATCTGCACATTGGTCCATTGGTAGCGCCGAATAAATCTCTTGAGCTTTTCCCACCAACACACTTTGCACTAGTATGGTCCAGGCCTCCTCCGGCCAGTTTAACTGTCGAGCCACTTTCTCAAAGTGTGGAAGAAATTTTGCGACTTCCTTTTCACTGAAGGGTGGAACCAGCCTCACATGTCTGCCCACATCCCAGGTGTTCTGGCTAGGTGTCGACCCCATCAGCAAGGGTGGTACCTCTCCCCGTTCTCTCATTAAATCCAGCTCCTTGAATTTAATCTCTTGCTGAAGCGCCAGATCACGTTCCTTCAACTCCCTTTCGGCTTTTCTCTCCTCTGCTTCGAGTTCCCTGGCAGCTCTCCTCTCCTCTGCTTTTCTCCCTTCTAACCTTTCCTGGAGTTCTCGTTCCACTCTCCTTTCCTCTGCTTGTTTCTCTTCTCTCCTCTCTTCTGCTTTCCTTTCTTCTTCTGCTAACCTTTCCTGGAGTTCTCGTTCCACTCTCCTTTCCTCTGCTTGTTTCTCTTCTCTCCTCTCTTCTGCTTTCCTTTCCTCTTCTGCTCTTTCCTTTTCTGCTTTCCTTTTCTGCTTTCCTTTCTTCTTCTTTGATCCGTTCCTGGCTCCGTAATTGCAACTCCAGTTTCCGGAGCTCAACGTCTTCTGGTTCTTCGGGTAGCCACTGCCAGGATAACTCGTCCCATGTTCCTAATCCCACCATAGACTGTATCACCGTGGTCTGCAACTCTGCCTTCCTCAAATTAGTTTGGACCTCCAAGTTAAAATGTTTGGCCAATTTCAAGAGGTCCGACTTTAGTAACGCTCGGAACTGTGCCTCACTCGGGGTTACCGCAAAGTTCTGTGCCACAAACGCCATGGTGCCTATCGTTAACATTTGTTAACCTTCACCCAAGACTTTACCCCCAATTTCCCCAAAAATTTACCAATTAATACTTAATTAAGAAATTTTAATTAATAAAAATATTATTTTATTATTTTATACAATTTTAGATCCCGGACGTAGACCCAATTGCGAATCCGCAAATCGTAATCCCGGACGAGCCCCCAATTCTGTTACGTGGTCCTCCCGGTGACTACCTGGTCTCGGTGACCCCCGGACCGTGACAGGAACTCCGCCAGAAAGATATACTATTTATGCGCTTTCGTAACGCAATCAATATGAATTCCAATCAATCAGACACCCCACACCAAGGATCCGGAACAATCAATGATATATTCCCCCAAGGAATCAACAATCAACAACCATCAACAATCCACAATTAACAATCAATCACCAATATGATTAAGATGGCCATCTTATATATGTGTGTCCCCTTTCCCCACTCCCGACCCCTTGGGTACTCACGACCCCTTTGGTCTCTGTGCCTCACAATGTCTCTGGGCCCCTCCTGACCAAGAGGATGGTCGGCTTCTCCGCACACGGGCGGTTGAACGAACCCCTGGCTGACGTGCTCCCAAATGTGCACGTCACGTACCGGGAACAACGGTTGCAGCGCGCACCTCCTTGCCAAGCAACGTGGGCAAAGCAACGCGCGGCTTGTCCAGCGCGCGAGGCCCAAGGTGCGACCCGTACGCGTCCTTGTAGACGGTGAGGCGAACTGTGTAGGACGCTTGGTTCCGTGCACGAACCCACGGCAACTGGATGTGTCAAGGGGTAATTCCTTTCGCCAGATGGGTTTCCCAACGCAGCGTTAGACGCTGCTCGATATCGATACCCCTCGAAGATGCTCGAAGAAGAAGAAGATCGTCGCTTCTCCAGGACCTCGTGTCTTTTTCCTTCCGTTTCCGGTCTCCTTTTTCCCAGAAGGGCTCCTGACCCTTTAATCACAACAACCTTTAATCGACTACACATGGATACGCAAAGACCTGAATAGTAATTCACATGAATTCGTAACAATATATATATATATATATATATATATATATATATATATATATATATATATATACATACATACACAGAGGGGGGAGGTTAAGCCCCTTTGCCCCTCGGGTTTTCGTGTCCACGAGGCCGAGTCGCCACTCCCGCAGCGAGCGTGGAAAAGGGTATCGGGTCGATGCCACACGTACCTTTGGTACCCACGCTGCCATGAAAACGGGGACCGGACCTCGCACAAGCCACGCTAATCGAGTACGCCAAGCAGTTTGCGTATCACATGACTCGTGTCATTACTTTTATTGAACCCGATTCGAGCGGTTTTGTTTGTGCGATGCTAAGCCAATAGTGAAAGGACAGGAACAATCAAATAAGAGGAAGAACACGGGTTTCTTTACTTTGTACAGGGCGAAGAGACACAGAGCAGGCACTTAAGCGGTCTTAACTTATCCCAAGACAAAGGGCCCACTCACTCACGCAGGGAAAAAGGAGGAAGAACAAGTTCACGCGCCAAACGCGCCTTGCCAACGGTCGCTCCCGGACAGCTCGCCGGGCGTGGCCCTCTGGTGGTCACGGCACGTATGCAGGGAGCCCAGGTAGGAGGGTCGTCGGCGTAGGTGGCTCCGGGATGGATCGTCTCCACAGCGCGCGATTAATACAGCAGCAGAGCGCAGGGCACAGGGCACAGGGCATGGGGAATTCGTGTACAGAGAGGCTATAACAAGCAATTCAATTCAAGCACTCCAACTTGTTCAGGGGCTGGGCGACTCTGACGCGTTCTACTCGATTCTCTCCGATTCTGTCTCTGACCAATTCCCTGCTTGTTCGGGGAAAACTCTCACGCTGGGAGCTCGGGGCAGGGTTTTATGTGGCCCCTCCCTGGCCTTACGAGAATGTTCCATGCCCCTCCTCTCGTTGCCGTGGTGAGTCACTCCCCTCAAGCTCTGATTGGCGACTCGCTGCTTACCAGCCACTCCCCCTGCAGCTCCTCCATTCACCCTTGCCAGACTTGTTCCAGGCCGAGCACATGGCATTCTAGCCCAATTGAGGCCTACTCACTGGCATGCTCAACGCAAAACTAAACACAGGAAAGGAGACTACGCTTACATTTACTAAGAGATAACTGAACTACAGCGAGGCTACATGTTGTGGTGCATCTACCTACGAGGGGGGTTATCCTTTATTCATAAAACCACAACACTGCACCCCTCTCTCACCAGACTCGTCCCGAGTCGACCCCAGCAATGGAACGACTGGTAGAGCCTGGCATGCAAATTTAACCATTACTTTTAAATGTGACACATAGGTGTAATTCCCCCTAGCATTTACTCTGACCCATGTGTGCGACATTTTTAGCACTAAATATGTCCCTCCTATTGCGTTGAGCAGCTATCTAACAGATTCACACCCACAACTACCCGAGTATTTTCGGAATTTTCAAACTACACACATAGCCGGTGGGCAACATTCTTATATTTACATGCACAGAACTTACTTTATTTACAATGCTATGACCCAGAACCTGTACTTTAGGAAGAGAAAATTGGAGGGGCGAAACAAAACAAAACACACTCATAAATGGCACTTGCTGCTTGCATCTTGCATCTTGCGTCTTCTGTGTGCGGCTAATAAAACCGGCTGGCCCTGACCGGCAAACAGGCCATTTGAAGCATCAGGGCCATCTAATCTTACACATCTTCGTCATCCCTAGCACACAATAGTAAATAATGCTTTTATTTGGCCAGCAGGGCCGCTCCCACGTGGTCCAACTGCGTGGCATCAGTGCCACTCAAACAAGTAGTCATACAAAGATGATTGCACTAAGGTGCAAGATGATTTTGCAGCAGGATGCTGCACAGCAGAGGTGCGAGGCCACAAGGCTTGTGGTCCATTAGTGTGACAAGGGTGCAGCAAGGTGGTTTTGCAGCAAAGTGCTGCACGGATGTAGCAAGGGTGGAGCAAAAGGACTGGCAGCAAGGTGCTGCACAGTTCAGCTGCACAGGTGTGATGGTGCTGCACAGTTCGGCCTCCAAAATGGTCCTGGGGCAGGGAGGGAAGACAAGGCACAACAAGCAAGCGGAAAAGACACAGTGGCACATGAAAAACAAGGTGACCAGGCACCACCATGCCTGGTGTGGTGCAAGGGACGCGGAAGAGCGAGCAGAGCAAACTCGTCCCGAACCGTCCATACCCCCCACCGCTGGCTACACTACCCTAGCCCCCTATGTATTTACAATCTGTCTCTACATCTTGTCTCCCATATCCCCCTCTATGCCAAATTCTTCTCCAAATCCCTCCCAGGAAGGAAGGGATGGAACAAAACAATGTCTCACTTACGTCATGATGCATCTTACTACTCAATCAGCCTACAGAGCCTCGGTGTGGAGCTCGTCCTCCTCGGTGAATGGCTGTGTATGGTGCGAAGGGATTTCTCATCCTAACTACACTAATAACATTACTCATTTAAACTACCCGGGGTCATACCCTGCCAATCGGCCTCTTTAAACTATGTGGTTCTAAGAACCCGCATTCCCATTGCCCACGCTGTGGTGCCCTCCAAATTTGGGTCTCACCCCCACGAATTTTCACCCTGTGCCCTCGCACAATTTCAGGGCTGGGTTGTGTGGCTCCACCAGCAGGTCTACCTACCTGCGCACCTCTGCCACTGAATCCGCCTCCCAAGCTTGCCTGCTCCTCGTGACTACCTAACCGGGGAAGGCCCTCCCTGGCACTTACCCCCTCTATGCCCACCTTGGCATCGGGCAACCTGGGTCCTCTCCTGGGATCCTCGGGCCCCACTCACACTACAACTAACTGGCTCCCAGAGCCTACCTGCGGCCTCACCTGGCCAACAAACTACCAGTGGCACAGTGCCTCAATAACCACACGCACTAAGTAAGCCACACGCCCAGCCATTCCACCGACTCATGCACCCTACAAAACACTTCTTGCTACTACCCGCACCACAGGTGTCAATATCCATACAATTTACCTACGCCCTCTACCTGGCTTTACACTACCCACCCCGGGCTTCCGTGAATGGGTTCCACTCCCCCCATTCACTCCTTTGCACCATGCATTCCGCACCTTTTATTCCACACCAAGCATTCCACACCAATTATCTCGCACACCACTTTTCTCACACACCTCAACACAATACCATTTATTTTTCACACACAATGCATCATCAAACACACAGCATCATCTATCTAACTGATTTCCCCTAAAACTCGTGCTTCCCCGTCATCCCTTTGCACTATGCACTTCCTTTTTTTTAATCAACCACCTAAACTGTCTACGTCCCCTCTATAGTTCAGGTGTCACTACTTAAATCTCAGTCTCTAAGGTCTTCTAGTTCCCTAACATTATCCTAGCCCTCCCTCGGCTAGCTTCGGTGCCCCATGGAGGCGACCATTGCTGGCCCCTCCATGGGCCTAACATTGCCATACCTCTAAACGAATGCTCATGCCCCCCCCCCCCCCCCCCGTGGGAGGAATGGTTACACTACCGTTCCCCCACGTGGGGTACATTACTCTTCACAGTCCTCTAAACTATGAGCTCCCATTCATGGAGGTACATTGTCACAGCTCGGCCTCGAAGGGCTGAGCAATCCATGCGGGTGGTTGGTCGCCTGCATAGGGTGTCCGTCCGGCATTTTCGATCCAAGGGGGGAGGGATCGATGGGCCCAGGTGCCGGGCTCCATCCCTGAGCGGGGCCTCGTGGTCCCATGCACGATGACCCAGCCGACCACGGTCGAAGCACCACACCCAACAAGGTGCGCGGCTCCGATAACTCCTACCTCCCCTTGAACCCGGCCGATCGGCCTTGCCGCTATACGGCACCAACCATACCGTGCAGGTGCCGAAGGCACGAATCGTGCATGCCGGTCCTTGTGAGACCGACGCCGCACCGATCCCCTCCGGTCCCTGATGCACACAACTCACCGGGGGCTTACGTACGCTACCCATCCCGCTAGGCGCTACCCCGGTCAGTGTCGATGCTTGAGCCGTGTCCTCACCACGCGCGACCCACTCCACACTCGCACACCCAGGCGCCCACGTGCCTCCCACACACTCCGTTCTCGCACACTCCGGTGCACACTCTTTTCCTGCACACTCCGTTGCACACTTTTCCTCTACACACTCGCCCATTACACACTCCGGTGCACACTCCTCCCACACACACTCCGGTGTGCACTCCTCCACACACTCTGGTGTGCACTCTCACTCACACTCTGCTATCGCACACTCCGGTGCACACCACCCAGGCGCACTCGCACCTTTCACACACTCCGGTATCGCACACTCCGGTGCACACCCTTTTTCTGCACACTCCGGTGTCGCAAACTCCGGCACACATTCTTCCGAAACACACTCTCGCTCCACGCACTCGGCCCTCGCACACTCCGGTGCACACTCTTGCTCCTCGCATGCACACTCTTGCTACCACTCTCACTCGTACACCGCACAATGGGCCCATCATAAACGCCCGGGTCTCGCCTCTCTCCCAAGCGCACCCAGCACCCGTTCGCACCAAAGACATTCGCGCCATTTTCACTCACTTCGGGGCCCTCCTTCTCCGCCAGCACCTGCAAACTTTTTATTGAGTTAGCAAGCCCGGCATCACGGTGCAAACACGAACTTTGCGCGGATTCCATCACCTTCTCCCGTGATTTATTTTCTTTCTCCCGTCTCTTCAGCCCCAATTGTTTCTTCTTTTTCCCGGGTTATCTCCTCTAACTCGATGATCGTCGGCGCCCCCGCAATTTTCTTTTCCAACTCAGCCTTCGCCGGCGCCCCCAAAATTTTATTTTCCAATTTGACGATCGTCGGCTCTTCTTCAGCCCGTGTCGCTACCCCCATTGCCCCAGTCAATTTGGCTGTCCTCTGCTCTAGCTCGCTCCCCATGCGTTATCTGCACCGCTCCACCTCATCGCGTACCACCGCGACCTTCCCTCTCAACCTGCGCCCAATGTCCTCCCCCATTTTTTCTGTCCCTTTTTGATGCTGCCCTCATTTTTTCCATTTCACACCTGGATTCTTTTATTTCGTCTCCCAATTTTCCCATTTGACCACCCATTTTGTTTTCCAACCCCTCCTTCATTTCTCTCATCGGCTTTCCCAATCGCTCACCCTGAGCCTTCATATCGTCGTTTTGGGCATTCATTTGATTAGCCAATCGATCCCCCTCCATTTTCATGGATGCCTGTATTTGAGCTAAGAGTAGTTCGATGCTAATCCCGGCTTGCACAGCGGGCCCGGCTTCCGCCGCCACTTGTGAGGCGCCGCCATTTTCTTCACCAACAGCCGCATCCTCTTCAATTTCCTCTTCTTCTACCAACCCTTCCTATTGGTCCTGGGTCACTAGTTCTTCTTCTACTACCCCCACCGGCATTTGACCACCTTGGCCAGCCATCGTATGAATTTAATTTTGATTTTACAAACTAAATTTCATCCACTCGTAATTTTGAGCACATGAAGCACACTCTAGGTCCAATTATCCCACTCCTGACACCAATTTGTTGCGGATCTCCCGAAGCCCGTCGACGTACAGAGGGGGGGGGTTAAGCCCCTTTTCCCCCTCGGGTCTTCGTGTCCACGAGGCCAAGTCGCCACTCCCGCAGCGAGCGTGGAAAAGGGTATCGGGTCGATCCCACATGTACCTTTGGTACCCACGCTGCCACGAAAACGGGGACCAGACCTCACACAAGCCACGCTAATCGAGTCCGCCGAGCGGTTTGCGTATCACGTGACTCGTGCCGTTACTTTTATTGAACCCGATTCGAGCGGTTTTGTTCATGCGATGCTAAGCCAATAGTGAAAGGACGGGAACGATCAAATAAGAGGAAGAACACGGGTTTATTTACTATGTACAGGGCGAAGAGACACAGAGCAGGCACTTAAGCAGTCTTAACTTATATCCAGACAAAGGGCTCACTCACTCACACAGGGAAAAAGGAGGAAGAACAAGTTCGCGTGCCAAACACGTCTTGCCGTCGGTCGCTCCTGGACAGCTCGCCGGGCCTGGCCCTCTGGTGTTCACGGCATGTATGCAGGGAGCCCAGGTAGGAGGGTCATCGGCATAGGTGGCTCCGGGATGGATAGTCTCCACAAGCGCGATTAATACAGCCGCAGAGCGCAGGGCACAGGGCACGGAGAATATTCGTGTACCGCGGCTATAACAAGCAATTCAATTCAAGCACTCCGACTCGTTCAGGGGCTGGGCGACTCTGACGCGTTCTGCTCGTTCTCTCCGATTCTGTCTCTGACCGATTCCCTGCTTGTTCGGGGTAAATCTCATGCTGGGGGCTCGGGGCAGGGTTTTATATGGCCCCTCCCCGGCCTTACCAGAATGTTCCATGCCCCTCCTCTCGTTGCCGTGGTGAGCCACTCCCCTCAAGCTCTGATTGGCGGCTCGCTGCTTACCGGCCACTCCCCCTGCAGCTCCTCCCTTTGGCCTTGCCAGACTTGTTCCAGGCCGAGCACATGGCATTCTAGCCCAATTGAGGCCTACTCACTGGCCTGGTCAACGCAAAACTAAACACAGGAAAGGAGACTACGCTTACATTTACTAAGAGATAACTGAACTACAGCGAGACTACATGTTGTGGTGCGTCTACCTACGAGGGGGGTTATCCTTTATTCACAAAACCACAACAATATATATATATATATATATATATATATATATATATATATATATATATATATATATATATATATATATATACATATATATACTGAAACGCAAAAGAAACTTACCACCTTTGAAACCTTTAAATATCAACAATAACTGCGTGTAGTAAATGTGTGAACTTATTTGTGGACAATAGTGTCCTCACTGTCAGACAAAACGGTCACGGATGGTCACTTGAACCTTCAATGGTCACTTCATAGCACAGCTGTTGAACAGCCGTTTTGACTGTCAGTGATTAGCCAAGGGGTACGGGATGATTTTAATGAGCTGCACATGATGTCTTGATATTGGCTTTAAAAAGGCCAGTGCAAAATGGACGTTTAAATCAACATGCCACGATTGTCAAGGGATCAACGGCAGCGTGCCCTGGGCATGCTGCAAGGCGGACTGAGCTACCGTGAGGTGGCACGTCGCCTTGGCTGTTCACACTAGACGATATCGGCCCTGGTGGACAGAGACACCCTCCACAACTCTGCAGATGACAGACCTCGATCAGGGAGGCCAAGAGTCACCACTGCAAGGCAGGACAGGCAGATGGTCCGAAGTCACCTGCGGGATCGATTCCATCCAGCATCCTGCACTGCGGCAGAAACACCGGGGCATGCAAACCCACGGATCTCCAATGATACTGCACGAAGACGACTGCATGACTATGGTCTGACTGCCAGAAGACCATACAGAGGCCCCGTGATGACGGCTGCCCATCGCCGCAACCGACAGAGATCGTGCCAGCAGCATCAGCGGTGGACCTTGGCGCAGTGGAACGAGGTCGCTTTCAGCGATGAGTCAAGGTTCTGTGTGGACAGTCCTGATGGGCGTGAGCGTGTCTGGAGAAGAACTGGTGAGCGATATGCCGATTGTTGCGTGTGTCAAGCCAACAGGTGGGGTGGCCCAAGTGTGATGGTGTGGGCCGCCATATCAGGCCGGTACAGGACGCCACTGGTGGTTGTGGATGGGAATCTTAATGCCCAGCGGTATGTGGATAACATCCTGCGACCTCATCTGCTGCCATTCCTGCTAGACCACCCAGAACTGAGAAACTTTCAGCATAACAATGCTCGTCCCCATGCTGCTTGCTTTACCACTGCATTTCTCCAAGGCGAGAACATCAACACCATGCAGTGGCCTGCGCTCTCCCCTGACCTGAATCCCATAGAGCACCTGTGGGATGAGCTTGGGAGACGCGTAGTTGGCAGGGCCAGGACACGGGCAGAGCTGCTTCAGACATTGAGGACTGAGTGGGACAGAATCCAGCAGCAATCCATCCAAAGACTGGTAGGCAGTATACGCCGACGATGCACTGCCTGTATCCAAAACAATGGTGGCCACACACGCTATTGAAAGGGGACTGACATTGCACCCTGTGCTGTTCTGTACTGTAGAACAAACTGATGAGATGGTGTATCTTGGTCAAAAACTTGACATGTCATCAATAAAATGCCAATGCTTCAATTCGCAATTGTTGGTTTGTTTTATTTTGAACTGTTACAATTTTATTACATTTCAAACAAGTGGTAAGTTTATTTTGCTTTTGCGTTTTGCGCAGTGCGGGATGCTGGACGGAATCGATCCCGCAGGTGACTTCGGACCATCTGCCTGTCCTGCCTTGCAGTGGTGACTCTTGGCCTCCCTGATCGAGGTCTGTCATCTGCAGAGTTGTGGAGGGTGTCTCTGTCCACCAAGGCCGATATCGTCTAGTGTGAACAGCCAAGGCGACGTGCCACCTAACAGTAGCTCAGTCCGCCTTGCAGCATGCCCAGGGCACGCTGCCGTTGATCCCTTGACAATCATGGCATGTTGATTGAAATGCCCATTTTGCACTGGCCTTTTTAAAGCCAATATCAAGACATCACGTGCAGCTCATTAAAATCATCCCGTACCCCTTGGCTAATCACTGACAGTCAAAACGGCTGTTCAACAGCTGTGCTATGAAGTGACCATTGAAGGTTCAAGTGACCATCCGTGACCGTTTTGTCTGACAGTGAGGACACTATTGTCCACAAATAAGTTCACACATTTACTACACGCAGTGTTATTGTTGATATTTAAAGGTTTCAAAGGTGGTAAGTTTCTTTTGCGTTTCAGTATAGATATCAATTGAGGTTTATTAGGTTTCCTCTACATTTATTTATTTTATGCATGCATTTATTGTTTTTACATAAATTTTCTTTTAAATTTTTATTTCACAGTTAACAGTTATATAAATAACAATTTTCAAATGCTAGATGTCGATTGAGGTTTTTGTTTGTTTTTTACGTATGTGTTTACAGTTTTTTTAACGTAAATTTTCATTTACAGATGCCTTCCGACAGTTCTGGGATTTTCCCAGTGTACAGGCGTCGATGTCCATCGGCATGCCAAATTTAAGCTTTCTATGACACCAGGAAGGTACCGCACAGTAAGAACAGTTAATCAGTTGTTAGAAAGAGCTTTATATATATATGATGATATCCATTTCAGTTTAATCTGCAGTTGGGAGTTAAAGCCACTGTACTTGGTTGTTGAGTCTTTTGGTATTGCAATGTGAGCCTCAACCAGAAAGAACAAAAGGTTTTTGGGGACTGATTGCATTCTGGTGAGGAAGGTTAAGGGGGCGTTGGGGGGGGGGGGCTTAAGTTCTTAGGAACTTGAGTTTGAGCCCCTGTTGTGCCTTTAAACCAGGTGGGTTTACAGCCTGTCATCCTTCTGAGGTCAGCAAAATGAGCACTAGCCTACTGGAAACAGGGAACTGCATCATGAGGACAGCCATGCTCCCAGCAATGATGCAACCAGCAGCCACAGGCTGCATCCAAGATAATACTAAGGGAACAGGTCAACCAATCGCAATAGTTGAGAATGACGAACACGTTCATGACACTTTCGACCGCAGTCCGTCTATTCTGTTTTGGATGATGATCTTGACAATATTGACAGTAAAACTGTGAGAAATGTTCTTTCACAGGCAGTAAATTGCATCATTGTATCTTATTTCATTATTGTAATTATTATCGTTTGAATTTGGAACAGTAATTTGTGGACACCCTGTATATAATCTGTGAAATTACATCTCCCCAGAATGAAGAGAATATGAATGAATAAATGAATGATCGTTTTAAGGCCATTTTCCCCGCTAGAGCGGGGGTTAGCCTTGCGGGCCCCATGAGCTCATGGTTCCCTGTTTGAGGCAATGTTTTTTTTAGGGCCGGATGCCCTTCCTGACGCCAACCATTGGTCGCCGCTTACGATGCGCAGGGATACGGTGTACCTATTCTAAATCGGGGTACACACCGTGATCATTCATCCCAGCAAGCTGGTACTCAATTTGCCGACCTCGGAAGGATTACAGGCTGAGTCAACCCCCCTGGTGTTAATTCAACGATCGACCGGGATTCAAACTCAGGTTCCTAGGATCCCAAGCCCGCACCCTAACCGCTAAGCCAACACCAGAAGAGAGCAATCAAATTATTGCTCAAAGAATATGCCTTGGCATTCAAGCATTAAACGTTATTGTGAAATGGGAGCTGGGATACCTCTTGCCTTTGCGATGACAAAAAGCTTAATCCTAACTCTGCTCTTGGGCCTTCGTGCTCTCAGACTTCACTCACGTGACTCATAAAATACCCATCAAAATGCTTCAAATTCATTTCATCGTCACCCACCTTTTCTTTTTTGCTTTTCTTGATCTTACAATATGTTTTGATTTCTTCTGCCACACATTTGATGGCCTTGTCGTTCTCCTCACAATTGTAAAATCCTTCAGAATCATAGAAGAAGCAATCAACAACAGCAAGGATGTTGTCGTGCCTCACGTGAGAATAGCTGTGTGGATCTTGCATCACATTTTGTTTTGGTTGGTGGTTCAACACAACTAAGATGATAGACGACTCATCTGTCAACAGCAGGGAAAGGTAAAACATCAAGAAGTTTCCCACAAAAAAATAAATAAAAGGAAATCACCAAATGAAATGTAGTTCATTGTTGAGTGGGCGAATGACATGCCCACTCACCTGGATGTTCTCGAAGAGCTGCCTGGGTATCGGTGCCCACCCTTGTTGCATTCACACAAAGCAGGACGAGAGGTGGATGATATTTAGATTTGTGATCTTCCTCATTTATCTTCTTTACGTTGTGTCTTTTCTCTATTTTTTTCACAAACTCTTTCTCTGTTCCCAATGTGTTGCCATATGTTTCCAACCGAAAGCTCATGCTTCTTTGCGGGAGCTATGATTTGCCAGATGATGGTGGTCCTTTATAAACACACACACACACACACACAAAAAAAATCAAACTCTGCTCAATCTACTTTGGTTGCTTAATTCTGGTGTTTCACAGGTCAGGCGAAGCATCAATGTCTGCTTCATCTCTCCAAAGAACATTGATCTGGAGGATCCTGTCTGTGAGTACTGTTGTTAGTGGATGTTAAGGATCCCATGCTGTCTTTAAAGAAGAATAATCGAGTTATCTCCGGCACTCTGAACGAGTTTCAAATTCCTGCCCCTCCATTCTAGTGTCTTGCGGTGGAGTGGCAACCTATCCATATTCGGGTTTAGCCTCAAAGTATTTGTCGTCTTGACGTGACAGCTCCATTCAAGCTCCATCAAGAGTACATACGATATCTCCATTATTATTTCATTTTTATACTTATATGTGAGAAATTAAATAATGTTGGCGTTTCTTGTACTACTGTGAGTATCTCAGTCATATAACATTTTTAACTCTCTGCATATACACACTCAAGATGCAGTAAGGGTGAGGTTATTCACATTACACTTAAATCCCACTGCACGGAAACACAAGGAGAAAAAGACATAAAATGTCATAGCCCTTGTGGTTTTATTAATTTTGCTGTATTGAGTTCAAGGCCGTCAGTCGGCCATTTTTGGTTGGATTAAAAAACAAAATATTCTGCATATGTATACTCTCATATATTGTCTATGTGCCAAGTTTCAACAAAATCAGTCCATGTATGTCCCAGAAATGGTTGTGGCACATTTAAGTAACAAAATGGCCACCGGTCGGCCATATTGGATCTGATCTCAAGAACAAATGACGTTCCATAATTCGTTATCTGTTTGCCAAGTTTGAATAAGATCAGTCCATGTATGTCTGAGGAATGGTTGAGGACGTGTTCAACACTGAGTTTCTTACAACTAAAATGGCCGCCAGTTGGCCATCCTTGATCGCATCGCGAAACAAAATGATGTGCATATGTAAACCGTCATGTGTTGGTTCTGTGCCAAGTATGAACAAAATCGGTCCATACATGTCCGAGATATGGTTGCGGACGTACGGACGGATGGGCGAGACCCAATCCATAAGAGCCCCCGTTTCGGACTCAGTCCAAGGGCCAAAGAACCTCACAAGTGCAGTCACAATAAACAGTATGTTAGCGTTCGTACCTAAAGTCCATTCACATGAAACATACAAACTATACCTGGTAAATTTGTTTACAGTGCAGAAACTTCTGCACAGACAGCAGTCACACTCTGAGACAGCATGCAGTACAACTTTGAGTCCAGGAACCTCCACGAAGGCCAGACATTTTGTTACACGCAGTCTCGGCAGGAATTTGGAATTTGTTCAGGATGCCGGAGATAACCCACACTTCGCGAAGGACACCATGGGATCCTTAACATCCACCAACTAATGCCGGCAGATGGGATGCCAGCTTAACGTCCATCGAGCAACGGCACACACATTGAGGCCTCAACCTGCCTGCGAAACACCGGGATGACAATTTAAAAACCCAGGCTACATTAAGCTCAGAGACAAGTGTGCATACCTCCAGCCTATCCTGCCAATCGAACATAGTATATGTACAATATAAATACGAATCTCCGAGCAATGTAAGATATAGAATGACAATGCGAGGAAAACACCACATTCCAAACTGTTGACACTAAGTTTACGCTGAAACTATTAGGCTTATTCAGCATTCCCGATCAAGGCCGCACATCTCAGCACACTCACCAGAAGGTATATCACAACTTATCACGCTCAAAATGAAACCTATATTTGAATGTTTCCAAAGAAAAAGCAGCCAATGTATCAACGCATCAGAAGAAGTTCAAATTCCAGATAACCACTCCCATCAACTTTTAGTTCCTCAAACTCAACCTGCCCAACCAGTATGTTTCCATTTTTGCATGCTTCACAATAACCAGCTATTTAATAAGATTACTTTCTTTTCAACTCTTTACAACTTTACAACTTTACTTTACAACTTTACTTTACAACTTTACAAACTTTCTTAGGTCATTACATTTACAAGTATCATGACATTGTCATCACAGGGTAACCAAGTGGCATTAAAAGTATATACAAGTAAAAAAATAATCCAGAAACCTCTAAAACCTTTTGGAGGAATCCCCTTTTGGAGAAGTTGACTGCGCATCCCTCTAATCTAAGCTATGCTGTCCCTTTATTGTAACTTGAGATAGGCATTAATGCTGAACGCGTCACAATATGCGCTTTAAAATAGCTTTCAGGACCACTAGATGGCGGAGTTTATCAAGAATCGGAAACTTTGTCGACATTTAATTGGCTCACTGGAACAGTGGAACATTCTGTGCACCTTCCATGATAACTATTGTTAGTTCTATGTTTGTTACATACCGGTATGCTCAGCGTGCTTGTAGCCTCTAAGTGTATTATTTACATTTATAATTATATGAGCAAATAACCCAGTTCCACCGGGCTGTTGTAAATAAATTAGTTTGCAATAGAGTGTGGAATATCTTGGAAGTTTGACAGGAATGTCCTTTGACAGCATAATGTCAGGGGCCCGTAGAAATTCCTCGGGGTATTTTGAGTATTTAGGGTTGAAAACATCTTCAGGGTCTAAAGGGTCTTTTGGATCTTTGGGATCTTTGGGATCCTCTGAGTCTGTGTGGGTTTTTGGGTCCCCCAGGTCTTTGGGATATTTTGAGTGTTCAGGGTCTTTCAGGGTAGTTTGGGTCTTTAAGGTATTTGGGTTATCTGTTGTCTCTTTGGTCTTCGGGGTCTTTAAGGGTCTTTTGGATCTTCGGAGTCTTGTGGGTCTTTTGGATCTTCGTGTTCTTTTGGGTCTTTAGGGTCTTCAAGGGTCTTTTTGTCCTCAGGACCTTTTGAGTCTTCGGATTCCTCGGGTATTTTAAGTCCTTGGGGTATTTTGCGTCTTTTGGGGCCTCTGGGTCTTTTGGATCTTTGGGGTCTTATGGGTTATTTGGGTCTTTGGGGTTTTTGGGTCCCCCAGGTCTTTGGGGGCTTTTGGGTGTTCAGGGTATTTTAGGGTATTTTGAGTCGTTAAGGTCTTTGGGAAATTTAAGGTCTTTGGGATCTCCATGGTCTTTTTGGTCTTCTAGGTCTCATGGGTCTTTTAGCACTTCGGAGTCTGGGTCTTTAGGGTCTTTAAGGGCCTTTTGGTCTTCAGGGCCTTTTTTCGGGGTATTTTTGGTCTTTTGGGTATTTTGGGGGTTAATGGGTCTGAGTGGTCTTGGCAGTCTTAAAGGGTCTTCAAAGGTCTAAGGGGGGCCACAGCAGTCCAAAGGGTCGAAAGGTACATTCCAATAGTACGTAATTATTAGACGTACGCAATTAATAGGCAGGATGCAACCAACGTTCAAACAGTACGTAATTAATCGACGTATAGTCAAACGGCTAAATGGACGGGTGGCTTCACCAACCGTGTTTTTCGGTTTTATATATTTCGATATATAGTTCGATATTGACAGCTTGAGTGAATTTTTTTTAATTTCCTGTATATGTGCAAACCAACGGCTCAGCATATACACCACATGCGCAACAAAAATGAATATAACTCGAGATTGCATGAATAACAATAATTTTAAAGCTCCTCATGGACAATCGGGACACAAGAGCCCTTAAACGAGGTATCATTCAGCATCGCACGTGATGGAGTTACAACGTTTACCCCGATCAGACGCAATCAGGCAACTTGTATATATATATATGTATATTGTATATACTAGGGCATTGCCCGTACTATATCTATATCTAAAATTATATCCCCCCCCTCTATTTACATGAAATGGTTTGGTCCAAAGCGAACGGCTTGCGAGTACGGTGACAATCCCCCCCCTCTATTTACATGCAATGGTTTGGTCCAAAGCGAACGGCTTCCGGAGTTTGGTAAAGAAATCGCCATCGCGTGCACAAACGCGCAGGAAAGCGAATGAATCGCAAATTCGGTTTTATTAGTTTTAAAACATAGTTTAACGCCAACATAGTTTGCAAACGTGAAATAAATGAATACGCTCTCAAATGTGCCATCCGAGGCAGAGTGTGTCCTCCACGTTCGGCACACGCGATCGTTCGCTGCTCTCTGATTGGTTGAATCGTTTTTTGGACATAGCTCGGTAAGTAATTGTCCGATTAATATGAAACCTTGAAAAGGCACATCCTCGGGTCCCCAGCAATATACCTGGCAAGTTAAAAGTATATCGGACCCGTGGTTGTCGAGAAACAGCGGTCACAGACAAACAAACGTACAGACAGACAGAGATTACTGGAATTATAGATAGATATATATATATATATATATATATATATATATATGTATATTGTATATATATACAGTCACGTGAAAAGGTAAATACACCCCATGTAAAGTTTTGACATTTTCAACATATTTCAACATACAGCTATTTGATCTTCATTTCAACAATATTGATAGATAAAGGTGATATAATATAACAAATATCATGAAACATTTACATTTTGTAGTCCATTGTATAATTTAAATAAACATAAATTCAAATTTCGCATGTGGAAAAAGTAAGTACACCCCGACATTTATCACTACTTCAAATACCTAAAATTAGAATCAGGTGCACCAGCTCAGGTTCGGCTGTCCGGAAGATCATCTACAAGTGGAGAAGATTCCAAACAACTGCCAACCTGTTCAGGCACTACAAGATGCTGAAAGAAGTCTCGAAGACCCCAGAATGTCATCATGGGATCTACAGGTAGCTCCTGCCACTGTTGATGTCAAAGTGCACGAGTCTACCATTAGAAAGAGGCTGCACAAATTTGATTTACATGGGAGGTGTGCCAGGAGGAAACCTTTGCTGTCCAGAAAGAACATCAGGGTAAGACTAAAGTTTGCCAATGAACACCTAGGCAAAGACCAGCACTTCTGGAACAATGTGCTCTGGACAGATGAGCCAAAGGTAGAGCTATTTGGCCACAGTACCAGAAGACATGTTTGGTGAAAATCAAAGAAAGCATTTGACCACAAGAACCTGATACCAACTGTAAAGTATGGTGGTGGAAATATTATGGTTTGGGGCAGCTTTGCTGCATCAGGGCCTGGGCAGCTCACCATCATAGAATCCACTATGAATTCTTCATTGTACCAGAGGGTGCTTGAGGATAATGCGATGCCATCTGTCAGAAAGTTGAAGCTCAACCGAAAGGGGGACCTTGCAACATGACAATGACCCTAAACATACCAGTAAATCCACCAAGAAATGACTGAAAAGAAAGAAATGGAGGGTTCTGGAATGGCCAAGTCAAAGCCTGGATCTAAATCCCATCGAGATGTTGTGGGGGGATTTGAAACGAGCTGTGCATGCAAGAAACCCCTCAAACATCACACAGCTGAAAGAATTCTGCATGGAGGAGTGGGAAAAAATTTCTCCCAGTCGATTTCGGAGACTGGTAGACAGTTATAAGAAATGCCTACTTGAGGTTGTTTCTGCCAAAGGGGGCAATACCACCTATTAGAGCCAAGGGTGTACTTACTTTTTCCACATGCGAAAATTGCATTTATGTTCATTTAAATTATACAATGGATTACAAAATGTAAATGTTTCATGATATTTGTTATATTATATCACCTTTATCTATCAATATTGTTGAAATGAAGATAAAATAGCTGTATGTTGAAATATGTTGAAAAAGACAAATCTTTACGTGGGGTGTACTTACTTTTTCACATGACTGTATATATATATATATATATATATATATATATATATATATATATATATGTGTGTGTGTATGTATGTATGTATGTATGTATATATATATATATATATATATATATATATATATATATATATATATATATATATATATATATATATATATATATATATATATATATATATATGTGTGTGTGTATGTATGTATGTATGTATGTATGTGTATATATATATATATATATATATATATATATATATATATATATATATATATATATATATGTATATATATATATATATATTAGGGTGGGCTTCAAAAAATCAAAATGCAGATTTTCTCCGGGACATGGTCTATGTTTGTTCCTTTTGGTGTCACAGGAAACCACACCAAATGTGAATGGAATCCAATAATATTTAGGGGTGCCACATCAGTGATGAATTTTCCCCCATGCAAAAATAGGAATTCCCATTTTTTGGGCTGTATATACACAAAATAAATACATAATTATATATATACATTAAATATAATATTAAAAATAAATATATCGTAAATATACATTAAATAATAATAATATATATTATATTATACATTATATATACAATTATACGATCGACAATTATACAAATATAGACAAATATAATACATTAAATAATATATTAAAAATAAATATAATATATTAAAATTTAAATATAATAAATAAATATATAGTTATACAATATATATACATTATAATTAAATATACATTAAATTTATACATAAAATATACATTAAATAATAAATATACATAAATACACATTATACATTATATATATAGTTATATACAATATATTATACATACAGTTTTGAGACTTCCTATGATCACTATCTGGGCAATTTTCATGCATGTTTTGTACAGGTTCCCGGGGTCAGGGGTACGCTTTTTTAGTGTGTAATACGTAGGCCTAACTTATTGACTGTGGCTCTTTTGTAGAGAGTGACCCTGTGGAGTAAGAATTAACAGGATTTTACCCACATTCTTGCGTATTTTGCAGATATGGCATTTGCTAGTACCAGTGTTTCATTGAAAACTCGGGCTCAGGATAATGTGTATCTCATTGGGTCCACTTCTGGAGATGCCATCAAAGGTGCCAAGCTCCCGACTGTGCATCAATCTCTTGTCCTGTTTTTCCATCACCTGAAGAAGGAGAATCGCACTGCCCGGGAGAGTGCAACCCTCACCATTGAAGAGGTTGTGAAGTTCTGGGAAAAAGCTCACCTACCTACAACGACGAAGCAGCACTGCATCCATCGTTTGGAGAGGCTATATGAAGAATGGAGGAGCCTCCAAAAAGGTGCAAAGCGGGGTGGTGCGACCCAAGAGAAAAAGAAGCATCCTTCAAGGCCTCCTTGGAGAAGACGTTTGATCTTAGGCATGCAGATTCGGAGGCCATAATCACCAACCCCGAGGACAGGAAGTTTCTTCACGATCAATTCTCAGAGAGGAAGGCTTCAATGGGATCTGTAGACACTGTGTTGGAAGCAAAAACGAAGCGAAAGAAAGAAAGGGAAGAAAAGGAGAAGACTAAGGCAGAGAAGGAAAATAAGAGACAGGAAATGGTCATGAAGGGTGCTACTGCTATGGAAGTCACAGACTCAGACTCTGACTCTGAGACCACAGCACAGGCTGGTTCTTCATCATCTGATGGTGGGATATCTCGTCCCAAGAAAAGAAGGCCTATCAACATTGTCACTCCTGAAGTCGCAGCTTCTTTGGATCGTACGAAAACAAGTGACCGAATGGCTGTCCACAACTTGGCATCCATTTGTAGAGCAGTAGGATGGGATCCTGCAGAGCTGGCACTGAACCGATGGACAGTGCGGCGGAATCGCATGATGCATCGATGCAAAACCATGGACGAAATAAAAGAAGCATTTCATCATAATGTGCAGGGTCCTTTAGTGGTCCATTGGGATGGAAAGCTTCTTCCCGATGTCACTGGAGATTTTGTGCATGTGAAGGTGGATCGTCTTCCAATCCTTGTGTCCAACCAGTACCATGGAATGGAGCAGCTGTTGAATGTTCCCAAGTTACCTGACGGGGGAGGAGAAGCTATGGCAACCGCTGTAGTGGACACACTGAAGAGCTGGAACCTTGTGGGCAAGGTGAAGGCTTTGTCTTTTGACACAACAGCCAGCAATTCAGGTGTTCGTGGAGGGGCTGCTGTCCTCATTGAAAAGAAGCTACAGACTGAACTAATTCATTTGGCTTGCCGCCATCATGCGCACGAAATCATTCTGGGAGATGTTTTCACCACTCTTTTCGGTCCTTCATCAGGCCCTGACATCCAGCTTTTTAAGCGGTTTCAGGCGGAGTGGCCGTCCATTGCCCATCACCAACCAAAAAATGGATTCACAGATCCTGATACGGCAGCTGAGTTTGCACAGAACAATGGCATGATAGATGAAGCTCTGGAATTTGCTCTTGTGTGTTTGAAAGATCAGCAGCCACGAGATGATTATCGTGAACTCCTAGAACTGACTGTCATCTACATGGGAGGAATCCCACCTCGTGGAATCCGGATCATGGCTCCAGGAGCAATGCACAGAGCCAGATGGATGGCAAAAGCACTATATTCACTACAGGTGTTCATGTTTCGGTCAGAGTTCCACTTGACACTTCGAGAGGCGAGAGAACTCCGAGCCTTCAACATTTTTGTCTGCCTTGTGTATGTACAGGCTTGGTTTCGGGCTCCACAAGCTATTGAGGCTCCCCTGAATGACATTAACCTCTTCAAGAAGTTGGAAAAGTTTGAACAAATCAATCAGAAGATGGCTCAGGCAGCCTTGAAGGCACTCGGCCACCACACGTGGTACATGAGCCCAGTACTAGTGGCATTTGCATTCTTTGACACCAGAATTGACAAAGAAAGCAAGATCAATATGATTGAAGCATTGAAAAATGACGGTGAAAACCCCTCTCCAAAGAGACCAGCTATCAAACGAGGAACCGCCCTGTCAATCGCTGGCCTCATAACAAAACACACCAAGCATTTCTTCAGCATCCTAGGGACCCCAACTGATTGGATGGATAAGGATCCTGGTTCATGGGAGCAAGAAACCAGCTTTCAGGAAGCAAAGAAAGCCGCCAGTGGCTTAGTCGTGGTGAACGACAGGGCAGAAAGGGGTGTTGCATTGATACAAGACTACAATAAGCTCCTTACAAAGGATGAAGAGCAAAAGCAAGCTCTGCTCCAAGTTGTTGCTGCTCACAGGAAGATGTACCCCGATGCCCAGAAGGCAACAGTGGTGAAACAGGCCCAGAAATAGGAGTTACATTTCTCATTATATTTGGGTTTTTTAAATATTATGTGATATGGTGTCTCTTCATTTTATGAACTGAACATTTGGATTGTTATCATTGAATTTGAGTTTTCATAGCAATATAGTGCTATTTGTGCAGCTATTGTAACTTGTGTTTGCTAGAATACAAAGAAAGTGAGTGGAGGGTGGATTTTCATAAAACAAACTTCTGGTTTTGCTTTCGATCCATATATATAGAAAAGTTTTGTGGACACCTTTAGTTTGAAGGCTGATGTGGCACCCCTAAATAAAATCAGATTGCTTTCATATTTGGTGTCTTTTCATTTTGGAACAAAAGGAACAACATAAAGCCATGTCCCAGTAAATATCTAAAAAAAAAGTATTTTGAGCACCACCTTAATATATATATATATATATATATTATATATATATATATATATATATATATATATGTATATGTATATATTGTCGTGCGACTCCGGTTAACACCAGAGACCGCAGATAGGCCTAAAAGGATTTAATGGAGGCGACGACCGAACACGGATTTGACTATCAAACGTGGGAGGAAGAAGGAAAATGGAAGGCGGTGGCAAAAGCTTACCTGGAACGCACCGACGGCAGCTTCGATCATGCAAGGAAAATTAACTCGACACGGGCACAGGTTTAACAGGGAATGGAAAATAGTACAAGGGTTTATTGAAAAGAAACGTAGGGACAGGAAAACGCGATATTATATAAAGTTCCTAGATTGGGATCCCACACACTGACATCAAATACAGACGGGGGGAGTGAACAACCAAAATAACACATCCGTTATGTAATTGGGAATGCGGAGCTCGGTCTTAGCTGTCTTGTCGTCTTCAATCTCCGGCGTGGAGGAATCCTCCGCCCGCCTCGCACGCGTCGCGAGGCCCGTTCACAGCACCGAGCCTCGCTCCCGCACAAGCACCGCTCCAAGCACCACGAGGTCGATCTTCACACACGATCGATAAGCCAACTCTCAAGCCCACTCAACCAGGGCCAAGACTGCGAGCCAACGCAACCAGGGACAGGACTCTCTCCACTCGAGACCGCACCGGGACTGCCAGGGCCAGGAATCTGCACATAGAGTTCCGCGCGCTCTTTTTATAACCTCTGGCGGTGACGTCAGTCTCGGCGCAGCACCCAACCAGAACCTCGTAACTTCCCGCCCTTTGTCGACCCGCTTTGCGCCTTCCGCGTCCATTCGCGCCAACCGATCACAGCCCTCCTGGGCGTGGTATAGCACGTAGCACGTAGCGTGTAGCGTGATCATAGCTCGTAGGTGCAGCTGGCCGCGGTCCATGCGGCGGTGCCCCGAGCCGCCCCCCCCGCCCCCCCCATTGCCTGTCCGTCTTCCAAAGTCATGTCAGGGAAGGGATTTATTTAATGTTGCGCTAGGGACCTAACTACGTGTCTACAGGTGTGCATTGCCATAAGGGCCAAAGGTTTGGCTACCAGGTGTGGACACACAGGGGCGCGACTCTTTAATCCCTATTCTATTTAACACACGAACATCCTGGTATGTCCACAGGTATACATCTTAACCGACAAATTGTCTAAACACACAGAACTTATTACAGGGTAGATTCCTTACCGCGACAGACGAATACCTACCGACACAGATCTATCTGGTTCTACATATTGCTACCCCACCGACATAACAATATATATAACAATATATATATAACAATATATATATAACAATATATATAGACAATATATATATATAACAATATATATAACAATATATATATATAACAATATATATATAACAATATACATATATATAACAATATATATATAATAATATATATATAATAATATATATATAATAATATATATATATATATAAATATATATATATATATATATATATATAATATATATATATATAATATATATATATATATATATATATCTATAATTCCAGTAATCTCTGTGTGTATGTTTGTATGTTTGTATGTTTGTCTGTGACCGCTGTTTCTCGACAACCACGGGTCCGATATACTTGAAACTTGCCAGGTATATTGCTGGGGACCCGAGGATGTCCCTTTTCAAGGTTTGAAATTAATCGGACAAGTAGTTACCGAGCTATGGCGATTTAGCCGTTCGCCGTTCGCTTTGGCGTTGCGAATGGACCAAACCATTTCATGTAAATAGAGGGGGGGGGGGGGGGTTCTGTGGTCGTTGCGAATGGACCAAACCATTTCATGTAAATAGAGGGGGGGATTGTCACTGTACTCGCAAGCCGTTCGCCGTTCGCTTTGGCGTTGCGAATGGACCAAAACATTTCATGGACCAAACCATTTCATGTAAATAGAGGGGGGGGGGGGAATTGTCACCGTACTCGCACCCACGTACCCACGTACCCACGTACCCACGTACGGGCATTGCACCCACGTACGGGCATGCCCTAGTATATCTAAATGACTCCATGGTAAGATCTCCAACCTTTAATTGAACAAACAATGACTCAACATTTCGATTAACAACATGTGAAGCCACACGCCTCCGTTAATCTTCCTCAAGAGTGATAAAATCATCTCAACATCCCCTTACATGCACAGTGGGCGGGGTATATGCAAAGTGGGGGTGGGCAATGCTGGACAGCCAATGAAACCGTATCACACCGCTCTCGTGAACGGAGACGTTACCGACCAAATTCAAAAATCAACCGCATATTAACAGCTCAAAACAGCTCAAAATAATCCTGTAAGCAATGCTGGATTATAACGCAAGTGTTGAGAAAATCCAGAACAATCATTACATTTAATCAAAAGTTAAACTTGCAAACAATTAAATTGTAAATTAAATTAAAACTGTAAATATATTAAAGCCAAAATTTTTTAAGACAAAATAAAATTGTCACATTATCAAGATCATCACATGTGGCCCTATGCGGTAAAGGTGAATGCGGGAAGGAGGTTGGTTTTAGGGGGGATAAAATGGGGGGGGGGAACCAGAGGGGGTTGGAAGTGGAGGGGGGGTGTGGGAGAGGGGTGGGTTGGAGGGATTGGAGGTGGGAGGGGGCAATTTGTCCGAATAAAAACCTTGTGTGATATATTATGTGGACTCGTTGTTCAAAGTACGGAATGCCTGCTTCGTTTACACAAGAGTGGGTCAAAAGCTACCGGTAAGTCAACGACCTCTTGTGTGATCGAGGTAACAGTTTCTTCTGTGTGCCAAGCCTCCAAAACACGTCTTCTGTTTCTGTTGGGTGTGGAGCCCAAAATATCAACCCTGTCCCATAAAGGTGTGTGGCCTTCCTTAAGGCCATGTTTGGCAATAGCAGATCTGCTAGGATAATTACATTAAAAATGCTTTTTGGTGTTCAGTAATACGTTGACCTAAGGTCCTCCCGGTTTCACCCACATACTCAGCTCCACAACCACAGGGCACCACGTATACCACCCCTGACCTATCCTTCCTCGGAAGCTTGTCCTTGACCCTCATCTATCTATAATTCCAGTAATCTCTGTGTGTATGTTTGTATGTTTGTATGTTTGTATGTTTGTATGTTTGTATGTTTGTCTGTGACCGCTGTTTCTCGACAACCACGGGTCCGATATACTTGAAACTTGCCAGGTATATTGCTGGGGACCCGAGGATGTGCCTTTTCAAGGTTTGAAATTAATCGGACAAGTAGTTACCGAGCTATGGCGATTTAGCCGTTCGCCGTTCGCTTTGGCGTTGCGAATGGACCAAACCATTTCATGTAAATAGAGGGGGGGGGGGGGGGTTCTGTGGTCGTTGCGAATGGACCAAACCATTTCATGTAAATAGAGGGGGGGGGGATTGTCACTGTACTCGCAAGCCGTTCGCCGTTCGCTTTGGCGTTGCGAATGGACCAAAACATTTCATGGACCAAACCATTTCATGTAAATAGAGGGGGGGGGGATTGTCACCGTACTCGCACCCACGTACCCACGTACCCACGTACCCACGTACGGGCATTGCACCCACGTACGGGCATGCCCTAGTATATCTAAATGACTCCATGGTAAGATCTCCAACCTTTAATTGAACAAACAATGACTCAACGTTTCGATTAACAACATGTGAAGCCACACGCCTCCGTTAATCTTCCTCAAGAGTGATAAAATCATCTCAACATCCCCTTACATGCACAGTGGGCGGGGTATATGCAAAGTGGGGGTGGGCAATGCTGGACAGCCAATGAAACCGTATCACACCGCTCTCGTGAACGGAGACGTTACCGACCAAATTCAAAAATCAACCGCATATTAACAGCTCAAAACAGCTCAAAATAATCCTGTAAGCAATGCTGGATTATAACGCAAGTGTTGAGAAAATCCAGAACAATCATTACATTTAATCAAAAGTTAAACTTGCAAACAATTAAATTGTAAATTAAATTAAAACTGTAAATATATTAAAGCCAAAATTTTTTAAGACAAAATAAAATTGTCACATTATCAAGATCATCACATGTGGCCCTATGCGGTAAAGGTGAATGCGGGAAGGAGGTTGGTTTTAGGGGGGATAAAATGGGGGGGGGGGGGAACCAGAGGGGGTTGGAAGTGGAGGGGGGGTGTGGGAGAGGGGTGGGTTGGAGGGATTGGAGGTGGGAGGGGGCAATTTGTCCGAATAAAAACCTTGTGTGATATATTATGTGGACTCATTGTTCAAAGTACGGAATGCCTGCTTCGTTTACACAAGAGTGGGTCAAAAGCTACCGGTAAGTCAACGACCTCTTGTGTGATCGAGGTAACAGTTTCTTCTGTGTGCCAAGCCTCCAAAACACGTCTTCTGTTTCTGTTGGGTGTGGAGCCCAAAATATCAACCCTGTCCCATAAAGGTGTGTGGCCTTCCTTAAGGCCATGTTTGGCAATAGCAGATCTGCTAGGATAATTACATTCAAATGCTTTTTGGTGTTCAGTAATACGTTGACCTAAGGTCCTCCCGGTTTCACCCACATACTCAGCTCCACAACCACAGGGCACCACGTATACCACCCCTGACCTATCCTTCCTCGGAAGCTTGTCCTTGACCCTCATAAGGGCTTGGCGAAGGGTGAAAACCGGTGTGAAACTCACCCTCACTCCTGCCGATTTCAAAATTCTGCCGACCCTCTGTGAAACCCCCGGTACAAAAGGGAGAACACACCAACCCTTTGGTTGTTCTCGCGGTCTCAGCCTGTTGTGTGGGGAAGCCCTTATCGTTTTCCTGTTGGGTAGCAAGCTGTCAGGATAGCCATTTGCCCTTAACACATTTTGAAGATGGTCCACCTCACTCGTGGATGACACATCAACGTGGATGACACATTTGTCATCTGTCATTCTGATGAGGTGGGCATCATCCATGAGACCATAAATAAAACTTTTTCCTCCATTAATTTCACCATTGAAGAGGAGAAAAATGGAGCCCTTCCCTTCCCGGATACACTCGTAGCAAGGGATCCCAAAGGAGCCTTAAAGGTAACGGTGTACAGAAAACCTACACACACTGATCGCTACCTTGATTTCAAGTCTTGCCATCCAATGGAACACAAAAGATCGGTGGTGCACACCCTCTCAAAAAGAGCACGTGATTTACCATCTACCTTTGAAGACAAGATGAGTGAGGTGGACCATCTTCAAAATGTGTTAAGGGCAAATGGCTATTCCTGACAGCTTGCTACCCAACAGGAAAACGATAAGGGCTTCCCCACACAACAGGCTGAGACCGCGAGAACAACCAAAGGGTTGGTGTGTTCTCCCTTTTGTACCGGGGGTTTCACAGAGGGTCGGCAGAATTTTGAAATCGGCAGGAGTGAGGGTGAGTTTCACACCGGTTTTCACCCTTCGCCAAGCCCTTATGAGGGTCAAGGACAAGCTTCCGAGGAAGGATAGGTCAGGGGTGGTATACGTGGTGCCCTGTGGTTGTGGAGCTGAGTATGTGGGTGAAACCGGGAGGACCTTAGGTCAACGTATTACTGAACACCAAAAAGCATTTGAATGTAATTATCCTAGCAGATCTGCTATTGCCAAACATGGCCTTAAGGAAGGCCACACACCTTTATGGGACAGGGTTGATATTTTGGGCTCCACACCCAACAGAAACAGAAGACGTGTTTTGGAGGCTTGGCACACAGAAGAAACTGTTACCTCGATCACACAAGAGGTCGTTGACTTACCGGTAGCTTTTGACCCACTCTTGTGTAAACGAAGCAGGCATTCCGTACTTTGAACAACGAGTCCACATAATATATCACACAAGGTTTTTATTCGGACAAATTGCCCCCTCCCACCTCCAATCCCTCCAACCCACCCCTCTCCCACACCCCCCCTCCACTTCCAACCCCCTCTGGTTCCCCCCCCCACCCCCCATTTTATCCCCCCTAAAACCAACCTCCTTCCCGCATTCACCTTTACCGCATAGGGCCACATGTGATGATCTTGATAATGTGACAATTTTATTTTGTCTTAAAAAATTTTGGCTTTAATATATTTACAGTTTTAATTTAATTTACAATTTAATTGTTTGCAAGTTTAACTTTTGATTAAATGTAATGATTGTTCTGGATTTTCTCAACACTTGCGTTATAATCCAGCATTGCTTACAGGATTATTTTGAGCTGTTAATATGCGGTTGATTTTTGAATTTGGTCGGTAACGTCTCCGTTCACGAGAGCGGTGTGATACGGTTTCATTGGCTGTCCAGCATTGCCCACCCCCACTTTGCATATACCCCGCCCACTGTGCATGTAAGGGGATGTTGAGATGATTTTATCACTCTTGAGGAAGATTAACGGAGGCGTGTGGCTTCACATGTTGTTAATCGAAACGTTGAGTCATTGTTTGTTCAATTAAAGGTTGGAGATCTTACCATGGAGTCATTTGGATTTACTCCCAACCGCAAATCTTTGCATATATATATATATATATATATATATATATATATATAGATATATATATAGATATATATACATACACAGACTTGGCATTTAATATGGAATATTTTTTTTGTGGGGGTGAACTTACTTCAAGTTGACTTGGAACCAAAAGTTCATTGGAATTATGTTGAAATTATTCTAGATTTTGTTGATGTGACCTTTAAAAGAAACAAAAACCACATTTGACATTTCGAAGCAAATAAATTGATCCTTGAAAGTGATGTGAACTGATATTGAACTCAATTCACAGACAGTACTGTGTTAAACTTCTGTACGTTTTCCAGAAGTATTTCTTTATTTTGTACATTAGCCAAAAATTTTTAAACAAAAACAAAAGTTAAATTACAACTGGGATTACGGACAGTAAAATTACAGTTCAGTACGTCGTGTAACCCCCACGAGCATTCAGGAGAGCACGTACACGTTGAGGCATGCTGTTCACGAGATTTGCCAAGGATTGGACACGAATTGCTTGCCATACAGTGACAATAGCCTGCTGCAATTCACGCACAGAGGAAGGCTGCTGGTCCAAGTTGTCGATTTGACGCGTTAATTCTGCCCACAAGTTCTCAATTGGATTCATATCCGGGGACATGGCAGGCCACTCCATATGCTCTACACCATGGTCAGCAAGAAAGTGTTGGATCATGTGAGCACGATGAGGCCATGCATTGTCATCTTGGAAGACAAAGTTTCCTCGAAAGGCTACACGAGCAAATGGAAGCAATGTTTCTTCCAGAATGGCCCTCTACTTGAACTGGCTCAGGTTTCCATTCAGAACAACCAGGTCAGTTTTGCCCCCTGCATGAAAAGCAGCCCAAACGGTCACCCCACCACCTCCAGCTTGGACTCTTGGCACTATACAATCTTCGTTGTAGGCTTCATGCACTTGTCTGTGCACTCGGACATGGACATCTTGACGATAGACCAGAAATCAAGACTTGTCACTGAAGATCACGTGATTCCAGTGTCCTGGCTGCAATTGACGGTGCTCTCTGGCCCAATGCAATCGGCGCTGGCGGTGTTGTCTTGTCAGGCGTGGCTTTCTCAGGGGACGCCTGGCATGATAGCCTGCTTGAACCAGTCGTTGGTTGACTAGCCTTCTGGATACAGGCACATTTGTCAGTTGCTGCTACTCAGCCCTAAGCCGATTAGCTGACTTGGTACGGCCATTGCGGACTAACCGGTGCAGCTGGCGATCATCCCTCCTTGTGGTTCTGCGGGGACGTCCTGGCCTCGATATTGGAGGAGTGACACCCCTCTGAGCATTTCGTTTCGGGATCTTTGACACCTGACCTTGAGTAATGCCATATTGCCGAGCAATAGCACACTGTTTCATGCCGAAATTTCGTAAAGCCACCACTCCATGACAAACAGCATTGTCGAGTTGACGGACCATCTCCAGAGGAAGCGGCAATAACTTTTGTAGACGTGCAGCAGTTGTTTTCCACTAATACAGAACACAACAACCCTTATATACCCGATTGTGAAGCCAATAGTCAAATGTACCTGTCCGTACATTTTGTCACGCCACCTGTGATATAATCCTGTTATTGACTTCTTGCTGTGACAGACAATCAGTGACATGGTTCTTTTAACAAAGAAATCACCGAAGCGTAAAAGAAACTCACCAGATTGATATTCTGAGTTCAGAAAGGAAACCCAAGTCAAGAAAAAAAAAAAAATTCCATATTAAATTCCAAGTCTGTATATATATATATATATATATATATATATATATATATATATATATATATATATATATATATATGTATATATATATATATATGTATATATATATATATATATATATATATATATATATATATATACATACAGACTTGGCATTTAATATGGAATTTTTTTTTT